>NC_054479.1:102038198-102360538 GCF_017639515.1 Carcharodon carcharias | reverse complement strand
CATATTGATGGTAATGACATGGTACAAGGGATGCCTCAAGGTCTTTTGGGCAAGTCCCATCTGCTGGCATCGGCGCCGCACCTATTTGATCCTCCTTTCCATGGGCGCAAGGACCCGTGTGCTATTCAAAGTGATGGACGCCGAATGTGTCCAAGGGGACTGTTGGGGGAGGGGTTTGGGACCAGCCGTACTATCTTCTGGGGACTCATCACTAGTAGTGTGGACAGGAGCCACTGGAGGCCTCAGATGGCCCACTGTGTTTGGGGTGTGGCGTGTGTGTGCAGACTACATGAGCGACCTGCCCCAATAAATCCTCTTATGTGTTTTACAGGCAAAAAGTAACCACAATGCCCGGGAGCACCTGAGGACTGGTGGTGGGCGCAGCCTCCTCCAGCACCTCACCCCATTCAAGGAGCAGGCCATGGAGCTGGGCAGGAGGCAGGAGGCCAGGGTGGCCAGGGACAGTGAGGCTGGGGTCCAGCAGGCAGATATTTGAGGTCCACAGTCCCATCCACTCTGTCTGCCTACCATCCAAACCACTGATGGTTGCTGTAATCGTTAATGCTGCAACACTGCTCATTCACAGACTGAGACATTCTGACGCCTGGGTCATACAGGAGGGACCCTCGTCCCCTTGAGGAATAGCCTCTCCACCACCTTCCAAAGTCACCTTATCCCATTTGTGACCACGATCACCATGGTCTCACATGCCATTGGATTGCCGCTGCACACCCAAAGACCTGTTCCATTTTTGGGGGTTTGGGACCTCCTGCACCCTTTCAGCCAGTGCGCCCCACATTACTCTGTCCAAAAGGTCCTCAGCACCTCAGCTGTGAACCTCATGGCACTCAACTTAGATGAATGTCATCACGTTACTCATCCCTGCGCCAAGGGGAAAGGTTGCCTTCTGGCCACCCGGTCTATACCCCTCCTTACAGAATGACGGGCAATAATATGACCTCTCAATCTCCTGAGCTTGGTGGAAAATGACACAACTGTTTGAGATGTTTCCTCAGCCCCGCAACTATCCAGGCAACAATGCATCCACATCAGATACCACTACACTCTCCCCACTCCTCTGATTCTTTACAGGCCATGTGCCATTTGTGAGGCCATCTAACCAGCCTGTTTGCATGTGCATTTAATGCTTGGGGCCTGTCTTGACTAATTTGGATGTCACCAATGTTCTTTTAAGGGTCTTTAAGGTGAGCTACTTATGAGGCTGGAGGGGAAAAGGGATGAAAGGTTGAACTGAATATACTAACTGATGCACTGTCCTTGTTGTTAATTTCAGTATCATCACCAGAGCGACCCGCACGTTGACACCGCAGCCCCCCCTCCACACCTGAGGGCCAACATTTGCAACTTGCAGCACATCATTTCAGCCACCAAGGCACCAGCACGGACACACACACCTCGGTGGGGACTTTACCGTCGGCTCGTGTCTCGGGTCACAGTGGAGAGGGCACATCACAATCGCTGGAGGAGATGGTAGGGGCAGAGAGTGCCGATGCCTCCAGCAGCCAGAGGGCTGCAGGGGGATGAGGCATATGCTGAGTCTGGCACTGATGACGTGCCTCTGGAGTTGTCCCCATTGCAGCAGCTGCAGGAAGGCAGCAGGAAGTGTATTTGCATCTGGCAGGGTTGCATGAGGGAATAGTTCAGTTGCTCTCTGCGAAGGAGGAGTCTAGGCAGAGTGCAACGAAGAATCTGCCCTCAGGGCAGAGCATCAGGATTCCTTCAATGAGAGATTGGTGACTCTCATAGAAGGGGCTTCCACCAAATGGATCAAAATATGATTGGGTTACACTCTGACCTGCAAGCCCTCACAGTGGTTCTGGCCACAGGTGGTGTTTTCCATTGTGGGAGATGTTGTGGACACCAAGCGCCAGCACTTGGTGCCCATGCATCTGCGGTGAGCAGGGAGGTAGATTTGGACCTCACGTCAGTGCAGCAGCTGCCTGTCGTCGCTGCGAGCTCCTCTCAGGGCACTCCAGATGAGGGCAGCAGTTCCTCCGTGCCTCTGCCAGTCAACGTTGCTTCCGTTGAGGCTGCGACAACTGGGGAGGTGCCAGTTCAGGCTCCACGGGCCAGAGGATGCCTGCCAAGGTCATCGAGGCCAATAGGACAGCAGTCAGCAGGCTGTCTCACAAGGCACTCTGAGTGATGAGGCGGCACCTGGACGTAGCACCCGAAAATGAAAACATAAGGCACCTTAGGCACTCCCCAGTTTTGTCACTGGTGATTTTGTGTTGGCCTTAGAATAGGGACCCCTTTTTGTAACATTGTCGAATAATCATGTGGGTTTTAATTGTGGACAGAATAAATTCCATCTTTGTTACCATGGCTGAGCGTCTTTTCATTGTGGTGTTTTTTTACATTTTCACATAATTATCATGAGCGTTAGAGTGGAGACTGATGTTTCTGTACTAAGGTCTTATTTGCAGCTGATCAGATGGAAGAGGTAGCACCTAAGTGCCACGTGTTCCAGGCAATGCTGCTCCTGCTGATCCATGTGTGTGGAGCCAGCTGAAAGTTCTTTGGATTAAATTGTCCCGGGTGTCCCTGCCTCCTTGGTGTAAATGCAAGTCATCGTTGTGGCCCTCATCATTGCCCTGTGCTTCCTCATCCTCTGAGGCACTGCTGGATTCATCATGTGCAGCCTCACCCAGGGCATCAAGGCCTTCATCATCAACTGTATCCCCACCATTCCAGCACAAAATTGTGCAGAGCGCAGCATGCTACCACTATCACAGAGACACAATCTGTGGGGTACCGGAGTGCGCCCCCTGAGTGGTCCAGGCAATGGAAGTGCATCTTGACAAGACCAATGGCTCTCTCCACCACAGCCCTTGTGGAGGCGTGGCTCCTATTGTACCACTGCTCAGCTTCTGTTCTTGGATGGCGGAGAGGCATCATGTGGCACCTTCTGATGGGATAGCCCTTGTCACCCAGCAGCCAACCATCTAGCCGAGCCAGAGCACTGAAGAGCCCCGGCACCTGGGAGTGTCTGAGGATGTAGGCGCCTTGGGAGCTGCCTGGGAACCTTGCACAGGCTTGCAGAATCTGCATCCTGTGATCACACACTATCTGCACGTTCATGGAGTGTTGATGAAGGCACCGAGCTCACCTGCTGGCGCCTTGATGGCCACATGTGTACAGTCTATAGCACCCTGGACACGGGGGAAGCCAGCAATGGCCGCAAAGCCTCTGGTTCACTGTGCCTGACTTGTCTGGTTGCAGCAGAAATGGATAAAGGTGGATACCCGTCTGACAGAGCATCTGTAACCTGCTTGACACAAGTGTGGACAGCTGATTGGGAGACACTGCCAAGATCACCCACCAAGCCCTGGAAGGAGCCAGAGGCATAGAAGTTGAGGGCAACTGTGACCTTCAGAGCCGCTGGCATGGGGTGTCCTCCCACACAGTTAGGGGAGATCTCAGGGCCAATCATCTGACAGATGTAATTGACTGTCTCCCTTGAGAGTCGGAGCCTTCTTCAGCACTGCACCTCAGTCATATTGAGGTAGCTGCTTCAGCGCCTGTGTACCCTGGCAGCAGGATAGTGGTGTCGTCTGTGGCCCCTTCCACCTTGGACAACCTCTTGACCCTGCACCCCTTGTGCCTGCGCCTGGACACCCAAAGGTGCCTCCTTTGATTGCCCAGTCCTGGCCTCCTCCTGATTCTATCCCTCCCGTCCTCAGGGGAGCTGCCTCCATTGGAGAGATCAGAACCCATAGCCCCGGGCTAAATGGAGGCCTCCAGAAGGCTGCAAGGCTGAAAAAGAATGCTGTCTGCAGAATGCTTTCACTTTACACAAAAACCTCTTGGACATCGATGAGAACTAATAACAATCACATAGGTATACTTTAAACACTTTTATCAATTAAAACATTGTGCAAAACATGAACAACCTTAGCCACCTTGCCCCTCATAACTCTGTAATTGGCTTTGCTTAAATTTGCGATCTGAGTTTCAGATTTAACAAGATCACTGTCAAATTTATCATGAAATTCTTACATGTTATGATCACTCTTTCCCAGCGGATCCTTTACTGTAATATTAAGATGAATTAACATTCATTGCTTGATACTAGATCTAAAACAACCATTTTTCCAGTTGATTCCTTGACATATTGGGCTGAATATTTTGGGAGAGGACCAAATCCTGCTGCTGGGTCTGAAATTAGAGCCAACATTGCATTGGCAGGAAGTGGGACCCTGGTGCGAAATTTTGCTGGCAGTAGCCAAATAACAGGTGCCATCAGGGCCACCATCCAATTGAGGATACCACCCTACCTCCTAGAGCTGTCAGCCCAATCAGGCAGTTTAGCAGACTCGGCAGTGTTACCCCAATGCTGTGGTGCCCTCGAAGAAAGGTAAGTTCTTTAGAGGAAGCCGGGCCAAGCAGACAAGCCCTGGTGATCAGGGAGGTAGGGTTTTTCTGGCAGTGGTGCCTTGGACGTGGACACAGCCAAAGCCACTGAAGCCCCTCTATGGGCCATGGCACACCCATCAAGGAAGACCCCCCTTCTGGAACCAGCTCGGAGGCTACCAGGATTCATGGGCAGTCTCCCCATGCAGCAGCAGGCATTCTGTGGCTGGCAAAATGTGGGTAGGGACAGGAGGTGGCCCATTATTGGGAAATTAATTGCTCCAATTGGCCAGCCAGTGGGCTATCTTTCAATCACTCTCCCCTGCCTGATGCCTTCCTGTTGCATAGCCAGACTCCAAAGGGCTGGGAAAATTCAGCCCATTGTTCCAGAAAACTGTCTCAAATACTTTCCATGAACTTGTTCCCCCAGCTACTTTGACCAATTTATTTTGCCCGGTCTGTGTGAAGGCTAAGACCCCTCCGCCGCCATGATTATTGCATTACCCATGTTACATATATACAGATCTAATTGCCTGATTTGCACTCTCTCCAACACTATAGCCACTGTTAGTGGAGCCTATAAACTACTTTCAATAGATTTTTCTGCCCTTTATCATTTCTTAGCTCCACCCTTACTAATTCTCCATCCTGATTTTCAGGACTCAGACCCTTTCTCATTATTTTCTTTATCCCATTCTTTGTTGTCAGGGCTGCCTCATTTCCTTTTCATTTTCCCTATCTTTTCCAAACCAATTTTTCAATACCTTGGAATATTTACTGCTCAACCTTGGTCACCTTGTAACCTGATCTCACTAATGGTGATGAGATCAAACCCATTAATCTCTGTTGTGCCATTAGTAATTTAGATATGCTGCCCTTGAATAGACTATAGTCAGAACTTTTCCCTTGATGGGCAGGTGGGCCCGACTGACTCGGATGCGCGCAAAAGAGTGCACTTCTCCCTGGGGCAAAGTCCTGCCTCAGGGAGATCGCTGAAAGGCAGTGAAACAAGAAAAATAAAAAAATTTAAAAATCATTAACATGTCCTCCTCATGTGAAAATGTCACACGAGATGGGACATGTTAACGAAATAGACAAAAACTTTAATACACATTTTTAATTCCGATATCAAACCTCATCCTGCCACTGGATGAGGTTTGCAAAAAAAATCACTTACCTGCCTGCACGTTGGGCCCATGCGCCGACCCAAAGTTCACACGGGCCCCTCAAAATCCTGGTCGACTGGTCACTTATTGGCCTTAACAAGGAATTTAATTAATGGCGGGCACGCGTCACGCTGCATAGCGCGCCCGCCGACCGAAACATCGTGATGCTGCGCGCTGATGTCGGGACACTCGCGCGACATCAGCATGCGACATTTTAAACGCTGACATGCAGGCTCTGCTACCCACACGTCAGCCAGAAGATTCAGCCCTATGGGCAGGATTTTCCCCTTGGTAATTTGGGGGCGGGGCCCACTTGCTGAGGAGAAAATGATGCGGGATGACGTTGGGAGGAATCCCTGACATCATCCCAGTCCCTTTAAATTTTCAGGAAGGCGGGCGGACAGTGAAATCAGCTGTCCGCCCGCCGACCTGTCAATGGTCAATTGAGGCCATTGACAGGCTCATTAAGATAATTAAAGACCTGCCCGTTCAACCTTAAGGCTGGCAGGCAGGCCAGGAGCCCCAGTGGGCTGCAGATTATTCATGAAACTTCATCCACTGGCGGGATGAAGTTACATGTCCGTTTTTTAAACATTTGATAAACTTTATGTGTTTATTATTAACATGTTCCATCTCGTGTGATATTATCACATGAGGGGGACATGTTAATAATTTCAATATTTATCTATTTTTAGACTTTACTTACCTGTCATGAATCTCCCTGAGACAGGACTTTGTCTCAGGGAGCAGTGTATATGTGCGAAAGAGCACACTTTGACAGATGGGGTATCCCTACTCCCCCGCCACCCCCACCCCTCCCCCCTTCCCCGCACAGGAAGCGCATAACTCAAAATGGCAGCGGGCCCCATTTCGGTGGCGGGGGTCGGCTGTCTGCCCGCTGCCGAGCTGGTGGGGCCCACACGCCATCCGAGGGCAAAATTCTGCCCTATGTGTGTGTTTGTGTGTGTATGTGTGACTTAATTTAATTAAAGGCAGCTGGTCTGAAGGCTTTGATGTATTAGAAGAGAAGCTAGGTTTGAAATGCTAAATAAATAAACATGGCTGAAGTTTTAGAATGTGAGGTATAAAGGAAAATTTGTACTTTTCAATAAACCAGAGAGGTTTGAATTTCAAAGGAGAGTGTGAAATGTTACAATTAGCCAGAAGAAGCCAAACAGTGTGTTTATTTTTCCCAACACTTACTGATAAAATTGGTACTATGGAAGATTTTTATTGTTAGTAAGGTAAAGTCCAAAGACATATTGAAGCAATGAAATTTGCATTCAAAGGGGAAAGTATGTATAAAGGTGAGAAGGCTATGTGTAAGCAGAAGGAATTTTAAGATCTAACAAGTGTGAAAAGCCTCCAGCCTCTATGTACCAAGCTGCTGCCTACAGGAACCGAAGCTAAGGGAATTCATTATGAATATCCCTGTCTAGAGCATTGTGTGCTTTGCCTGGGCCTGTTAAAATCTATTTTATTTTACAGTTGCCTTAACGGAGATGTAACTGGGAGTCAGATTAATTAGGGGAGCTAGGAGTTATTATAGTAGTAATTTGCAGAGCTATGCATGTGCTTAAAATTATTTAATTTATTAATAAATGTTAATTTAGTTTTTTACAAAACCTCTAAGACTTAGTGGACTGAATTCCAGGCACGCATCTCAAAATAAAAATAAAAATTGCAAAACAGTTGAGGCAGTTGTTTCAAGTTTCCCTCTGGAACTTGAGTAGCTTAACATTTACCATCCACTGTGCCATAACATAGTTTAAAGCCTTATCAGTGGGGTTGGGATTTCAGGTTGCAGAGGTTATAACTGTCAGCGTCCAGAAGTCCTGCACTTCCATTAGCAGTGCAGAGAGCATAGAATACCTAACTAAATTTTTCAAATTTATAGATATTTGTAGTAGGAGTTAATATTACGTTAATATATTTACTCCTTTACATATGACCATTAACGTAAATTCAGTGTGTCTTTTAATATTTTAAGTTTGAGCTGAAAATATTTTTAAAAATCTGTCTGGATGTTTGTAGATCCCTGGACCTGCCAGCAGCCTAATTTAGGCCAAAGGGAACAATATTTTTCTTTATTGGGATGTGGGCATCATTGGCAAGGCATTTGTTGCCTGCCCCTAATTGCCCTTGAACTGACCTTGCTAGGTCATTTCAGAGAGCAGTAAGAGTTAATGTGGGTGTTGCTGTGGAATCACATGTAGGCCAAACCAGGTAAGAATGACAGATTTCCTTCCCTAAAGGTCATTAGTGAACCAGATGGGTTTTTACAACATTGATGATAGTTCCATGGTCACCATTACCGAGACTAGCTTTACATTCCAGATTTATTAGCTGAATTCAAATTTCACTGACTGCAGTGGTAGGATTTGAACCAATGTTCCCAGAGCATTAGTCTAGGTCTCTGGGTTATTAGTCCAGTGATATTCCCAATTTGCCACCATCTCCCTTTATTATATGATTTTGAAAATATTCAGGTGTTTAACCTGCATTGGTAATGTTGTCGGCTTTTGTGGTGATGATGCTGCAATCTATTGTTTAGTGTTGAGGGTGTGGTTGAGTGGAGTGGAGTGGAGTGGGGTGGGGTGGAGTGGGCTAGCAATGTATTTCTCTTATACTGTGGACTGTTTCACAAACAGCTATAAATCTTTGCATTGGCTTTCCAGGTGGATGCCTGTTTCTCCTTACTTCTGACACTAACAGAATGACTTGACTCATGTCGCATTCCAATAGCAAGACTTTTCATTTCACCCAAAATCCCACAAACTAAAAGGACGCAGTAAAGTCAGTGGAAGTGGGCATCTAGTAATGAACCCTGACTTATATTGCTTTGGAAATTTGTTTGATTGAAATGGAGGTCCTGGCCCATGTGCTGTGAAGACTCATTAGGGATTCCAATTCCATTGGTACATAAACTGTTGTCATTTTACCACTGTTCACTTTCCACTCAGCAAAGAAATGCTAATAGGGAAGGTCCAGGTGGCTTTCAAGCAATTTTGTGAAGGGCACACCTGCAAATGTTGGCACATTCTTGTCCTAACCTCTAAAAGATAATGTGTGGAATTGTCTGGTCCCGTTGGCTTCGGTGTCATGGTGGATGGCGGGGGTTAGGGGAACAATATGGCAAGAAGACTAAAAATCAGTTACACGCCATCGTGAAACCAGTTTGCAATCATCCCCTCCACTGGCAGGCTGTGTTTCCCACCCCTGCACATGGGAAACCTGATTTCAATACTTTAGCATCACATTATAAATCCTGCTCGCCAGGATCATCCCCCCATGCCAAATTTACCGCCAATGTCCGCATGATTTCAGAATGGCGTGCTTCACGACAGCCTTTAAAAGGCGTACACTTGGCGAGCTGAACTTTGAGGGTAACTCGGGGGTGACCCTTGTGCAGTGCTCGTGAGCATCGCCTGTAGGTCGTCAAGGAAGAGGCGCAGCCCATTTGTGGGGGGCACAGGCAAGTCGCTTTTCCTGGCTGGCTTTCAGTGCAGGTCAAGGGCTCGAGTGCAGGCCAGGCCAGGGGATGTGGGGGTAAGGCAGTAAAGATTGAAGGAAGTACATAAGCAGGGGGTTGGTGGGAGGAGGTGTAGAAAGCAGCCATGCACTTGGAAAAGCTTGTCAAAGGTGAGCATTCCTCCGCAGCTGAGACTGTTCAGTTACAGCTCCATTGACATGCTTGGAGTCGGGCCTCTGAAGCTTTTCTGCCCACTTAAGCAATGCAAAAGCATGAATGTGTCACCAAAAGCTCCAGAACCTTTCACCCCTCGGTCACAGACTGCAAATTAATGTGCATTTTAGGGGGCTGCAGGGCAATTGGCTGATTGGGCAGGTTGTAGAATCCTCTTGCGAATAGTAGCCATGGTGCAGTCACTGGTGGAGGTGCTCACAGCCCCTTGCAATGTCTTTACTAAGGTTTGGATCGGTATCCATTATGGTTCAGGCTAACAATGCAGCCTTGCAGTGCCGGTTAGGAGAATGCCTGTGCCTGAGCTGAGAGCACAGCATGCAGTCCAGTGGCCAAAGCTACCGCCAATCAGTAAAGCGGAGTGGGGCAGAGTTGGGTAGGGTTTTGGACAGCCAATGAGTGTACTACACAGTGACCATACAAGTGGTGGCCAGCACTCTCTTACATGCGTGAAGGGGCCTTCAGACATGCCTGAGAGAGGTTCTGAGGATGCTTATGCTAACCCACACGTCTCTCCCTTTGAGCCTGCAGGAGGAGAACATCAGGATCATGGAGCCTGGTGATTTAGAGGTATACCTCATGGCTTACAGAGAACAGAGAAAGAACAGCAGAGGCACCTGGTTTGGCAAAGGGAGGAACACCTCCCTCAAGGTGAAGGGGTGGCAGGGCCTGCTGCGCATGCAGCTGAAGATCCCCAGTGAGCTGTCACTCATAGGTCCCGGGTCTATCGACAGCACTTGTTATTCCTGCAGATGACTGAGAACCAGTGTCGCCGAAGACTGTGCATGTCTAGGGAACTGGTCAGTCACATATGCCAGCTGTTGCAGGATTTGGCCTCATGGGGACATGGAGGGCATCAACTGCAATTGGCCTTGTAAGTGACTGTGGTGTTCAATTTTTAAGCCAGTGGATCCTTCCAGGGCTCCACAGGCTCCACCTGTGCGGGATCTCACAAGCCTCTGCCCACAAGCATATCCAGGAGGTCATGGATGCCATCTTCACGAAGGAACAGAACTTTGTACATTTCAACCAGGATCAGGTAAGCCAGGAAACAAGAGTGCTCGGATTTGTGCAGATCTCTGGTTTTCCACAGGTGCAGGGTGCAGTTGACTGCACTCACGTGGTGCTTAGATCTCTGTGGTAACAAGCAATCAACTATGTCAACTACAAGGACTTCCACTCGCTGAACGTTCAACTGGTGTGCGGCCACCACAAATGCATCCTGCAGGTCTGTGCATGATTCCCAGGGAGTGACCATGACTCTTACATCCTTAACAGGTCTTGGATCCCTGACATCTTCCAGGGTCCAGAAAGACTGCAGGGCTGGCGTCCCAGGGACAAGGGCTACCCACAGAGAATGTGGCTGATGATACCTGTGCAGCGGCCTCAGACCTTAGCAGAGAGACGGTATAACGAGGCTCATGCTGCGACTTGGACTTTGATGGAGCAAATGATAGGCATTTTGAAAATGAGGTTCTGGTGCCTCGACAGGTCCAGTGGAGTATTGCAATACAGTCCACTGGGGGTGTCACACATCATTGTAGCTTCCTGCGCGCTACACAACCTGGCACTGAAACGGCAGGAGAACCTGGCTGAGGAGGAGATGGAAGAGCTGCATGTCTCCTCCGTTGAGGAGGACGTCAAAGGGGATGATGGTGATGAGGCCATCACACTGGTCAGATGAGGCAGATACGCTCGGGAGGCCCTCAAATCCCAAGAATCGTGGAGGATGATGACAAGATGCAGTGAGGATAGTGCTGACATCCTCACCTGCATTTCTGAACATTTGACTCCTGTGTGGCTGATGGCAGTGCACATACCCTCAGTGCTCAGGCTCATGTCATGGAAATGCAGCGGAGGCCCTAATAGTCGCTCAATTCCCAGAAGGATGATGACAAGATGCAGTGACGGCACTCCATAGATCTTCACATAGCCTCTGTGAATGTTTGACTTCTGTCTGGCTGAGGGCAGCTTGCTTGCACTCTGTGATCAGGGTCATATCATAGAGATGCTGCCATGGAACTTTAAATGCACCTGATCCTTTGTCTGCTTTCAGCACCTGACCCCTTCAGGAGCACAGCAGCATAGGTCACAGATGCTGAAGAGATGTGGGGCCAGCCCCACCTCAAAGATGCTGAGGGCACACACAGAGAATGAGTGAACTCTGTGACGGCTGCTCACGACATTCTGACAGCAATGACAAGCACCATCGAAGTGCAGGCATCAATAATGTGTCCAGTGAGCGTGAAACGGGACGATCACTTTGGTCTGAAAATTACACACTGCACAGGGAAGAGGCCCTGGACTGAGACACCTGCCTTTATCGTGTGCAGAAAGGCTTCATATCTGAGTGACATGAGCATTGCTCACCAGAACAAGGAGCCAAAGGCAGGGAGAGGTTGTTGAGAATTTATTTACAATAATGAGCATTAGGTACAAGTGATTAACACCCATGCTCAGGCTGTGCACCTTCATTTTCTTAACCTTCCTACCTCTGCTGCCATATCTTGGTGCCCTCCCGACATCCACAGCGGAGGTGGAGGCAGCCTGCTGAATGGTACGCCTTGTCTGTGATGTCCTTGTTGGGCATGTTCTGGAAGGCCAAGACCTGAAGGGCACCAGCCTGCATTGGGTGTCCTGCTGTGGGCCAGCAGTGCCCTCCTCGGCCTGTTGAGCTGGAGCTGCAGGGGTCACAGGAAGAGAGAAATTGGGTGTGCCGGATATCCCCGGGCCATCCAGGCTCCGGGGTGTCAAGCTGCTGATCTTCCTCCTTATGGGTGCCCGTTGGCCCCTGGCTGACTCCTTGAGGAAGAGGGGAAGCTGGTGTGAGATCGAGCTGCCCCTACCCCCTCTCATATTGACACTGCTGGAGGCCAACTATGGAATCAAAGATGGAGTTCAGCCCCGGCCTCCAGTGTCCTGGACCAAGGTCCATTGAAATCTGATAATGGGTCAACAGGCTCCTGCTGATCCCCTTGGGATAAATTCTGAGACCTGATGAACCTAGTTCCAAAAAACTATGGAATATGACAGCAGAGAGATGAAATTCCATTTTTTCCTCCCTAGGATTGATTCTATGGCAAATGTAATCAAAATATCAGATGCAACACCAATTTTCAAAAATTTAATGGTTTGGCTATATCAGTGAGTAGGGCATATTTTTGTGTAAGACATGAGTAACTAAACTTTCTTCTGCTGTTGTTGCTTCAACTATGTTGTCCACCTGCTTATTGTTCTATGGGGAGAAACTAGTATGTTGGAGAAAAATAAAGTGTATGTACAGAGGAATAATTGATCATTACAGGTGAGCAACCTGTTCTTGCATTAATAGCTGTATCGAACCTCAATCTGGATTAGCCTAAATTTGATAACTTTGAGTATAAAACATCGTTAGACGCTTGTCCCAAGTAAGATATACACTATTTTCCATATATCCCGAAAGCAGGAAATAAATGGCAGGATTTTCCCCTTATTGTACTAAGTGCAGTGGCAGATGTGAGAAACAGCATTTTACCTGCTGGCCGCAATGGTGGGTTTTTGCGCCATATTGTCCACTTCCTGCCGTATTAATTATGCATGCATGGGAAACACGCCGGATTGCGGGTGGGTAGCCTCTGATTTGTCAGACATGCCATGAGCTCACCACTTCCTCACTCTGGGTGCCGTATTTAAACGGCACCTGTGCACAGTTTTTACAATGTTTGAATCCCACATATGACCGAGTTGGCCCCAAAAGGGAAGAAAACAGCTGCGCCCAAATTCAGTGGCACCTGCTGGACACAGCCTAGGCCTGCCTCAAAGTCCTCTACCCCTGTGATGGCTGGAGGGGGTCCAACAATATTATTAGGAGGCAGTGACAGCAGTGGTCAGTGCCAACGCAGCACACAGGTCAGCCACCCAGTGCAGAAAGATGAATGATCTCATCTGTGCCGACAGGGTAAGTCAATCATTTCATCATTCTGAACTCACACACTCACATGCCCATTACACATTCACTGACATCTCACATGCTGCCAGTTCAAGGGCCATCACCACTCACTGTCTCACACACACCCTCACATCTCCATCTGGTCTCATATCCTCTGCAGTTTGTGTCCTCATCCTGTCCGTGGCTGTACTCGCCACCCTCGCCAGGCAGGCATCCTTACCGTTCGCCCTGCCATGCGCCTGCTCAAACTCTCCACCTGTCTTTGTGTGCGAGCTTGTGCTGCATAATCAGAGGGAGAGGCCTCAGACCGGGGAGGAAGGGGTGGTGGTGGAGTGACCAAAATCATGGTCCTCACTCCCTACAAAAATTGAGCCATTGAGCTGGCCGGAGAGGACGTGGGCCATGCCTGTGGTGGCAGAGAGGTGGGCGGTGCACACCCAACTGAGGATCCTGCACCATCTCATCCCTCAGACAACTATACTGTCAGTGCATTGTCCTGTTTTACAGTTGCTTGCCTTGCACTAATTATCTCTCTTTTCTTTCATAGGCACCTCTGGAAAGTGCCCAAGGGTATCCACAAGCCAGGCTCTCAGCTCCAGCCCCAGTGACACCTCGGGTGAGGAACCTCAGGACAGCACCCTTGCAGACCTGTCACAATGTTCACCCACACCCTCCCACATCACACAGACACAAATCTCGGTGGGACCTAGTCCTAGAGCAGCTTCAGTGTCACAGTCTGGTGAGTACAGCATAGAATCTGGTCCAAAGCAGACAGAGACAGGGATATGCAAGATCAGCAGCACTTGGTGGACTTTGGAGGCCAGGGATCTGCAGAGTCTAAGTCAGTCTCCGGACTCTGTCATAAATTAGTTGCCGGAGCTGCAGAGACAATGACGGGAACATCAGGACTGTCAGCTGCATTCCTCAGATTACAATGGTCAATGGAGGAGTCCATCCACCTTCGCTCTGAGGTGATAGCGCCAGCATACCAACGCATCGAGGTCAACACTGGTAGGATGGTGGCCATCATGGAGACCTTGGTCCAGGACATCGCTCCTGCACTGCTGCAGGAGTAGCACTCTATCACTGTAGCCATTGGTGGTATCCATCAGTGGCTATGCAAGAGGGGGGCAGGGCAGCTAGCTCTCACTCTATCTGCCTCTTCTCATCAAGGAGTCAGCCAGGGGTCCTTGGGCACTCATTGGAAGGAGGACCAGCAGCTGGACACCCCAGGGCCATCCACCCAGGTTACTCTGGAACCGACCAGCTGATCCCAATCCCATGTTCCTGTGACCCCGTCACCTCCAGCTCCACAGGCTGAGGAGGGTGCACCTGCCCCACAGCAGGGCTCCCAAGGCAGGCTGAGGCCCTCCAGGTCTCAGCCTTCCAGAGGATGCCTGCCAAAGTCGTCACAGACAGCAGGGCGTAGCAGTCAGCAGCCTTCCTCTACCTCAGATGTGGAAGTTGGGTATGCAGCCAGAGGTGGAGGTAGGGTTAGGAAACTTTAAAAAAGCTAGGAGCACAGTGAAGGCATGGGTGTTCCTAACATGTATATTATGTTCACAAATATAAATAGAATCGCACCCATTTCACTCATCTCGTGTGCCTCCTTTTTATGGTGAACTGTGTTGCAGTCAATCAGGTGATAACATGGCCCCTCCCCCCACTTATCGCAGACGTCACTATCATGGGCCTCTCGTCTGTGTAGTGGGCTTCCGTATCACCACAGTGTGTGCCCCTGTTTCAGATCATTCCCAACATCAGTGGTGCCTCGACCTTAATGTAAGTGTGCTTGTGGAAGGGACCTCGTTCACATGCTTTGCAGGGTCATGTCATGTTTGTTCTTCACTGTTAGATTGAGGCAGAGGTGCTCTCCTATCTCACCTGCATTCCTGGAAGGTGAAGATGTTGTGTACAAGGAGAGATGCATTTACGCATGGAGAAGGGTCATATATCGTGCAACTTCATGTGCACTGTCATCCGGCAGGATTTTCATGCTATGAGCCCTTACTCAGGCCTCAAGCATGCTCCTGTTTGCCAACCGCATTCCCGACTTTCTAAGTGTACATCTGCCAAGCTCACAAATAAGTGGGGGCACCTTGCCACCTCAAGGTGCCGAAGCTCTGCCCCTCTCAACCATTTTATTGCAATGGTGCTTGACCCTACAGCCTTGAGTGTTTCTCAAGCTGTATTTGTCTGTGCTATGGCCAAAAGGCTCTCGTCGCAATGTTGGGATGCATTACTGTCTGCCCTATCACCTAAACACTTGCTGAGATCAATGATGCTAATTGCAAATAGTGGTATTTGTTGGTCAATAGAACCTTTGAGCATGCTCTGGAAGCGCACATTGTAGCTTTAGTCAATATTGAGGGGACCAATTGGATAAGAGCGAGGATGCACTGCGTCATTGCTGCAGGTTGGGAGATGGTGGTGCTGAGCTCTCACTGCCAGACCAGCTTGGATCTTTCCTGTGTGAGTGCGAAAACCCCTCCCATCATCCTGGAGGAGCTTAATGTTCAGGTTTCCCTCCCTCCAAGAACCTCTCAATCCTCCTCCTGTATTCCTTATTCCCATCGTGATTGTGGTGGATATCCGTTTGTTAGCCCCTAAACATTTTGAGGTGGATGTGCCTACATCCTGTGTGGACCTCACCCCTCCCCATCTTGAGGCTACTTACACAGTTAAACATGTACTCCTCCCCACACCCTTGAATGCTCAACAATGTAAACTGAAGTGCTTATTCACTCAGCAATCCTCCCATTCTGGCCCCCAGTGGCTTATGTTGTTATGTAACGTACTTTTTCCCCACCCTGGTACTGAAGATACTAGCCCCCGCAACCACCTGCCCCTCACCAAGTCATGCATCTGAGTGCAACCTTCCCCACTCTTACCTCCCAGTGGAGCCCTTGCCCTGCAGCCCCTTCTCATGCCTCAGGCCTGTTTTCCCCCCTTCCCCAGTGGAGCCCTTGCCCTGTGGCCCACTAAAAGTTACCCCCACCTTAGCTCTGGTCTAGTAGGTAGACATCTGCTATGATAACCCTCTGAATGCGATGTGGTGCTGCCTGCGAAGCCTGGCGCTGAATACCATGAGCGCTGTGCGGTGCAATGTTGGTGAACAAACCGAGAAGTCAGGTTGCCAGGTGCAAGTCTCTTATATACCGTTGTGAAACACATCGTTCTAATTGCATGCCGACGTTCCCTGATGGAGCGGCGTGGGGGATGATTCTGGCGAGCAATCCTTATAATGAGATGCAAATACATTGAAATGACATTCCTGACATGCCACAGCGGGAAATTCGACCCGCCGTTGAAGGCTGCTGCAAATAATTGCAAACTGGTTTCACAACCATGTGAAACCAATTTCTGTCCTCGTGATATTTTCCGCCTTGTCCGCCATGACACCTGCCGTGGGCGGGAGGGAAAAGTCCTGGCTAAAGTCTGGAATTTAATGTGAAAGCATTAGCCCTGCTCAACCACTGGAAATTCAGGAGTGAGTCTGCTTCCACTGTTCCTGGAAGCCATAACTAGATTTTGCAATCGTCAGGTAATTAGTTGCCTGAGGTTGTGGCTTCCTCCTCCTTGAGGTAGGATGTCCCAATGCCAAGAGCAGACAGCCAATCAGAGGGCCGGCAGCTCTTCAGTCCCAGCAGCACAATGGGGAGTGGTGGCCTGCAGTAGGCCCAAGACCAGAGGCAGTGCTGGAAGACCACAGTTAAAGTAAGTGGGGCGGACTTTCTGGAGCCAGTCAGGCAGACCTTGATGAGAGAGGTGGAGGGTTGATTGAGAGGCCGGGGTAGTGCAGTGGGTGGTGGGTGTTCGTCAAGCAGCCCTTATCACAAAGGGGGCTTCCTTTCATGGTGTACAGAGTACCGAACAGGAGGTATTCCTAACCTCACAGTCAGGCTGCCAGGTATAACTGGTGTCCTTGCCACTTAAGGGCCTCTACCATCTGGAAGGATAAGGGCAGCACATACATGGGAACATCACCACCTGGAAGTTCCCTTCCAAGCCACTCACCATCCTGACTTGGAAATATATTGCCATTCCTTCACTGTCATTGGGTCAAAATCCTGGAACCCACTCCCTAACAACACTCTGGGTGTACCTACACTACATAAACTACAGCGGTTCAAGAAGGCAACTCACCACCACCTTCTCAAGGGCAATTAGGGATGGGCAATAAATGTTGGTCTAGTCAATGATACCCACATCACATAAATGAATTTTTAAGGGTCACCCACCATGTACCCAATGTTGGTAACATACCAGTGGAGATGGTGGGTGATAACCATGGCAACCCCTGCCATCTCACCCAATTTTATGCCTTCACACACCACAGTCTGCTCCCATTTGGGGGAGGGGTTGGGGTGGGAGTGGTGGTGGCAGGTTGGTGCTATAAAACCCTGACAAGAGAATGTAAAAGGGCTTTAAAAATATATTAATCTGTAAACAGATCTTATTTTTCATTCATTTCATAGTTTGTTAGCTTTTTATTATAAATATTCTTTCCAGCCATAATTCACAGTATCTAAAGGTGACCTTGAGTGTTACAGATGATGGCACAGAAGGATATCAAAGAGATTTATGCTGTAACTGGTCATGCATTCAGAGAGAGTTCAAGTAAATTCGATTGCCAGTGATCATTAACTATGAAACTGAAATCAGTTCCTTGATCTGGAATTAATTTTCAATACTTTAATCGCTTGGGTTTAATGCGGAAATAATCTATTTAGTGCACGAATGTTTAAATACCTATTTTGACATATGTTACCGTTTCTAGTTTTAATTATTCCTCACTTGACTTCTTTAAAGAGACAATTATGCTAAAATGAAAACTGTGCTACTTTTCTTAAACTAATGGTGACTGAATAGAATTAAGTTACCAAGTTTACCATTACAATGAAAGAATATGAAGGAATAAGACTTTTTTTCAATGTGGAACTGAGGTCATGATGAAACAAAGATTACAACATTTTATAACCTCAAGTTTTATTGATTGTCCTTTTCCATTTAATTCCTTTTTCATAAACAAAGACTTGATTATGAAATAGTGGCCTGTAAAACCCATTAAAACTTTGTTAAATATAAACCCAATTTACGTATCTTTCTAAAGCTTCAGTAAGCTATGTTTAACTTGAACTAAATATAGGTACAACGTGCATTTCTAAGCACTTTTAAAATTATCTAATTTAGAAGAACATTTATCCATTGTACTGTTTTGAAATATGATGGTCAACAAAGTGTTTCTCTTATTTTTCACAAAAACTTCATTAACATCATGGGATTGATTATCTGTTGTTTTTATCAATGTTGGTAATACAGTGATTGAAACTATCGGTAATGAACCTGAATTAACGTTGACATTGTTTGGGCCTCACCTCTCGCACCCTCTGCATCTTCTCTCCTGTTATTTTTGCTACCCAACATGTACTTTCATAGTCTCCACTCTCCAGCACCAACGCATCATTCCTGCTCCCTCCTCTCCAACATTGGTGATCCATCTTTCATCTTCAACCTCTGACTCTCAGTACTTCTGACTTATTATGCCCTCCCTGCTTTTAGAAGGCTCCTTTGATCATGCTTTTGCCCTCCGCCAATTCCTCTCTTCCCTTTTTCCTCCTGCACTTGTTTTCCAAAACTTTGTAACTTCTCTGAGACATCTCTCTGTACAAGGAATGCTATAGAAATATAAACTGCTGTAAAAATGTTAAAGATATACCTATACCATTCTAATAAACGTGGAGAATGCAGGACGGGTTTCTTGAAAGAAACAGTGAACTTTATTAACGGACACCAGGGGAGACTACATGCTTGTTCCAAGACCAAGGCTAAAAGGTCTAAGCCCTAAGCTTCCCCACGCTTAGGGCTGATTGGTCTATATAGTCACATGAACCCCATAATAACAAGAAATGTTTTAACTTACAATCATTACATTCCTCTCCTTTTACTTTTGTTTTACCTTCATACTTACAAACATCTTAACCCATATTTTATACAATTCATGCCATTATAAATTTATCTTTGAGGAGGTTATCAGATTCGGGTAGAGCATCACAACTCTACAGCTGGAGGTTCTTCCATTGGATCGACTTGCACAGGAACTGCAGCTTCAGGGACATTCCTAAACAATGGCAGTTCAGAATTATTTACTTTAACAGGGACATCAGGTATGTCTATTCTTTGTTAATCTGGTACCTCAGGGGTTGAAGTTTCGACTTCAATTTCAGGTGGATTAATTGGTTGTTGGAGGGTTTCTCCACTTCTGAGATCATCCATGTGTTTCCAAACAATCCTGTTTTCCACTTCTACCTGATAAGGTAATGGTCCTGTTTCAGAGACGATTGTACTAGGGACCCATCTCAGTCCAGTTGCAAAATTTCATACAAAAACTGTCTCTTCCACAGTAAACTCTCGATGTTTACTGTGAATGTCATGATTCACTTTCTGACTACCCTGGTTTCTCTGCACCTTCCTCTCTAAATTAGGGAATATTGGTCTCAATCTAATGCGAAGTCGGTGCTTCATCAACAACTCTGAAGGTGTTAAACTGGTGGTCTCATGAAGAGTTGTGCAATAACTGAATAGGAATCTTGAAATTTGTGTTTCCAATATTTCCTCTGATAGTTTCTTCATGTTTGTTTTAAAGGTTTGTACTGCTCATTCTGACAAGCCATTAGACAAGGGATAGTACGGTGCTGTTCCGGCATGTTCAATCGCATTTAGGTTTACGAATCTTTGGAATTCAGGGCTAGTGAAAGCTATACTATTGTCTGACACAATAACTTCAGGTAAACTATGAACACAGAAACTCTGGCGCAGTTTTTCAATGGTTGCAGGCAAAGTAGGTGGTCTCACTTCAAACACGTCCATCCATCTGGAGTGTGTGTCAGTAACCACAAGGAACATGGTACCTAGAAATGGACCGGCATAGCCTATATGTAGTCTAACCCAGGGTTGACCAGGTGACTCCTACAGATGCAGTGGAGCTGAAACGGGCAACTTCTGCTGTTGCTGACACTGACATTTTTTCACCATTTTTTCTATATCACTGTCTACACCTAGCGAGCATTTTCATTTTCAAAATACCAAGATGTGCACTATGATGTTTTTCTAATTATGGTTCTCCTCCTTGGACAGGATAATGGCTCTTGCTCCCCATAACAAGATACCATCTTGACAACTCAGTTCGGATCTACGTACAAAGAATGGTTTTAATTCTTTAGGAGCTTGTGCATTTCACCATCCTTGTAATACTTGCTCAAGGCCTCTTGCTTAAATTGGATCCCAATTTGTCCAATTCTTTATCTGTCTCATGCAGACTGGTGAGGAGTCCAGGAAATTTAATGCAAGTACTACCTCTTGAGATATTGGAACATGTGTAATCCTACCTGGCAAAGGGAGATGACTGAGGATGTCATCATTTTCTATATGAACACTCGGTCGCTGCATAAAAGTGTACTCGTATGCCGACAAAATTAAAGCCCATCTTTGAATTCTAGCTGAAGTTATTGAAGGGATTGCCTTATCTTCACGAAACAAACCCAACAGTGGTTTGTGATCTGACACTATTGTGAAGTGTCGATTGTGCAAATATTGATGGAGCTTCTTTACTACAAATACAATTTATAATCCCTCTTTTTTCAATTTGTTAGTATTCTTTTTCGGCTGCAGGAAGGATCCTGGATATATATCCTATCAGTCCTTCAGATCCATCCTCCAACTTGTGTGACAGGTACAGAGATGATGCCTTTCCTGAAGAGGTATTGCTTCTCCTGGAAATGTTTTTAACTGAGCAGCGGTTTTCCCCAATGGCTGGGAACCTTCTCTGAGGTATTTTAAGGTGTTATCTCCTGCCACTGTGGTTGATGCTCCTGTGTTCACCTCCATGAGCAGAGGCTTTCGATTTACTTGAAGTGTAACAGTGAAAGGTTCAGTTTTCTTGGCCTTCAGATTGTGTAGGGAATAAACGTCAGCCTCAGTAACTTCAGGCTCATTTATATTGTGCATTTCATTTAACTTAACATGATGTCTGAATGGCCAACTTGATCAAGTCCTGCATTGTTTAACAAAAGCCCTTTTTGTGGCAGCAGTGGCATTCTGCCTCTTTAAATCTACAGACTTCAGGTGCATGATTTCCCCCACAATGGTAACACTTTAACTACTGGGTTACTGGTGAGCTGCTTCCAGCATTTCTTTTTGTTTTTCTAGTGTTAGGGACTGTATCCCACTCACTGAAGCCTCCCTGATCTTTGGCAGCAGGTTCCCACCCTAGGTGCAAAACGTCGCCATGTTGCACACTCTGCAGAGCCTGCAAGTCCCTCTCAGCACTCTCCATTGGTCGTGCTATCTCCATGGTGCGCTTCAGGTCTATCTCAACTTCTGCAAGCAAGCGGCGCTGAATGGCATTGTCATTTATGCCGCAAACTAAACAAACTCACAACATGTTGTTTAAAGTATTACTGAAGTCACAGTGCTCCATCAAATTTGCAATGTACATTGCAATAGACTCACCATGGGCCCTTACTCGAAGATTAAACTTGAATCTTTATATGATCAAAGACGGTTTAGGCTGAAAATGTCCTTTCACTAGGTCGACTAGCTCTGCAAAGAATCTGGAATTTGGCACATTCTGAGCCATCAAGCTACAGATTAAGTTCTGGATTTTGCTCCCGCAGACTCTCAGGAGAATTGCCTCTGTTTCTCCTCTGCCATTATTTCATTGGCTACAAAGTAGAACCCTAATAGCTCAGCTCTAGTCCTCAACAGATGAGTTGTACGGGTCAATTCTGCCAAAGTGAGACATTGCTGGAGAGTATACTTCTTTTCTTTCCTTAAAATATCAGAATGCTCAGAGTCATGAGGTGAAGTGCTGTGTCGATGCTATTTATCGTAATAAACTTGGAATGCAGGACAGGTTTCTTGTGGGAAACAGTAAACTTTAACAGATTTCAGAGGCGACTACATGTTTGTTCCAAGATCAAGGCTAAAAAGGCTCCGCTCCTAAGATTCCCTGTGCTTAGGGCTGATTGGTCTATATAGTCAGATGCTCCCCATAGTGGTAAGAAATGGTTTAACTTACAATTATTACAACCATCCATGCTTATGAGCAACTATATATATCGGGCAACTAACCCTAACCATTTGCCATTAGTTGCTATTGCAACTTGCTAATTTGCTATTAGGAGACAATGACAACATATTAGATATGCCAACTACTTTGGGTGGTTCAATAAGTTATATGCATCTTGTTATCCTATTTGTAATTAAATCCCTCCTTGGATTATTTTGTGCCTGTATCTGGTTTGAATCCACAATCTGTCATTGTTAACAATTACCTGTTCTGAATTAGAATCCCATCCACGCTCAGCAATACTGTCCCTCCTGCATTTCCTGGTTCTTTGATTATAAATTTGGGGATGATGGAACAAGCTTTGGTTTAAATCCCACACAATCCATCTCTACATCTCTTTTCACATTAAGTCCTGTTAATGATACTCTAGGGCGTAGAACAGAGCTCCAGTCCATCATTTGTTATTTTATTTACTGCCTATATTAACAGGAGCATATGACTTAGGAACAGGAGTAGGCCATTCAGCCCTTCTCACTTGCCCCACTATTCAATGAGATCTTGCCTGATCTGGCTGTGGTCTCAACTCCATTTGGCTGTCGACCCCCCCATAACTCTTGACTCCTTTGTCTATCAAAGACCTGTCTAACTCTGCCTTGAATAAATTCACTGACCCAGCCTCCACTGCTTTCTGGAGAAGAGAATTCCACAGATAGGACTAACTTACTAGTTCCTGTTCTATCTTGATGCATCTGGAAAACTGAACATCATCCAAGACTTATGATCCATGACCAAAGCGACAAATGATCTTATATCAACTGTGTGCCAGACTTTCACCCACCGAAAACCCAAAGGCCCAGTATGGATTATGGTGTTTTCCAGTCTGAAAAGTGGTTCCTCCAAACGGTGGTTTTACACCAGGACTCATTGTCCTTTAAGGTGACAATGATTAACTTCTATTATCAAACTACAGGAGAAGTTAAAAAATACATTGGACAAAGATGCCCCACTTTGCCCTCTTAGACCAAAGAGTAAATATGCTAAGTTGTTGTTGTACAATTGATATTCTCTACAGCAGGTTTAGAATAATAAAAATACAGCACACACAAAAAAAATCGAATTGAGTGTTGAGTGCCAATATTTGGCCTATGCTGGCAGGAGGGTGTTTACATCTAATTTTCTGCCTGGTGGCCCACCTCCGAATTTGAACAGACTACGGGCAAATAAAATAAGAGGATATTTGGTGGAAGCAGCATAAATCCAGAGAAGCTTTTAATTGCAGGCACTGCTACAGCAGATACATATGGGCAGCATGACATTTGATGCTGAAAGAATGGATGGTCAGGTGTTCCAAAAGAAGATGGGGCTATATGAGAGCTGCAGGCCATGGTGTTGTCAAAGGGCAGGTATTGAGGGATGTTGCCCACTCAGTCAATGCAGTCACCCAAGCCCTTTACCCTGGCTCTAAGTAAGAAAGAAATTTGCAAAAGCAATGTACTGTGGGGAAGCCCGATAGGGGGGAGGGTTTGGGGGGGAAGTACTAAGTGGCGGGGAAGGGGTTCCAAGGAGGGAAGGAGTTTCGGGGGGGAAGGAGTCTTGCAGTGGAAGGAGTTCCAAAGGGGGAAGGAGTCCAGAGAGGGGAAGGAATCCAGAGTGGGGAAGGATATCCAGGTGAATGTGTAAGGGAGGGCTCTGATGAATCCATGACTGCCTCATGGGAAGCGAAATGAGGGTGGGCGTGGTACAAGGGAATGGTGAGAATGTCCAAGGGCAGAGTGAGGCAGTAGAATAAGAGGGTGGCAGTTTGATGGTATTGGTTAAAGGGACAGTAAGGGTGGTTGGTAGGGACTTAGAGGCAGACACAGACCCTGGATGTTGGGAAGGAGGAGGTCGGGCAGGTTTATGTGGATGGGGGTGGGATTTTCGGAAAGCAAGGGAATGTGTGCATTCACCGGGACATCCGCGAAAGAAAAGGGTTGTGGCTGGTAGGTAACGGAGGGGAGGTGGAAGGGGTTGCCAGTGGGGTCAGGGCGACAGTGATGGGGGAAAGGAAATGGGTGACTGGAGGAGGGGAAAGGATGGGGGAAGCAAAAGAAAAACTGTAGTACTACCATGCTGGCTAAACCAACAGTGAAACGAGAGTCGTGGTGGGTGAGATCAGGTGCTGCAAGGGGGTGCGATCAGTGGGTGGGTGGAGATGCAGGTCGGCTCAGATGGACAACTGAAAGAAAACCCCAGCAGGCAGCATTGAAAATGTGCAGGACAGTGCGATGAGTGTGACACGAGAAGGATCTGCATGTGTGGGAGAGTGCTTGGACGAGTGTCCCAAAACCCCTGTCACACATACACACACTCTCTTTCCTCCAGAATCACTTGTGGGCCAGCTGCGTGCAGCTGAACTGCATCTTGTGGGGAGTGGGGCGTGGGGTGGGGATGCAGTAGGAGGATTCATGAAGCCTGTCAATGAAGCTGAAAGACAACATTACACATTATTAAGTGAAAGTGAATAATTTTCCAGATTGTAAATTGATAAAATGTGTTCACCCGTGCAACCAACTGTGATCAGAATTTCTTAACTTTTCAACACCTTAGACTTTTAGTTGCTGCCCTGACATCCGTAGCAGGAGCAGAGACAGCCTGTGCAATTGTTGGCCCTGTTGCCTCTGATGCCTTTGGTGTGGGTCCTCTGGAGAGCCAAGGCCTTGAGGAGCCCCGGCTTGCTTTGGCTGTCCTCCTGTGGGTCAGCTGCTCCCTCGGAGGGAGCAGTGGATGAGGTTGAAGGGCTTATAGGCAAAAGGGACTTGGACAGAGAGTACAGCCTCTGCGATTCCTGAGTGGATGACCCAAGGACGTCCAGCTGCTGCTCCTCCTCCCTTCAGATGCCTGGAGCCCTGGCCTGACTCATTGACGGGAAGGAGCACCCAGGGGGACATTGAGGCGCCCAGCTTCCCTATCACATCGCCACTGCAGGAACTCCCCCCAAGTCTTTCACAGTGGAGTGCTGGTCTGGACACATCTCCATGCTCTGCTAAGAGGCTTTTGCCATCCTCCACATGGAGACCTCCATACGTGCACATATGGGCACCTCTTCATCAGAGAGCAGGTGGACGCACTCTTCTGACTCACTTGCCACCCTGTTGAGGGCTCCCAACAGCTCTACATGATGTTCACCCACCTTTTGCTCAATCTCCAGGATGAGTTGGAAGGCCAAATCCAGAGGCTCGTCATCTGACTCAGGCCTTGCAGACGCCTCTTCCCCAGCAGTCCTCCAAGTGCCAGGGAGCTTGGCTGAACCAACCTCTTCCTCCTGCAGGCACGGGTCCATGCGGTGACCACCAGATTATGAAACTGAGCCTGTTCTAGATCTAGGTCCCACCAAGATGTGTGTCTCTATGCTGGTGCAGGGTGTGACTGGTCTTCCAGGCTGCTTATTTCCAGTTCTTCAATGGAGGAGGTGTCCTCTTAGCTGGAGGTGAGGACGCGGATGGAGCTGAGGGACAGGCTTCTGAAGGTGTTGGTTGCTTGTCAGAGCTCCCTCTGAACCAAAGTAGAGATAATTAGTGCATGGCAGCAGAGTCAAAAACAGGAGAGAGAGCACTCCCATTTCTGTTAAGAGAGGGATGATGTGGTGCAGGATCCTCACAAGGGTGTTCACCACCGACCTCACCGTTGCCACGGGCATAGTCCACATTCTTCACCAGTCAGCACGATGGTATGCTCCTCAAAGTGAGTAAGGAGCCTAATGTGGGATACTCCACGCCCGATCTTGGACCTCTCCCTGCTGTCCTCAGCCAGCCTCTCCTGAATGAAAACAGATGGGGAGAGTGTGAGCAGGACACTTGGCACTGTGTGGAATGTTTGTGTGGTAAGTGGAGACATGGATGGGATGAGGACACGGGTTCCACAGGATATGAGCCTGATGAAGATGTGAGGATGTGTTTGAGAGTTAGTGGTGTTGTCCCTTGAGGTGTGAGATCCCTGTGGGTGGTTTTTTTTTAATTCATTCATGGGATGTGGGCTTTTCTGGCTGAGCCAGCATTCCTAATTGCCCTTGACAAGTTGGTGTTGAGCTGCCTTCTTGAACTGCTGCAGTTCATGTGGTGTAGGTGCGCTCACAATGCTATTAGGGAGGGAGTTACCAGGATGTTGACCCAGCGACAGTGAAGGAATGGCGATATAATTCCAAGTCAGGATGATGAGTGATTTGGAGGGGAGTTTCCAGGTGGTGGTGTTCCCATCTATCTGCTGCTCTTGTCCATCCAAGTGGTAGTGGTCTTGAGTTTAGAAGGTGCTGTCGAAGGAGCCTTGGGTTTGTGAGTGTGGAGTTGAGAGTGAAACGAAGAGTGACTTACCCTGGTGGAATATGAAGAGACCATTCATCCTGTAGTGGCACTGGTGGTTGTCCTCTTTTTCAGGGCATTGGCGCTTAACACCACTGCTACTGCTGCTGTCCATCTTGCAGCCAGTGTGGGGGTAGAGGACATAACGGCAGGCCTCCATTGTATCCAAAAGGTGCTCAAGGGATGCGTCATTAAACCGGGGAGGAGGAGCTGCAGTCTTACTGCCTTTCGGGGCCGTGTCTTCTTTGCAGTAGCCGTGGGCTGGAAGCACTGAAAGCTGTGCATGTGGCTGCACTTTAAATATGGCGCCTGATGTGATGAGGTGGTGAGCTGATGACCTGGCAGGTGAATGAGAGCCCGCCCACCATTGAAATGGCGTGTTTCCCAGGAATGCATAATTAATGAGGCGGGATTGGGACGGTGTAGCGTGAGGAGCCCCCATTGCGGCCAATGGATAAAATGTCGTTTTACCCGCCCGCTACCGCACTTAGTGCAAACCTGGGATGATTCCACCCAACGTTTCAGGTTGATGACCCTCCATTATTTCAGATTCTCTAATGCTGTCAGAAGTGTTGAGTATTTGGAGCATTCTCAGTTAAGAAAAATATGCTGGTTTCAGAAGAAAGACAAGGACAAATGTGATTTGCAATTTTGCTTGCATTTCTTACAGGATCCATCAGCTTTGATTGATGTGAAGTTTCCTGATGTTGCCATGGGCACCTTGGAGATTGTTTTTCTGTCTCAGGTACTTGTCCAGTCCTTTTGATGGACTTTGGAGAATCACTGCAAGTGTGGTTGATTTGTTCCTGGGGTTTGATTCTCTATGAAAAGAATTCTTAGCCTACACATTTAATATCCACATCTCTTAAATAACCATCATCTCAACGAACAATTTTCTACTGCAGACACCATATTGAGAGACAATATGCCATCAGTGGAGTATTTGCAAGGGGCTTTCTGCAATTTTATAACAAAAGAATTACAGACTGCAATGGGCAGTGCTATGCACACTTCTTTACAATTTCTTTCAATGTTCTGAGGATTGTTTAGAAAAAAATAAATGTTGCAATTATCATATTTTTAGGTCTTTAGTGACGAGATTTTCTCGATCTGAATTAACTTCAACAGCACGTTACAGTTTCCTCTGCATTAGCTTCCAGTTCAGGATTTGTGGAAGACAGTTACCCCCGTCTTCTTTTCAGTTATCTTTTGCATTTTTTACTGCCCCTATACCAAGAAGCTGCCACATTTATTTGCCTGTATCTCCATTTGTTGGCTGGTTTTCTCATTAGTATAATACTTCACTGCAGCAGGAGGTTTGTCCGCTAGGTAATTGAGTGTGCTAATTTGACACTACGGTAAAATAATCTGGATTTTTGCAAGATTGATGCTGAAGCTGCAATTAGTGTTGTGGATGCTCCATCACTGAGCACATTTTTGATGTCTCAGAGAATTAAGGGATATAGGGAATGGGCAGAAAAGTGGAGTTGAGGCAGAAGATCCTCCATGGTCATAGTGAATGACACAGGAGGTTTGACGGGGCCACATGATCTGCTCCTGATCCTATTTCTTAGGTCTTATAAAGGAATTTACCCCAGTGAGACTGAGGGCAGAATCATCCCAGGTTTGCATTAAGTGCAGAAGTGGGCGGGCAAAAGGACGTTTTACCTGCTGGCCACAATGGCAGCTTTTCATGCCATATCATAGAGTTATAGAATCATACAGTTATACAGAAAAGAAACAGACCCTTCAGCCCATCGTGTCTGTGCTGGCCACCAAGCATCTATCTATTCTAATCCCATTTTCGAGCACTTGGCTCTTAGCCCTGTATGCTATGGCATTTCAAGTGCTCATTTAAACACTTCTTAAATACTTCCATGCCATCATGTCTCTGCTTCATCACGCTGGGCACCTCATTTCAAGTGCAGCTGCGCGCACACCTCTCAGTGCTTCCATCCCACGACTGCTATAAAGAAGCCATGGCCCCGAAAGGCAAGAGGGACCAGTTTAGTGAAGCGTCCCTTGAGTGCCTTTTGGATGTCATGGAGGCTCACCGTGATGCCCTCTACCCCAGCTCTGGCCGCAATAGAGGCAGCAACATTACCACTCCAGCTTGGTGGGTGGTGGTAGTGGTGATCAGTGCCAATGCTGCACAGAAGAGGTTGGCCATCCATTCAGAAAAAGGGTGAATGATCTCATTTGTGTCACCAGGGTAAAGCAACCACATCATCACTCTAAACTCAACACAGTCTCAAGGCCATCACACATTCACTGGCATCTCACTGCCAGCTCGAGGAACATCACCACTCACTCTCACACACACGTCCTCACAGCTCCATCTAGCCTCATCTCCTCTGGAGACTGCCTCCTCTGCCCTCACCATCTTGAGACAACTGGCACAGATCAGCATGTGCCCCCCTATGCCCCCCCCACATTCTCGGATATCCCCCTTCTCAATACAGCCCTTGTCCTGCAGCCTCTTCCCTTGCTTGAGGCCACTTCTCCGCCTTCCCCAAGAAATCCCTAGCCCTTCAGCTGTTGAAAAGCTGGTCTGGGAGGTAGAGACCTGCCCATAAGCCCCCTAAAAGTGATGTGGTGCTCTCTGCAAAGCCTGGCGTTGATGACTGCGAGTGCTGCCTGAATCAAGATAGGCAAACAAACTTCAAAGTCTTGAGCGAAGTGCAGCTCACCAGCTGCACGTCGCTTATGTTGTGATGCTCCAGTGTGGGGGGGCTGTTCTGGTGAGCCGGGTTGATAATGACATGCAAATGTATTATAATGAAGGTCCAATGTCTGATGGCAGGAAATGCGGCCCACCTTTCACGAGCAGAATGGACAATTGCAAACTAGTTTCACAACGTTGTGAAACCGATTTTTGTCCTTCTTGCCATATTGTCTGCTCTCGCTGGCAGATACGCCCAATGCCAGCGGGCACGGGAAATTCCACCCTGAGACAGACCTCAATGTCTGAAAGTCAGGGTAACTCGGAAACTATTCCCAGAGTGTTCCATATTTTCTCAAAAGGTTTATTGAACTTGTTTAAGATGCAGGAAATTAAATATCATAATTTGATAAAGACTCTTCCTCCTGGCATTTTCAATTTTCCTATAAACGTTTGATTTTAATGATATGATTTGCCCATCAATGTTACCACATCAGAGAGAAATTTTAGCTTTGTTCTTAACAATAAGTGTAATCAACGATTTCATCATAAGGAAGGGTTGCCAGCTTAAATTTTTGGACAAAATCATTTCTTTGTATCTGTTTCTAGATTAATATCTTTCTGGTAATGATATCCCAGTGCCGCCAACTAATTAAATAGAGAAATTTGGCTTTGTTTATTTTCTATTCTATGCCAATGTTCTATCTGATAAGTGACAAATATATGCCAGAGTATCAGAATCTTGCTTCAGTGCATTCCTTTAAAGCAAAGCAATTCACTTGTTGCAATGAAAATCATTAGGAAGTTCTGAGGAACAAAGGGACCTTGGCGTGTGTGTCCATAGATCTCTGAAGGTGGAGAGGCAAGTTAGTGGGGTGGTGAAAAAGGCGTATGGGACACTTGCCTTTATCAATCGAGACATAGATTACAAAAATAGGGAGGTCATGTTGGAGTTGTATAGAACCTGTGGTGAGGCCACAGCTGAAGTACTGTGTGCAGTTCTGCTTGCCACATTATAGGAAGGATGTCATTACACTGGAGGGGGTGCAGAGGAGATTCACCAGGATGTTGCCTGGGATGAAACATTTAAGTTATGAAGAGAGGTTGGATAGACTTGGGTTGTTTTCGTTGGAGCAGAGAAGACTGAGGGCGACCTGATCGAGGTGTACAAGATTATGAGGGGCATGGACAGGGTGGATAGGGAGCAGCTGTTTCCCTTAGTTGAAGGGTCAGTTACAAGGGGATATAAGTTCAAGGTGAGGGGCAGGAGGTTTAGGGGGGATGTGAGCAAAAACGTTTTTACCCAGAGGGTGGTGATGGTCTGGAATGCACTGCCTGGGAGGGTGGTGGAGGCGAGTTGCCTCACACCCTTTAAAAAGTACCTGGATGAGCACTTGGCATGTCATAACCTTCAAGGCTATGGGTCAAGTGCTTGCAAATGGATTAGGTAGGTAGGTCAGGTATTTCTCATGTGTCGGTGTGGACCCGATGGGCTGAAGGGTCTCTTCTGCACTGTGTGATTCTGTGATTAACACAGTTGGCACAATTTAACAATTTTGCCTATTAATTTAAACTGCTACAGAGGGCTAAACATTAGAAGTATGTCACCATGGATTGAGTTAAACAGTGCCACAAGGAATGGGTCAGAGCAATGCTCTCTTGCCCTTGACATCCAGTTAAAAATGGTAGTGAGCAATCAACAAATGATGGAAGGAGGAAATTCTCTCTCTTCAGCCATGGAACGGATGCAGCAACTGAGGGCAAGAATGAAAGCTGCAAATTGTGCAAATCTCTTCAGGCTGAAACACTGAGTGGATGATCTTTTTCCATCTCTTCCAAAAGACACTCCCTCACCACCCCACAACCCATCTTTGATATCAATACTAATGCCTGGTCAATTTGCTTCACTTCATATAACATTAAGAAGCCCCTGAGTGCACTAGATACAGCAAATACTTTAGATTCTGACTTCTCAATTGCAGTGCTGGAGGCGTGCACATCAGAACCAGCAGTGCCCTGAATTGTACGGTGATAGCTTGATTAGGGAACAACTGGTTCTGGAAGCACTTGGCCATACCTGGGCAAGTGTCTCCATTGTCAGGTAGATGCAAGTGTACTACATATTCTGCCATTTAGCTTGGTTATGATCCTTGCACCTACCTGGAAATGTGGAAGCTTACTCAGGTATGACCTATCCACAAAAAAACAAGACTAATTTGACTTGGCAAATTATTGTTTGATCAGCCTCTGCACATCATTAGCAAAATGCTAGAAGTAATTATCAGCAGTGCATCAAGTATGCATACTTCTGCTGAATTCTGGTTCCACATGATTTGACTTCAACTGCTTTACAACTTTTCCACTTTTGAATTCCGATCTGTTTCTATGCTACCACAATTGCCAAGTCTCCACCATTAATGTCCTTGGGATGGTTAACTGGAAAGTCACATAACATGATGGGTAAAAGACCAGGGGAGAGGCTGGGTACTCTGTGATGAGCATCTCACCTACTGATTCTTCAAAGCTTCTGTATAAGACTCAAGTCAGGAATATGATGGAATACATACCACTCCTTTGGTGAATTGTTATGACGCTGGACTTTGCAAGAAGGTTATGTTTTAAAATTCCTCCTTTAACTTAAGATAAAACTTGTAATTCCCAAAGTACCCCAGCTCATAGAGTATGTTTTCTGATTCCCATGGGGGTGAAACTCAAACAGAAACCTTTTGGAATCAAGTAACAGTTTTCGCCTCAATAATTTACAGAAATGGGACAATTGCTTTGTGAATTGCAGGGAAAGAAAGAAAGGGACTACTGCTGTGTAGAGAGAAAGAGAGAGAGACAATGCAGTTTCTACTGTGAAGAGCAGAGAAGGACTGATTTGTGTTAGTAAACAGGCAGGATGCTTGTAAGTGTTGGTTTCTTGTTTGAAAGGAAGAGAACAGAATCAACAGGACCTTCGGGGATTTAAGGAACAAGGAGCTGCCGTGGTGGGCCTTGCTCTGGTGGAAGCTGGCCCTAGAAAACTCAGGCTGAGTGGAATAACTTTTGGAGGATACTGGAAGTTTTGGCCTAGTCTGGCAGGGAGAAGTGAACCTGCTGGACTGCCATGAGTAACTTTGGACTTGTTGTTTAATGTTATGTATCTGCTAGAAGTGTGATGCATAGCAAAAGAGGTCATAAGATGTACCTTCATTGCATTAGTAAGTTAATGCACAAGTATCTTTCCTTTGGCTTAATGTATTGGTTGCATGTTAAGTAATGTCTGATTTATGGTGCTTTTAGGTTGTTACAGTAAAAGTCTTAAAATCTGGAATCTTGTCTGACAGTTATTTCTGTTGATCGTTTGGGAAATTCATCTCTATTCAAAAATTATTGATCACTTTGGGAATTGTAAAGAAGAAGTTTAATTAACACCATCCTGAGGAAACAGCTGGCTTGTCTTTGAACTCAATATCCACAACCTCCATTAGGGGCACATACCTTGGTTGCAGTATGAACTGAAACAGGATGTGCAATAACAATTCACTGAGCTTACCTTGAGAGCATCTTCCAGCTTTTTGACCTCTATCACCACAAAGGACACAAGCAGCAAGATCTTTGGAACAGTATGACTTGTAAGCTCCCCTCTAAGTCACACACCATGCTGACTTAGACAGATACATACATAATAATTTCATAATCAGCATTGGGTCAGTATCCTGGGGCTGGATTTTTCCGGTTGGGTCCCGACCCTGAGGTCAACCTTAATACTGGATCAGGAGCTCAGAGATGGCCATGCAGGACTTAGGTTGTCATCTTCCTAGAAGTGATCAAATAAGAAGCTGCCTCTGGGAGCCCCACCCAACTAAAGACAGCAGGTGGTCAGAGGATGTGGAGGCCTGCAACCTCACTGGTAGAGATAGGCATTGTTGAAGCAGGCGGGCAGCGGAGAGCGTCTCAACATGGGGGTGCCCTCGGTTGCCTGCAGAGAAGTTAACAAACAGAGGCCTGAAGCTGTTAGGGCCACCAAGGTAGAAAGGAAACCCTTCTGCAGGAGTAGTGACAAATTAGATTGTGGCATTTGATCTCAACAGTCATGTTTTGGGGGATTGATCCTATGGCCTGGATGACCACCTGGACTGCCACTGGGAAGCCAACCCCAGTGAGTTGGCATCTAGTAGGGGCCACTCTGACTGTGGGAAAATACTGGAGCTGTTGCAAAATGGCCCCTCAGTGGGATCTGAGTTGCCCTAATTGGCTGCACATCTCTGGGAGTAGGTCCAAGCCTGCCCCTGGGCAAGTCCCTGGAGGTGGGAATGCTTCAGGGAGTCACCTTGATAAGTCTCCCCTATTTTCACAGCCCTTCCACCTCCAACCCTATCTCCATGAAGTTGGAAAATTTCATCCCTGAAATTCCCAACCTATCGAAATATCATATCAGCTCAAGAACTCAAGGAAAGGATCACCCAGCACAATCACAGGTTAACTGGGATGGGCAATTACCAGCATTGCCCACACACGTAGAACAAATTAAATAAACTTCCTTCCTTATTGTAAAAACGATTATTGATTTTCTTGACTTGAACTGTGAGCATAGATCTGAGAGACATAAACAGAAATTAGGCCCAAGAAAATTTACTCCTCCTTGACAGAGTCACTGATATGTGAAAGAGTCTATCAGCAAAATCGATTAACGTTGGTTCAATTTAAAAAGAGACTGTTTAAATATCTATTTGTGAGTAGTATCCTGGGTCATAGGGACAGAGGTGGATTGAAATGATACGATTCCACAGGAAACAACTTCACCTAGCTCAACAAAGGCCACCATTCTGGTACTAACAGGCTACTGGCTCCTTGCCAGTCCTCCAGTTAAAGCGTTCGATTCTGGCTAATAAAACACAAGAGAATCATCCATGGCCTAGAGGTAGTTCAAGCCATGAGGCTACAGGTAATGCTGTATTATCTTGCAATATATAACCTGAGATCTGTAGCTGCAGAAAAGCAAGAGGCCTTGGGCAGGAAGGCCAATGTCTGTGTCCCATCCCTTCTGGCAATAACATGGATTATCCTCCCCTTCCCTCAGTGGGGATGGTGACTGGCTACATGCTGGGCAATAGAGGTTGAGAAACCTGGCTGAGTTCCCTGTCTTGTATCATGGGGCAATGATAGAAAACCTACTGATGTCCCATATGTAGGGAAAGAATCTTCAATGTACAATTCTGCCTATTCTCAAATCCCAGAAGTGGTCGATTATCTCACTGAAATATGGTTGACAGACTTTGGATTTCATTTTAGTCACCACCAGGAGGTTTGATGACTACTGCCGTGTGTTGCAGTGCTTAAGTCCCCAATGCACCCCTCTCCCACCTCACACAACCCTTCCCCTATCTTTTCCTGAAAGATGATTATGAACTGAGGCTGGATTAGAATTAATTTAAAAATATTTAAACTGACCTTGTCTTCAGCGGTTTAGGCTCTGGACTGAATCCCTTTGATGGAGGCCCACTTTCATTCTTCAGCTTCAAACTTTCACTAGTTCCTTTTTTTTCATGAATTCAAAGATTAAAATTAAACTAAAACTTAAAGAGCAGGCGTGTAATGAAACTGGAGCTAGTGCAGAGGTGACAAGGGAGATGAGAGCTAAAGAAAATATTAAAAAAAGCTAGCAAATAATATGGGGAAATAGTGAGGGCCTCTATGTATATAAAGATTATAAAGAATAGGGATGTTTAGAAATATTGTGGAAAATATGCTGCGAATGATTTGGACTTGGGCATAAGGCACACAATATTGAAGCTTTTTGCTGACAGAAGGAACAAGCTAAGTGGGACTGAAATACTTTGAGAGAAGATATAAATAGTTTAGAAGAATGGGCACAGTGGTGGCAGATAAGTTCAGTATGGAGAAGTCTAAGTTATACTTTGTTTTAAAAGGCAAAACAAGGATTGGGAACAAAATCCACTCAATGGAAAAATGCACATTGTTCCTTGAAAATGTAAATGCAGGTATGTAAAGCTATACAAAAGGTCAATAGCATTTGATATTTTATAAATGAGGCTATAGAGTACAAAAGCAAAGTGGTAATCATAAATTTGTAAATGGCAATATTGAGGTCCTAGTTAGAGTGCTGTGTGGAGTTTTGGGCACTCCATCAGGGAATTAACATTAAAGACATGGATTCATCAGGATGTTGCCAGGGATGGGAATTATAGTCATAAGGAGTGACTGGACATATTCGGGCTGTTTCCTTGGCAACAGAGAAGCCTAAGTAGAGATTTAATACCGGTCTTTTGAAATATGAGGGGATTTGACAGTATGAAAGATAGTCAGTGCTTAGAGTCATCAATGTAAAAGTTCACACACTTTGAGGAGAGAGATTGCCAGAAATGACTTTTTGCAGAGCCGAGTTAAGTGTTAGTGATTTCAAGTAAACTAGTATCTGATACGAAGAAAATAAATAATTGCTACTCCCTTGAAGCAGAAGTCTTGTGCCTCAGTAGGTAGCACCTTTGACTCTTGAGCCACAGGTCTGATTTCAAACCCACTCCAGAGCTTGTTGCCCACAAAAAGAATGTTCCTGATGTGGGTCAGCAGGTTAATAATCAGTTTGCTGATCAGGTTTATTTCCCTACTGTTGCCCAAAGGGCAAAAACATGTGTGTGAAGATATCAAACAAACTATTTCCTTGTGCAATATGAGCTTCTTGGATGTTGTTTATTTGAGATCAAGTGGCATATACCAGTCTATCATAGCTGTACTTTTAATTGGGTCAATGCAATTATAGAATTACATTTTATAAAGAATCATCATAAGATCAGTATCATGAATATAACAAGATAATAAAGTTGGGATGTAAAAAGCGTAAAGAATCTGAATTATTTCCAACTGAATGCTTGAGTTTGTTTTTTCCCCATATTGAGGGTTGACTTTTATATCAGCACTTTTAATATGCTGGAAATTCTTAGCAGGTCATGGTATCTGTGGAGAAAGAAACAGAGTTAACATTTCAGCTCAAACTTCTGACGAAAGGTCATTGGCTTAAAATGTTAACTGCTTCTCTCTCTATAGATGCTGCCTGACCTGACTATTTCCAATAATTTGCTTTGATTTCATATTTCCATCTTCCACAACACCTTGCTATTTTACTATTACAATTATTAGATTTATGCTTTTGTTGCTAATACTTTATGTACCTTACCTCTCCTGAAGGTGTTGGATCCTTGCAGGGGCACCATTTAACCTCCTGCACAGCCATCATTCACTTGTGAGCCACATTGTGAGTGATAATGAGTGTTGGATACTGCACTCCTTTGCAATGGAAGCTGGTTTAACTGTGGTGAGCTCAGTGAGTTGGGTGAGCTGCCCACATGTGTTGCAAATAGGGATCATTAGGTAGCAACCAGGAATATGAACACTGTTTTCCTTTTGCTTTTCTCCATTCTCTAAGCAAGGGTGTTGAAGCTAATTAAGGTCACCATGCCTGAGATTCAGCTAACTCTACATAGACTTGGTTAATCCTGATCTCTACTAGTTTTCGTTGCTCAGTAATTCAATGGTTAAGCTCACACAGCCAATGAGGGAGCTGCTCTCACGAATTATGCAATTTTTTATATTTGTTCATGGGACGTGGGCATCGCTGACTAGGCCAGCATTTATTGCCCATCCATAATTTCCCTTGTTGAGAGGACATTTAAAGGTCAATCACATTGCTGTGGGTCTGGGGTCAGTAGGCCAGAACAGGTAAGGACAGCAGATTCCCTTCCCTGAAGGACATTAATGAACTAGATGGGTGTTTACAACAATCAGCAATGGTTTTGTGGTCATCATCAGAGTTTTAATCCCAGATTTTTATTGGATTCAACTTTCACCATCTGCCGTGGTGGGATTCTAAGTGCATTGAGGACCCTGGTGGTCATTAATGTGTTATATAAATGCATGTCTTTCATTTTTAAATACATGCCTTTAATGTGCCTGCAATATTTAATGTTTGCAACTTTAATATAAACATCTGTGTGTCTTTATACAATGTACAATTATTCTTCTAAAATGACAAACATCGGTGTTCAATAAAACATTCTTCGTTCAAATAAATGTCAAATATTTAGGATAGAAACTGTTAAAATCCCCAAATCCCAAGGGAAATGGCTTTTGCTGGACTAGCTTAACCTGACATGGCTCTTTGGAGGCATGCATGAATGATTTACTTGTTGCAATTGACTTTTTGTGGAGAGGTAGCTTGTGATCAGAATATTAAGTATTTTATTGCCAAGAAGTTGTACTTTGTATCCAAGGTAGTACACATGACTTCAGAAAATTGGTCAGCGATTCAAAATATGTAGTTAATACTATTTATTTTAAAACTTGTTTTAAAGGACAAATATGGCAATTACACCAGTAGGCAACTCATATCATTTCAGATAAAATTTTTGCAACCCAATTTTAGCCTGCTTCAGTATTATGGAATCACTCAGGCGGACTGCAGTAGCCTTGTGTCACCCTGCGTATTCCTATGTTCCTATTAATAGGTTTTGCATGTAATGTTTTAATGTTCCCATTAGTGCTCCAGGAATCTGTAATAAACTGACGTAAACATAGAAAGTCCTTGTAGTTTAGAAATGTTGGCACCACCGATACATTTTAAGATAAATGTTAGCAACTAAATTAAGAAGAAGCCTCGAGTAAGTACCGATCAAGATACAGTGACTTGAAAAGCACCGCCATCGGTTTCTGACACAAAAACAGGCTCGGCTCTTGTTTTCAGTCTCCAAGGGGGAAATCAGGCCCCAGGTCCACAAAATTCAAACCAGACAAACCAATAAATCAATAATAGAGCAAGTATAACAGTAAAAGAGTTGACTTTCCAGGCAACCTTTTTTGGTGGGCACATTTAACTTTATTTACATGACAGCAGCAGCAACTACATGCGTGCATCAAACTCTATAACTAAAGAAGAACTCTTTCCTAGAGGTTCCCTGTGCTGCTAATTCATTGGTTTACACAGACCATGTGATCTCACAACACAGGATTATTCTTAAAGCTACAGCCCTACATTTATCCAAACTATAATTACTACGTTCCTCCCCCTTTACCTTTTCTGCACATTTCGTATTTACAAGGATATTTATCTCATGACATTACAATATTTACACAGGTCATGAAATTACAAGTTCAGCCTTTCAAGTGCTTTCCTTATCCATGTGGAACGTCGTAGCTCCACAATGTCCGATTCTTTTGCAGGAACCACATTCTCTGGAACTGCATTAACATCAGGTACCTCATTAGGTATATGCAGCTCAGTGTCTTCCACTTTGACAGAGACGTTGGGCATGTCTATCTTTGGTTGAGCAACTTCAACAGGAATAGGTTCAGCAATGGTTACAGGTGGAACATCATTTTGTTGGGTAATCTTCATTCTTCTTAAATGATCCACGTGCTTACGGGTGATCCGGCCCGCCACTTCCACATGATATGACAATGGTCCGGTCACAGAACTTACTTTACCAGGTAACCACTTCGGTCCTCCACCAAAATTCTTTACATAAACTGCTTCTCCAACAGCAAATTGTCACCCACGACTATGCAACTCATGAGTCACTTTTTGATTCACTTTACTTTTCTCCACTTCCTCTTCCAAATTGCTAAGTATCAGGCTTAGTTTTGTTCAAAGACGGTGCCTCAACAATAATTCTGCATCCTCTTCCTACGTGTCATCTTCTTTTTACCACAGAGTTTAGCCTCAGCCTTCTCTTTGACTTCACTGTTCGCCAGACTTTTCTCAGGTGCAATCCCAACTTTCTTAATTCAATAGTTGAGCTACCCATGACTTAATTATCTACTCGTATCTAGGAAAGTTCTACGACTTTTGCTTTCAAGGCCTCTTTAGCTTCATTTAGATGATTCTTCACTCTTCTGTCTCCTTCTTGTATCTGTTGGCTTCCTCCTGGAACCTTGAACATTGCTGCGTCTTCTCTGCCAACTGGTTTTTCAGTTTGTTCAGAGTGACATTAAATTCTTCCTGTTTCTCTTCATAATTTTTCAGAGGTACAAACTTTGACCTGAGGGGTCTTTGACATGTGTGAATGTCTTTCAACAGGTTTTCCTTTTCTTTGCAAAGCCCACCCACTTCACCTTGAATTCTGTAATTCAGCAGAGTCCTCTTGAGTTTCTTCTGCTGTTCTTCCATGTTGGTGATTAAGACAGACATTTCTTCAGGTTGCTGAATGCTTAGAACTCCTTTATCATCCAGTTGCGGTCCTTGGACTCTCCAAGCTCTTTCTGATGTGCTTTGTTCCTTTTTCAAGACAAGAACTCTTCCTGCTTCCTTTTGAAATCTCACTGGTCAACCAAGGTTAATTTCCCTCAACCAATTTGGACTTAGAAGGCTTGGCCCTCTGCCTTCTAATACCATCATGGCTAGTTGTGTTGTTTGGTGTCTATAATGAACAGTACAGGGTGATACCTTTTTCCTGGATTTCTTCACCTATGTACGTTTCCAACTTCGCAGATGTTTGTTCCAAATTTAATTGTTGATCACCTTTACTTAAATATCTGAAAGAGTGTTCTCCTATTATAGAGGTAGAAGCACCCGTGTGGACTTCCATTTTTTTAGGGTTTACCATTCACTTGCACTGTGACAATAATTGGCTCTGACTTCCCAACTTTCATGTTAATAAGGAATAAATATCAGAATTAGTTGTTCCTGGCTCTTCCACATTATATGCTTCCTTAGACTTCATTTGTTGCCTGGAAGCCTGTTTTAATCTCACTTTGCAATGTTTCAATATGTGTCCACTTCTGTGACAAAAATAACACTCTATCTTTTTAAATTGTCAATTGTTAGGAGTATGATTGTTTCCATGTCGATAAAAGCTAGTTTTTGACTTTGCTGCTAAGCTGTTTCCTCTAATTTTTCGGTTAGCTGTTTCCCACTTCGCGATGGAGTCCCTGCTTTTCGTGCCACTTTCGGCTGACCGTTCCCACCCAGCTAGGAGAATAGTGCACCATGAATTGCTTACAGCAGTTTCCATCGCTAGCGCTATTTCTAACGTTTCATTAAAATCAAGGTTCACTTCAGCCAGTAATCATCGCTGATACCATCCCCCTTCACACCACATACCATATGGTCCCTGAGCATATCATTCCGGGTTTCACCGAAATCACAATATTCCAGTAGTTGTTTTAATTTCATCACATAGGCAGCAATGGTCTCTCTCGGGGCTCTATTCTGTGAATTGAACCTGAACCTTTGCATTGTAACTGAGGGCTTGGATTGGAAATGTCCCTTCATGAGATCAACTAATTCACTGAAAGTCTTCGAATCTGGGGCACTGGGGTCTGTCAAGCTTTGAATTAAATGGTAGGTTTTGCTCCCACAAATACTCAGGAGATTAAAACAAATTGTTAATAATCAGGCTTAGTTTTGTTCAAAGATGGTGCCTCATCAATAATTTTGCATCCTCTCCTCTTTTCCGTCCCTGTGATTTTGTTGGCTTGAAAGTAGAATGCAAGACGTTCTATATACTGAGACCTGTCATCTGTGGCTGGTTCGAAGGGATCAATTCTGCCAAACTGTGGCAGCTCAGATGAGTATATCTTCCTTTCTTTTTAATTATCTTAGATACTCACAATTGCTGGGTGAGGGATAGTACCAGATCTGATTTATGCTCATTGCCAGTTTGTTATAGAGTTGATTTTCCAGGCAACTTTTTTAGGTGGACACATTTAACTTTATTTACAAGACAGCAGCAGCAACTACATGTGTGCATCAAACTCTATAGCTAAAGAAGAACTCTCCCCTCGAGCTTCCCTGTGCTGCTAACTCATTGGGTTACACAGATCATGTGATCTCACATCACAGGATTATTCTTAAAGCTATCGTCCTATGTTTAGCCAAACTATAATTACTACGTCGCTTGGTCTTCAAAAGTCTTATTGCAGGGTTTACGGGTGGCATGTGGCCCTAAATCTGCATATTGTTATTCATACTCTAAATAACACCAGACGTGACTTTAGGGTCATTGTATAAAGTATTGAAGGAAAAGTAAAGGTAGAAAATCCACTTGTTAGCAACTGAAAGCAAATGTGGGAGCTTGGACTAAAAAGCAGTCTTAGTAGACACAGAAATTTCTCACTGTTCCATGCATCATGCTCACACACCTCTTGCATAGTTTAATCATGAATTAGCTTTACACGTTCAATTTTTGCTTCAAACTAAATTATAACTCAGAATAAAAAGAGAGAGTTTGGTTATTTGAAAGGATGTTTATTGATTCACATTTCTAATAGTACAGTCACTGACAGGTTTCAGAAAGTAAAAATTCAAAGATGCTACCAGCTATTGCTGAAAATAGCGCTAGTACCATGTGATGCTAATGAGAATTTTAGGATACTTTTTGGTAATGGATCTGATTTACCAGTAATATGGTAATACAGAGCAATTTAGACTAAGACAGCTTTCTAGATAGGTTATTGAAATTATGACTTTTAGTTCATAACAAGTATCATTGCAACTGCTGGCCATTCTCATTTTCATCACCTTCACACATGCATGACTTGATGTCGATATACTTATATGTCCTGGTAGCTCCATTCCTACACTGTAGTTTCACTGACTTCTCTTCTGTCTCCCTTTCACGGCAGCACTGACAAAAATGTGTCAAGGCATTTGTATCAAAGTTAAATCTGGAAAACAAAATTACATTGTGTTGTAAACATTTCCAATGAACACAAATGGGGATAACCATATTAGCTGATAAACAATACATTTATTGACATGACAGCTTTCAATAGGACTTATACAGACACAGGGGAAAAAAAGGACAGATGGAAACATCTAGCCATGCATACACAGTTTGTGAATGGAAGTACCAGGAAGACACAAGTGTGACCAGTTTTACTCTTAGAATGTACAACTTGCTACCACATGGAGTAGTTGAAGTGAATTGCAGAGATGCATATAAGAAGAAACTTGGAAATACATGAGGGAGAAATGAAAAGAAGAATATGTTGTTACAGTGAGATGAAGTAAGGTATGAGGAAGCTTGAGTGGAGCATAAATACCAGCACAGGTCAGTTGGGCTGAATGGCCTATTTCTGTGCTATAAATACTATGGAGTTTGAAAGGGGATCAGAGACATTTTACACTGCCTTATATCAGTAAGTATAAGTAACTTAACAATCAACTTACTTAGTGATTGAAAAGCATTCCCCTTCACATTGGTTTACATTAACATTTGCTTCACAATCATCCTTGACAATTTTTTTAGTATATGGCCTGGCCTTGCAACCTGCAAAGGAAAAGAAAGTTAGCAACTCGTTCACAAAACACTAGCCAGTGATCAAATAACTTTATCACACCATAAATAGAAATCTTAGGTCTTTTCAATACAATGTTAGTATACATCTGCTCTTGTGTTAGAATTCTTTCTTCCCCCAGCCAGTTATATTGCCTCATCAAATACCTTGCTTTTCTGACTGAATGATGAACACCACTTTCTGCGTGAAAATGAGGGAAATACTTAATAAAATTGCACCATTGGGTATTCGTCAATGCACAATTTTAATCTCAAGATCACCACTCAATGAGAGAGGGGGTGGTGGGGAGACAAGAAAATCAGATAGACATACCTGTACTCTCTCAGTTGAAGGAGAGATGGTGTATAACATAAATGAAATATAATTAATGGAAAGACATTAATTAAGAAGAGAAGTCAACCTGAATAAAAATGCCATTAGTAGAATTTAGTGCAACCAGGACTTTGATAAGTATCAACTGTGAACCTGATGCATTGGGCCGGATTTTCATGGAGGAGGTTGGAAGCTTATGTCGTGAAACTTCCACACCTGGTAGACCATCTCATTTAAAGGAGCCACCGCCCACCAGATTTTAATTCTGGGGATGCATTTTAATTCTGGGAATATGGAGTTGGGATGAAATCAGGCCTGCCACACTGGAGGTTAGGTCTGAGGCAATAATGGAAGTAGGCAGATGGCCAGGCCAGCATGCTGGAATGCCTCCCTGTGTTCACTGGGACATTGGCCCAGTTTTAATGATGAAGGTCAGGCCCAAAGCCCCTCCCACAACCAAGCTGCCTCCATATCCTCATGTCACTTCCATGGCCGCCATAACCCTTGCCACCTCCATTCCTGTGATACCCCTTTGCCACTTCTATCAGTGAGGTCTGGCTGAAAAATGTTCCATCAGGGAAAGGAATGGGGATTGCTGATTTTCACCAGGAGATATGATGCTCTTGACCCCTAATCTTAAAACTAAAAAAACGCTGAATCTTTTAACATTTTATATATTATTGCTTTCATGTTTAGCTTGTTCCATATTGAACCCAGTTTCAGAGATGTCGGAGAGCTATAAGGATGTCCAGATTCATTTAGCTCTTTGAAAATTTCTGCAACATAGAGGCAGTGAAATGTGTTTAATTTTTGTAATGCCTTCCTTATGTAAGCATATGGTTAGAAACCAATTAAACTTTCCCTATTAGTTATGTTCATTCATCAATTATCAGATATTAGTTTTCTGGAAGCTGAAGGCAATATGGAGTACGCAAGTGTGGAATGGTCTTCAAAATACATTGTCACCTCAACTATCTTGAAACTATTTAAAGACTGTATAAAGGATGGCTTATGTAAACTGCTTTATTCATAAATACAAAATATAATTCTTTAAATTTATTTGGCTGTGATCTATTCACTAAATTCTGGGGTTCCCTCCCTCAACCTCTCCACCTCAATACTTCTCCTTTAGGCACTCATTAATACTTTGGCCATGCTTTTAGATCCCATTATGTTGCTTTGTGTCAAAATTTATTTGATAATGCTCCTGTGAAGTGCCCTGGGATGTTTTTGTTGCTGCAGGTTGTTGTTGTGGTGAAAGACATTATTAATAAATTATCTCATCCTCATTGAAAATAAACCAAAATACCTTTACATGAAGCAACACATTTAGTACCATCTTCTGCCAACTTCTTTCCATCTGGACAAAAGCATCCTTCTTGAGCAGAGGGAAATTTTATCCCAGGCTGAACCATGCTGAAAAGTGATGAGGTATTTTTTAAAGATTATGAGTAGCATTATAAAAAAAAAGTATTTTTTAAAGTTCTAACTTTAAAAAGAATTGTTAAAAAACAGGCTATTTACAGTTGGGAATATACTTACTCATTCACACAATAATCGTCTCCCCTTCCCTGACATGGCTTATAAACTAAATCTCGGCGACACGTGTAGTCTTGAATTTAAAAAAAGCATTTAGTGTAGAAATTAATAATGTGAATAATTGCAGTAAAGCCATTGCATAAAGCATTCAATTAACAGCTAAAAGAATCACAATGTCTTATGTATTATATGCATAATAAAATTACATAGTAATAAGCTTCCTCTTTGGTTTATATTAAATTGTGTGTTTTGAATCAGGTTTCTTGAAGAATGGCAGACAAATAACTCCTGGATAAAGTTAGAAACCAGCAATCATAAAGATGACTGCACTTGGTAATGTAAATCAGAAACCAGGTGATAGAAAGCCATACACTACATACACATGTGCATACACATACACACACTCAACATCTATGATGAAGAAGCTATTAGTCTATCATGTCTAGAATATTAGTTCAGCATCAATCAGAAGCCTTCAATTTTTTCACAGTGCTCTTTTTTTCCTGTGATTTATAGAAATGTTGGATAGTTAGAGACAAAGGTTTTTAATTTTTTGACATTTGGGTTGTGAGATAAGCTGGTGTTTTAATTATGTTATCAGAAAGACTAAGGTCCCCATTGCATTATCTCAAAGACTAAGGTCTCTATGCTGTATCTTGCAATAAGGTCAGAAACAAGTGTACAGTTACATAATTTTACTTTTAACTCATTCATGATTAAAGATGTCACTTGACATTCCAAATTATACTGACTGGTCTGGAGCTATGTCCTTTGTTGTCATGTTTCATGTGGGAATGGGTAGTGATGTCAAAGTAGCAGTGTATGGTAAGCAAGCGACATTGCAGTATAATTCTAAGTATTCGGCGCACAGATGAGATTATACCTGAATGTGATACAGGCCACCTAGTTAGACTCTGATTATGAGAACATCAGGTAACGGAATTTTTTTTCTCAGTATTCTATTCAACTCTCATGTATCTCGGTGTTTGTAATTATAATGGATTTTTTTCACTCTTTCACAGGATGTGGGTGTCGCTGGCTGGGCCAGCATTTTGATAGCCCATCCCTAATTGCCCTTGGGAAGGTAGTGGTGAGCCACCTTCTTGAACCATGCAATCCATGTGGTGTAGGTACACTCACAGTGTTGTTAGAAAGATTTTACATTAAAAGTTATTAATCAGGGTTCCCACTGTCCCTGAAAAGCTGAGTTTGTAGAGTCAATGGAAGGGCACCTAATTTGCATGGGGTGGAGAGGGCACAAGTGGCACAATATCTCTAGTGTCCACCTGCCCATGAGAGCAGAAAATCTGGCAATTGCCATTATGGACATGCAGTGAATACTCATGTCTCTGCCCATGAACACAACTTTGTGTTTCTTGGCTCAGTCAATCAGACCTTATAATAGATTCCAGTAACTTCCCCACAACAAACATTAGACTAAAATGTCTATAATCTCCTAGGTTAACATTTCTACTCTTCTTAAATAACAAAGTGATTGGCAATTTACCAATCCAAAAGGGACAACTCCTGAATCAGAGTTTAGGAAAATCACAACTAGAATATTGACAATTTCTGAGCAAGTCTCTGGCAGATTCATTGTCAGGTCCTGGAGATTTGTTTATCTCATTATTCTCTCCATTGCCTTTTTAAACTTATATTAAATCTAATAAGTTCACCCTTTAATTTATTTTTAGCTTTTTTCTCATTTCTCTGCTACTCTGTCCTGATCCTCCACTGATCAAGCATTTAAACAAATAATATTTATTTGGAGGACTCCCCTGTGGATTCCACTGACACCCAACTGGAAGCTGTTATCTCACCTTGGCATCTGCCAATTTCCAATGTGTTCTGCCCATCTCCCATTGGCATAATGATGTGAATTTGGTAGAATTTGCAAGGAGATTTATGGTCCATATGTCACTATCATACCAACTATCATTTTTATTTTATGGGAATCTGATTTGGAGTAGGATTTGTCTACAACCATCCAATGTGAAGAAAATAATTCTCCTGGATTTACAAGTACTTCTTTGTTATTTTCTAGAATAGGTATTTGGTCATTTTCCAGATTTGAAACACTTACCACATTGTTTATTTGTGAAAGGTCTCCAATTAACACATATGCCTATACTTGCACAAACTGTAGCAGCAGCTTCCAGGCTAGAACAATCAACAGTGGAATTTATCTGGCAATGGTCAAAGTGACAAGTCTTGATGTACTTTTCAAGGTTGATCTTCTTTCTGCATTGTTCAAATGGCCTGAATAGTAATAAAGAGAAACATGCTTAAAAATTGTGAACGATCCATTTTCTTCTAATTCCTATAAAATAAGTTTATCTAAATTTTTAAGTTTCTGATGCTTGTTGCAACTAGTCAATATTTAATTGGAAAGCTATTTTCTTCACAGCTTTGCTTGAATGTAAACCGCCATTTACTGGTTATGTAATATAACAGATTTCTGTGACTTTAAGTGCACCTACACACATAACACATAAGTTGGCCTAAATAGCCAAGTGGTTATGGTACTGGGCTTGTAACCCCAAGATCAAGAGTTCAAATCTCACCATGGCAAACTATGAAACAATGTAATTTCATCTGAATAGGATCAGATGGAAAATGTGTTTGTACTCGAAAGAGTTACACACATACACCAATGTAGCCTATTTAAGGCTACAACTACTTTTCAGGGATTCTGGAATTTTAAGCTGACTCCAGGAGCAAGTTGGCAGGCAGTGAGTGTGTAAAATTGGGCACCATGGAAGCATGCCATGCCTCTTGCCCACCCACCCCTACGGGTATTTACCCTTGGTGGGGGACATCAGGTGGCTCACTCACTCTTGGGCGCATTGAGGCCAATTAGTGTCCAATTAATGACCACTTAAGGGTCTCCTCCTGCCGCCTCTGGGATTTTTCCTGTGGTGGGGAGGCCCATGCCAAGTATCTAGATCGGGAGGTAAAATCTGGTGGCCTTTTTGCCAGTTGGGTCAACGTGCTTTGGAGGCCCTCCCTGAAGGGCCTCCCACTCCCTTCACTGCATTTTACCACTTGTTGGCCAGAAGATCTCGGAGGTGGGACTCCCTTTGCAATGGGGGCAGAAGTCACACCTCAAGTCAATCAACAGCTCGATGGCCATTAAATGGCTGTGGGTCAGACTGGCCAAGCAGGGGCAGGCCCATGTTTGGATTTTATACTGGAGGCAGGGCTACCATACCACCCTCCACCCCATTCAAAATTAAGCCCGAAATGTCTAAATTTCTGCATGAGCATTGAGAGAAGGAGGAATTTATGTAAATTGGTATTGATATTAAATCAATAATGAATTAATAGTCTAAAACACACATTAGGAAGGATGTCAAGTGCTTGGCGAACATAGAGGTGTTTTACTAGAATGATACCACTGAAGAGAACATCAGTTATAGGGGCTGAATAGAGAAGCTGGGATTATTCTCCTTTAGAGCAGAGAAAGCCCAAGGGAGAATTTAATAGAGGTGTTCAACATTATGGGAGCTTTTGATAGATTAGATAGGGAAAGATTATTTCTACTGCCAGGAGGGCTGGTGATCAGGGACACAGATAATGACAATTGGCAAAAGAACCAGGAGTCATGAGAAGAGTTATTTTTACACTATGAGTTGTTATGATCTGGAATACACTTCCTGAAAAGTCAAATTGCATGAAGAATTCAAGCTGCAAAAGTCAGTAGAGATCTTTTAAATATGTGCAAGAAATTTAAGGAAATCCAGGGCAGCTAAGTAAGCACATGAGGGAGGAAGGAATGAGGTTATGCAAATGGTTAAATGTAGAGGGGTAGGGAACCTTATGTGGAACATAAACATAAACCAGTAGAGATCAGTGGGGTGAATGACCTGTTTCTCTACTCCAGACTCGATGCAATTTGACATAATTTAATACATTTGTAGATTGTCTTTCAGGTAGCTTTTTTGAAAAGAAAAATTGGAAGAATGAGTTTGCTTACTTTCCTCCAATGATATCACAGATTGTATTCTCAGGTCTACATGTTGGTGCAGGAGTAGGTGGGATACAAGGAACATTAGGAGGAGGTACTGAACAATAAGGTTTATTGGGATCATCAACTCTCCAGTCATATGCAGTGCTGGGGCAGCAGTCAGGTGGTTCGACTTTCCCATTCTTTCTTGTGCATTTGGATTGGGAGTGTGAGCAGGATCCTAAGACCAGAAAAAGATGATGCAGCGTGTTATGTAGCAAAGTTCATATTACTAACAAAATTACCCAATATATAATTTTATATAAGTCTATGTAGTCACAGAGCACATACCGCATTGGCCTTGGGTGTTATTAAAGAAGTATTGTTCTGGCACTCTGATCCGAAAGTTATTGCGGACAGCAGTAATAAATGTTCGAATATCAGGAATAGAAATATGTGTGATGCTGCCCAGATTAATAATATCAAATCCCTTTGCCTTGTAGGGAAGACTCACTTCTTTTTTGTTGACAGTTAACTGTGAAAGTAAATAATACAAATTTAGGAGAACTTTGCAAGCTACAAGAAAGAAAGCCAAATCAACATATTTTATTAATGCAGTATAGCCTATGTTTCAGGGCAATTAGTAGGATTGGAATCTCCTCCAACTGGGAAATTTATGGAATAAAAAAATCCAAACACACGGACATGTTTTGACCTCATGTTTGGAACTATAAAACACAAAAGTCCATCAGCAGCCAACAGCACAGGGCTGAGCAGCAAGGAGTTAATTCGGACAATGGCTGGGATTTTCTGTGCCCGCTGCCATTGCACATGTTCGATGGCGTGAGCGGACAATATGGCGCGAGTTTAGAGTGATGAGATGGTCGACTTACTCTGGCAGCACGGATGAGATAATTAATTCTCTATCTGCTCTGGATGGCCAACCTTTTCTGTGCAGCATTGGCAATGATCACCACTGCCACCACCTGCCATGCTGGATCGGTAGTACGGGTGCCCACCCTGTGGCCAGAGAGAGGGTAGAGGACATCACGGCGGGCCTCCATGGCATCCAAAAGGCATTCCAGTGATGTGTCATTAAACCTGGGGACTGCAGTCATTTTGCATATCTTGGACATCTTCCCCACAGTAGTCGTGGTCTGGAAGCACTGAGATGTGTACATGCAGATGGACTTTAAATATGGTGCCTGGTATACTAAAGTGGTGAGGTGATGGTGTGGCAGGCGAATGAGAGCCCACCAGCCATGGAAATGGCATGTTTCCCAGGAATGCATAAGTAATAAAAACAAAAAACTGCGGATGCTGGAAATCCAAAACAAAAACAGAATTACCTGGAAAAACTCAGCAGGTCTGGCAGCGTCGGTGGAGAAAAAAAGAGTTGACGTTTCGAGTCCTCATGACCCTTCAACAGAACTAGGTGAATCCAAGGAAGGGGTGAAATATAAGCTGGTTTAAGGTGTGTGTGTGGGGAGGGGGGGTGTTTGGATGGGGGGAGAGAAGTGGAGGGGGGTGGTGTGGTTGTAGGGACTATCAAGCAGTGATAGAAGCAGATCATCAAAAGATGTCACAGACAAAAGAACAAAAGAACACATAGGTGTTGAAGTTGGTGATATATATCTAAACGAATGTGCTAATTAAGAATGGATGGTAGGGCACTCAAGGTATAGCTCTAGTGGGGGTGGGGGGAGCAGAAAAGATTTAAAAATAATGGAAATAGGTGGGAAAAGAAAAATCTATATAATTTATTGGAAAAAACAAAAGGAAGGGGGAAGAAATGGAAAGGGGGTGGGGATGGAGGAGGGAGTTCAGGACCTAAAGTTGTTGAATTCAATATTCAGTCTGGAAGGCTGTAAAGTGCCTAGTCGGAACATGAGATGTTGTTCCTCCAGTTTGCGTTGGGCTTCACTGGAACAATGCAGCAAGCCAAGGACAGACATGTGGGCAAGAGAGCAGGGTGGAGTGTTAAAATGGCAAGCGACAGGGAGGTTTGGGTCATTCTTGCGGACAGACTGCAGGTGTTCATGGGCCCCAGCTATGCCTGTCTCTTTATGGGGTATATGGAACATTCCTTGTTCCAGTCCTACTCCGGTCCCCTTCCACAACTCTTTCTCCAATACATCAATGATTACTTCGGTGCTGCTTCATGCTCTCATCAGGACTTGGAAAAATTTATTAATTTTGCTTCCAATCTCCACCCCTCCATCATTTTCACGTGGTCCATCTCTGACACTTCCCTTCCCTTCCTTGACCTCTCTGTCTCGATCTCTGGTGATAGACTGTCCACCAATATCCATTACAAGCCTACCGACTCCCACAGCTACCTTGACTACAGCTCCTCACACCCCGCTTCCTGTAAGGACTCCATCCCATTCTCTCAGTTCCTTCGCCTGCGTCACAGCTGTTCCGATGATGCTACCTTCAAAAACAGTTCCTCTGACATGTCCTCCTTCTTCCTTAACCGAGGTTTTCCACCCACGGTCGTTGACAGGGCCCTCAACCGTGTCCGGACCATCTCCCGTGCATCCACCCTCACGCCTTCCCCTCCCTCCCAGAAACATGATAGGGTCTCCCTTGTCCTCACTTATCACCCCACCAGCCACCACATTCAAAGGATCATCCTCCGCCATTTCCGCCAACTCCAGCATGATGCCACCACCAAACACACCTTCCCTTCACCCCCCCTGTCGGCATTCTGTAGGGATTGTTCCCTCCGGGACACCCTGGTCCACTCCTCCATCAGCCCCTACTCCTCAACCCCCACCTATGGCACCACCCCATGCCCACGCAAAAGATGTAACACCTGCCCCTTCACTTCCTCTCTCCTCACCGTCCAAGGGCCCAAACACTCCTTTCAAGTGAAGCAGCATTTCACTTGCATTTCCCCCAACTTAGTCTACTGTATTCGTTGCTCCCAATGTGGTCTCCTCTACACTGGAGAGACCAAACATAAACTGGGCGACCGCTTTGCAGAACACCTGCGGTCTGTCCGCAAGAATGACCCAAACCTCCCTGTCGCTTGCCATTTTAACACTCCACCCTGCTCTCTTGCCCACATGTCTGTCCTTGGCATGCTGCATTGTTCCAGTGAAGCCCAACGCAAACTGGAGGAACAACAACTCATCTTCTGACCAGGCACTTTACAGCCTTCCAGACTGAATATTGAATTCAACAACTTAAGGTCCTGAACTCCCCACTCCATCCCCACCCCTTTCTGTTTCTTCCCCCTTCCTTTTGTTTTTTCCAATAAATTATGTAGATTTTTCTTTTCCCACCTATTTCCATTATTTTTAAATATTTTTAAATCTTTTCTGCTCCCCAACCCCCACTAGAGCTATACCTTGAGTGCCCTACCATCCATTTTTAATTAGCACATTCGTTTAGATATATATCACCAACTTCAACACCTATGTGTTCTTTTGTTCTTTTGTCTGTGACATCTTTTGATGATCTGCTTCTATCACTGCTTGATTGTCCCTACAACCACACCACCCCCCTCCACTTCTCTCCCCCCACCCAAACCCCCCCCACACACCCCTTAAACCAGCTTATGTTTCAGCCCTTCCTTGGATTCACCTAGTTCTGTCGAAGGGTCATGAGGACTTGAAATGTCAACTCTTTTCTTCTCCGCCAATGCTGCCAGACCTGCTGAGTTTTTCCATGCATAAGTAATATGTTGGGTTTGGGATGATACGGTGTGAAAACCTGCCATTGCTCCGAGATTCTGCCCAGTGGCTCATTAAAAGGGTTTGGACACTGACTGATTGTATCGTGGAACAATGGTACCAGGGAAATGCCATTGTCTGCCTTTGACTCATGCAATTAAGAGTCTGATTATCCAATACAGTGGCACAAAGAGCATGTCATCATTACAATACAATCAAAGGATGGTACTGCCACTAAGGTCTGCACCATAAACAATAGTACTGGAATCTGGCTTTGCAACTACGATTGGTTCCTCCCGAGAAGAGGAGAATTAACCTTGGAGCCAGGTGCTATTCTTGTGTTACCTCAAGCAGCAGGAGAATTGTTCATACAATAGAAACTGATAATATTTGTCTGGGATATATCTCCCAAGGAAAAAACCTATCTTGTTTCAACCAGCATGATCTAATCACATTCATCTGGACTCTGCGTGTAAGAGTGCTGACTACCAGACATTGGAGCAGCACTAACAATAGGAAATATGTTTGATATGTCTGTGCTTAATTATTATAAAAAGAGCATATCGAGAGTGTTTTTGCTACAGTTGCAAGAAAGGTCAGGGCTGATTACCTTGACTCAGGACCTAGAATCAACATCGGACAGACCAGCCATGGTGGGGGTTGTAAGTGATTTCAGCCAAATTGTAGCAATATTGGCCTGGGGCTTTCGTAAGGGTTTGGGCAAGTGTGGTGTTTTTGCCGGTAATCTGTAAATGTTTTTTCTCCAGCCATATCATTGTAAGATTGGCCTGTGAGTTTTGGAAAGTTTTGGGACAAGATGTTGTGTTTTGCCTGTATTTTGTAAGTTTTAAACCGAATTGTGGTGACTTTGTGTTTGGATTAGCTGGGAATTGGATTGCCAATTTCAGCCAGCCGCAGGAAGTTTTGTACTGAGGGCGGGTTGTTTTAATTTTGGGGTTTTCCTGTGTTGCTTTTAACTAACGTTAGGAGTATCTGTATTAGGGACATTAGTGTGTGCAATAAAACATCAAAATCTTGATTGAGCTGAACATTGTGTCTCTGTAATTATGTTTTTTATAAATCCTAAAATCTAAGAACTGTTTAAGGGGGGCTACGGGAACCCCTGCAAACTTCATTAACTGGAGCTTATGAATCAAACAAAGTGAGAGATAGAAATGAGATACACCAGATGAGTAATGACAGGGGGCTGTCGTGATGTTTAATACTCTTAATGCTTTGCTATATTGGTCATTAGTTTAACATAGTGATAGTACTGTTTTTAAATCCCAGGATCTATTGTTCTAACAGCAGACGGGAATCCAGAAATTAAGGTTATTTTGATCAGTACTTGTTTCATGATAGATTTAATATGGTGGTAAACACTTTGAGCGGAATCGTCCCAGGTTTCCACTATGGGCCATATTGCCCCAAGCCCATTGCATTAGGAAACACCATGGCAGGCGGGCACTCATTCGCCTGCTATGCCATCACCTCACCGCTTCATCACGCCGAGCTCCATATTTAAAGTCCAGCCACAAGCACACATCTCAGTGCTTCCAGCCCAGGGCTACTGCAGGGAAGATATCCACAAAAGGCAAGAAGACTGCAGCACCCAGGTTTAGTGACGCATCACTGGAACAACATTTGGATGCCGAGGAGGCCACCGTGATGACCTCTACTCCTGCTCTGGCCGCAGGATGGGCAGGAGTGTGACCAACCAGGCTTGGGAGGCGGTGATAGCTGTGATCAGGGCCAACACCCTTCAAAAGAGGACAGCCACCCAGTGGCACAAAAGGATGAATGATCTCCTCCGTTCCACCAGGGCAACTCAATCTCCTCATCATACTCAACTCACACATTCACAAAACCATCATAGATTCACAGGAATCTCACTCACTGCCAGTACAAGGGACATCGCCATTCACTCTCTCACACACACCTTCATCATCCTCATCCAGTCCATGGGATCACTCAGCTACCACACATGCCAGGCTTACTTACCTTCAGGCATGGCAGGCATCCTGCTTACACTCTCTCCATCTCTATTCATGCAGGACAAGCTGGCACACAACAAAAGGGAGAGGTCACAGACCAATGGAGAAATGTCTGAAATCGAGGCCCTCACAGACCTTGAAAACCGAGTCTTCCAGCTGGCCGGCGAGGAGCTGGACAGTGCTGACAGTGAGGTCGGTGCTGCTCTACCAAGTGAGGATCCAGCAGTGTAACATCCATCAGATAACCATTCTGTGAGTGATGTGTCCTGTTTCACAGGCCACTGCCATGCACTAATTATCTCCCCTTGCTTTCACAGGCACTTCTGGGAAACAGCCGACAGAGTCCATGGGCCAGGGCCTCCAATCAAGCCCCAAAGAAACTTCTGAAGAGGAATCAGAAGGCACTCCCCCTGAAGTGCTGTCACAACACTCATCCACACCCTGCACTATGCAGAGGCACACACCTCGGTGGGACCTAGCTTTACAGAAGCCTCAGGATCACAATCTGGTGAGCACATTGCACTGTCTGATCCACTGCAGGTATTGGCAGGGACTTTCCAGGTCCCCAGCACTCGGAGGACTGCTGGAGGCCCGAAATCTGCTGAGGCCGTGTCAGATGACGAGCCTCTGGACTCGGTAATGTCAAAGTTGCTGGAGCTGCAAAGGCAAGCTCGGGAACATCAGGAAGGGATGTCCGCTGCACTCCTCAGATTGCAAGGCATGATGGAGGAATCCATCCACCTTCAGACTGAGGTGATAGCGCCGATGTGCCAATGCACCAAGGTCAACACTGGTAGGATGGTGGCCGCCATGGAGACCTTGGTCCAGGATGTCACTCCTGCGCTGCTACACGGTCTTAAATCCATCGCTGAAGCTATATTTGTCTCCAACAGTGTGTATGCGAGAGGGGTACTGGGCAGCGCGATCTCACTCCAGCTACACCTTCTCCTCAAGGAATCAGTCAAATGCCCTTGGGCACCCATCAGTGTACCCCCGCCCCCCGCCCCCCCGGGGCCGTCCATCTAGGTAACTTCGGGAGTGTCCGGCCCATCCACATCTGATCTTCCTGTGACCTCCGCAGCTCCAGCCCCACAGGCCGAGGAGGGAGCCACTGCCACACCCGGAAAGCAGGCCGGGGCCCACCAAATCTGGGCCTCCAGAGGACGCCCGCCAAGGTCATCACAGACAATATCAGTCAGCAGGCTGCCTCCACCTCTGCTGTGGATGTCCAGGGAGCACCAAGATGTAGCGGCAGGGTTAGGACAGTTAAGGAGAATTAGTTGTGCAGTCTGGGCACTAATGTTAATCACTTGTACATAATGTTCACTATTATCAATAAACTCCCAAGAATGTCTCCCTGCCTGTGCCTCCTTGTTCTGATGAGCAGTGTTCTTGTCACTCAGATGTGAAACCTTTCTGCACAAGATAAAGGCAGGTGACTCAGTCCAAGGCCTCTTCCCTGTGCTTTGTGCAGTCTTCAGACCACAGTGATGGTCCGGCCTCACACTCCCTGGACACATTATTGATGCCTGCAACTCGATGGCGCTTGTCATTGCTGCCATAACGTAGTAGGCAGGCATCACAGAGTTCTCTCATTCTCTCTGTGTGCTCTCAGCACCTTTAAGGTGGGGCTGGCCCCCATCTCTTCAGCAACTGTGACCAGTGTTGCTGTGCTCCTGAAGAGCTCAAGTGCTGAAGGCAGGCAAAGCAGCAGATGCTTTTAAAGTTTCATGGCTGAATCTCTTTGATGTGACCCTGATCACAGTACGCAAGCGAACTGCCCTCGGCCGGACAGGAATCAGACTTTCTCAGAGGCCATGTAAAGATCTATGGAGTGTCCTCACTGCATCATCATCCTCCACAAATCTAACAACTGTGAGGGCCTCCGAGTGCACCTGTCTCATCTAGCCAGCATGAGGGCCTCATTTCTGTCATCATAGCCATCAAGGACCTCCTCACCCTCATCCCCATTGGTGTCCTCATCAGCGGAGACCTCCAACTCCTCCATCTCCTCCTCAGCCAGCTCATCTCCCCGTTGTAGCACCAGGTTGTAAAGGATGCAGCAGGTGAAAATGAAGCGTAATGCCCTCTGTGTTGCAGGACTCCACCAGACCAGTCCAGACACTGGAACCTCATCTTCGCATCCTGAAGGTGTACTCGAGCACGAGCTTCATTATACCTTTGCTCTGCTGCAGTCTGAGGCTGCCAAACGGGTGTCATCAGCCATGTCTTCTGCAGGTAGGCCTTGGCCCCGAAGAGCCATCCCTGCTGTGGACCCTGGAAGACTCCTGGGATCTGTGACCAAATGAGAATGTAGGAATCATGCACACTTCCTGTAAACCGTGTGCACACCTACAGGATGCATTTCACATGGTTGCACACCAGCTGCACATTCAGCGAATGGAATTCATTGCAGTTGACATAATTGACTGCTTGTTGTGACGGAGACCTGAGCACCACATGAGTGCAGTCGATTGCACTCTGCACCGCTGGGAAACCCGAGATCTGGGTGAATCTAATCGTTTTTGCATCCTGGCTGTCTTGGTCCTGGGTGAAATGCACAAAATTGTGTGCCCTCGTGAAGATGGCATCCGTGACCTCATGCATTTGTGGGTGGAGGCTTGTGAGATCCCACAGAGGTCACCTGTTGAGCCCTGAATGGAGTCACTGGCATAGAAATTGAGCACCGCAGTCACTTTCACAGTCATTGGCAGTGGATTCCCTCCATGTCTCCGTGGCGCCTAATCCTGCAGCAGGTGGCAGATATAACTGACCAGTTCCCTAGACTGAGCAGTCTTTGGCGACACTGGTTCTCAGTCATCTGTAGGAATGAAAAGCGGTGTCTATAGACCCTGGGTCTAGCTAGGCACCGACTAGCGATGGCTCACTGTGGCTCATCAGCAGCATGTGCGGGAGCCCCAGCCACCACCCCTTCTTCCTGAGGGTGCTGCTCCTGCATCTATAGAACCAGGCGCCTCAGCTGCTCTCTTCTCAGTCATTTTCGCTCTCTGTTAGCCACAAGGCATATAGCTAGATCACCAGGCTCCATGCTCCTGATCTACTCCTCCTGTAGAATGAAAGAGAGAGACGCTTGGGTTAGCATGGGTTAACCTGCCTTGGTTAAGCCTGAAGTCCCTTAAAGATTCCAAGAGAGTTCTGGCCACCACTTGGATGGCCAGAGATTAGTGCACTGCATGGCTGCCCGAAACCACGCCCACCTCCGCCCCACTCCAACCGATTGGCGGCATTTGCCCATTGGGCTGCATGCTGTGCTCTCAGCTCAGGTGCAGGCATTCGCCTAACCTGCACTGCAAGGCTTCCCTGTTAGGTTGAGCCATGGGGTAGACTGGTCCAAACTGGATGCTGACATTACAAGGATCTGTGAGCACCTCCAGCAGGTGACTGCTCCATGGCCAGTTTCAGCAAGAAGATTGTACAACATGTGCAGTCGTCCAAATGTTCTGCAATCCACTAAAATGCTCATGATTATGCATCTGTGCCAGGGGGGTTGAAAAGCTCTGGAGCAGTTGGTGACACTTTGGTGCCTCTGTGTTGCTTGAGTGGGCACATAAGCTAGAAGCCCAACTCCGATCATATCAAAGTGGCTGCGCCTGAACAGTCTCAGCTGCAGAGGAATGGTCACTTTATACAAGGATGTTCCTAATGTGTTGCCGCATCCCTTGCTCACCACGCCACTCCCCCCACCCACCATGAATGATTATACACTACATTCAACTGCATGGCAGCATTTGCCCCCCGACCCCCCCAAAGTCACTCAACCCTGGGGCAACTCTTGACCCCTCCCTGCTTCAAGTTGCCTCAATCTCAGGGAAGCCCTGCCCCACTCCCAAAGTTGCCTCAACCTTGCAGTCCAACAGGCGACCATGGTGAGCACTGCACAACGTTGCTGTGTACTCACCTCCGAGTTCCCCTCAAAGTGCAGGCTGCCAAGTGCATGCCTTTTGTATGCTGTTGTAAAATGCATAGCCGTGTTTTCCAGCTGACGTGGACAAACGATCCAGCGGTGGGAGGGGGGAGCGATTCCGGTGGGCTGGCCTAATAATGATATGCAGATGTATTATAATGAGGTTCCCGGCGTCCGATGATGGGAAATGTGGCCAGTCATTGGCAGACTGAGCGGCAGACTGAGCACTCACACCACTGAACGTGCCCAACACCAGTGGGCACAGAAAACCCTGGCCTCATGTCAGTGGACTAACGATATGAAGGATGGATGAAATTAACTGAAATCATGTTGCATAATTTATATTCTAAATTCTAAAATAGGGCCCGATACTAACACCAATCTACATTAGTCTAGTATTTGATAATGATAAATAATTTCAAAAAGTACTCTTTAACATGAGGAAACAGGAGTGACTTTAGTACATAATTTATATTAAAACTGTGACTGCACTACAAAAGTACTTCATTGGTTGCAAACTGCTTTTTGGATGCCCTGAGGTTGTGAAAGGTGTTATATTAATGCAAGTTTGTCTGTTGTCTGTTTGCTCTAAGCTGTCACAACAGTGCAGTGCTGAATGAATGTTGCATTGTCAGGGTTGCATTCTTTTGAATGAGGTGTTGAACTAAGGTCCCATCTGCCTGCTCCATTCGTTCTGGTGAATACTAAAGATCCCATGCTACTGTTTAAAGAAGGGCAATGTGTTCTCCAATGTCTTGTTCAGCATACTTCTCTTAGCCAATAGTAAATTAGTCTTTCTATGATGCATGTTTGCCTGCATAATAGGAACTACTACACTTCATGAATGAGTGAAAGAAAGGTGCTCTCATATGTTTCTGAGTAATATATAAACATAAGTTTTTTTCTTAAGGAACAGGGTAAAGGATTGCTGGAGAAAGGAGAGGGTGTATTGGTCTGACGTACGTGGGCCTTTCAAAAAACTAGTTCATAGTGGTTTAGGCTTTCTTGGAAGATGCTATCCGAGATATGTGAGTTAATAGAAATCCTCAGTGATTCCATTTGTTCTACCTGTAGCTATGCAAATGTCAACAACTATTAATTTCTGGATGCTGACTGAGCCTTTCCAGTTATCAGGAGATATTTTCTGGCACTGGATAATTCTTTTGTCTCTACTCCTAAAAGCATTAAATGATACTTGAGTATGGTTCCAAAGTCTCTGCTGCCTTTTCTAAGTAACCATTCAAATTTATGATTCTGTCAGTGCACGTTTGAAAGCTACCTAAATGTGAGTGCACCACAGTTAAGCCCATTTATGTTCTAAAAGTTCATACTGTCAACTGTCAAACAAGAATTACTGATAGCAATCTGGAGCAGGACACTGGCTACCCATTCCCTTTCTGTAATCCCTATTACCACCATCTGACTAACTAGGCAACTAGTTTTATGAACTTCTGCTTTGTATGACTCCAGGCAATTTGCTGGTCCATCCATTTCTACAGAGACAGTTGAAAGGGCACCAACAAATTTATTTCATTTTTGGGTTTCTGAAGAATAGTCATATTGGGCTCGAAACTTTAACTATTTCTCTCTCCACAGATACTATCTGATTTGTTGAGTTTCTCCAGAACTTTCTGCTCTTATTTCTGATTTACAGCATCTGCAGTATTTTGCTTTTAAATCTATTTTATTATTGGCTTCCTAAATGTGTTAGGCTTAGATTATAGATTTAATTGATAGTATCTGATCATAATCCGCTGTACTCTAAAGCACTTACCACATACTGATCCCCAGTTGAAATAGCTACAGTATTTCCATTGTAAAATATAACTAGCCCTTTTGGACAAGATTTAGGCACACTGGGCCAGCAAAAATAATTGTCCAATAGAATTCTTAAATTGTATTTTGGAACTTGCTCTTCAACAAGAATATATGTGCAATTCTCAAAGAAGTCGTATTGCAGGCCATCAAATGTACGATAATGTGGCTCTCCCCATACTTCACATTCACCTAAAAGTTAGAAAAAGATAGAATTTCAATATGGCAGTAAAGCAAGAACGCTACAATTTTCCAAATGGGCATTTAACTTAAATTGCTGAACAGAGAAAGGATACTAACAATCACATTCCCATTTCTCACAACAGCCATTTTTAGTTCGGACTTTCACAGGCTCCATGCCACTCCTGCATGTTGGTTTATTCTGTGGTGATGGACATGTCATGTTTACTGTCAAATAGGTATCTTCTCTCAAACAAGTAATTTTGGAGCAACCTTCCTCCCAAGTTTCATTGCACTAGAAAGAAAATGAGCAAAAGTTCATAGAAAACTTTAAGTTGGTTTAATTATTAAGCATGGAAACTATGCTTATCCCTACTTGTACTCTAACTAGCAACATTAGCAGTTTGTACACAAGAGTAAAAAGCTGCCTATCAAATTCAATGCTATCTCTGCTTATTAGTATTTGCTTATTAGAATGCCTGAAAATAACTGAATAATCATTGCCATTATCTGATGTGGTTTCTGTTTATTTTATCCATTTTTAAATAATCTTTTCTGCTTGGAATAAATTGCTTTGTTGTGCTTTTTCCTGCACCTTCATTCATCATAATCAATTCTTGTTTTCTCTGCTCCTCCATCTACTACTGGGCACCACAATACTGTCCTCCTATGGCAGACTTGGGTACTGCTGCCATACCTGCCATTACACAGCAGCACAACATTCACGGGAATACAAAAACTTAAACATGAAGGCATACAAATCATCTGGCACAGGTACATTCATTAAAAACTACACCACTCTTCCTCTGAAGGAGTCTGGATAAAAATACTACCCCAGTATCTGCAAGACTTCCTTCTCATGAGGCTTTCCCTTTAATGCCCCCTTAATGAGTGCAGGTGCCCCAAACTTCCTCCTCTGTCTAGCCTGGCATCCAATAGATCACCATCAGGTGCAACTGAAGCATGCCAATGACAAATGATGAAGTGTTAAATGGAACTTCTTGACAGAGCACTGCAATATACTCCAGTTAATATTACTGCCACACCCCCAGAGAGGAAAACTGGGACAATGATCCTTTTGGAAAATTGTTGGGGAGATGTTCTATTTTTCAGTGCCACCTGTTCCTCTCTCCATCCTTTCACACAGTAGGAGCACAAACTGGTAAATCATGCTCTCCATCCATTGATTGTAAAGGTTGGAAAAGCAGGGGCAGACAATGTGCAATTTCCTGATGTGTGCTAGAGGCACAAAAATGGTGTCTACCTTAATGATGTTGAAATGACTGGCTCTTAGAAACCCAGTCAATGCTAAACAGGTAAAGAAATAAACAGGGATGTTCCACTTCAGCGAATTTGAGCCCAAAGATGCAGCCCTGACACCAGCTGATCTTCTAGTTGGCATGCCATAGTTTTTTTTTAATTCATTCATGGAATGTGGGCATAATTGGCTAGGCCAGCATTTATTGTCCATCCCTAATTGTCCTTGTTCATCAGAGAGCATTGCTGTGGGTCTGGAGTCCCATGTAGGCCAGACAAGGTAAGGAGAGCAGATTTCCTAAACCATTAGTGAACCATATGGGTCATCATCATTTGACTTTTAATTCCTGATTTTTCCACTATCTACTATGGTGGGATTTAAACCCAGATCCCCAGAGCATTATCCTGGATCTTTGGATTACAAGTCCAGCAACAATACCACTACACCATCACCTACTCCCAAGGTGAGCTGGCTTCCACTGAGCAATGTAGCCAGAGTGTTGCACAGCTTAGAAGCTCAAATAACTTACTTAGCTAGCAGGTGTCTGATTGCCGTTTTGGGGATCATTTCAGAGTTCAGTGCATTTCATTTTTCAATTTCCCTCCCATTTCTCTTAAGAAATGGTGGCCCCTCCTGGGGTTGGTTTTACAGGTGCTGCAAGTCTTCTGGTGCCTTGTTAAAGCAGTTACTTCTGTTATATTTTTGTTATTGCCCTGTCATTCTTACGTACAACTGTGGATCTCAACCTCCATCTCATTTCCACTATAGGGTAGCTTGCAATCTCTATTGCAAATTGCACCAATTTTCTCCATAATTCTCACTCTATCCATGTGGAGTCTATCTTCCAACAATCCCCTAGGAAAGCTTTATGTTCAAGTGCTATGCTACAGCCCTTCATTAACATTTCCACTCTATCCAGCTTTTTGCCTTACTTATTCTCCTGAAAGTGGTGTATCCAGGGATATTAAGTTCGCAGTTCTGTTCAAATATAAGCCATGTTCCTGTGTTAGCTAATAAATCATATTTCTCTATTGTTATTAATATTTACAATACCCTAATTTTATGTTTAAGGTTATGTGTATTTATGCGTACTAATCAATCCCAATTCCAATTTATTTGGAACGTTGGTCCTTATTCTTTTTCTTGGTTTTCTGCCTAAATTCTTTCATTAGCATTCCTTCTTCCAACAGTGTTTTTTTCTCTGTCATCATTTCATAATTTCCTTCTTTCCCTTTGTAATAATGTTTTCTTTCCATTTATTTCAACAAAGTCTTCTGCTTCTGTGATAACAGTTTTATAAGTCTTTACCGTGAGTCACAAACCTAGACTTTCCCCAGAACAATCATCAAAACACAATGAAGTTGAAATTAAAAATTATTGCTTCCAATGTCATTTATATTGACTATCAGAACTCCTGCAATGAGAAGCTTACTTTTCTAAGAGGCAATCGATTACAATAACATCCCTCGTCACTTGTCGTTGAGCTAATTATTGATGTTGGATAAACTGTGCTCGGGATCGAAGGCGTTACAGACTCACAGCAGACTCGAATTCTATAGTCCAAACACATCATGGCGTTCAGAGAAGTCTCTTCATTGAAACTGCAAATCAGTCCCTTCTCTACATCGCAAGTGACATTGTCCTTTGTTTCACTGATTGGACGCTGTGGGAATTTGACAGCTTCACATTCAATGTGGCTTATTTTATTAGTGAAAATAGGGCACAATTTGTCACGTATTGGCTCCAGTAATTCGGAATCATTTTTGTCAAAAATAGATGGCGTTTTTCCATTAAACCAGTCAGACCATGCACCATTGCAAATCACTCCTGTAGGAAAAGATAGTGACAAACTTAATATGGAATATAAATAGGCAGCTGACAAAATCGTTTCCAAATGTTGACTGAGATGAACAGACTGTTAGGTGGAACAAAGATGAAAGTAGGAGGGAAAGAAGAAAACTTTCCTGTTAATCTGGTTACAGTACAACATGAACAATTTTTAAAGCACTTATGAGTAGTGCCCAACAGTAAACACAGTTGTTGTTGCTATCACTGTTATACTAATTCGCACTGAAGAACAAGAAAAGCAATCAATACCACAACACTGCAAATTTCAGGCATTGGAAAGAGTATTTGAAAAGAGAATTGGGATCCAGTATTACAAACCTGAGACGAAGATCATCCTCTCCCAAGCCAACATGTTGAGCAGGGAGTTGACAATTACTCAAAACCAGCCCTGCTGGGCAGGAGATGTCATATAAATGCCTGATACTAGCTCCAAAAGCTTCAGCTGGAACTTGGTCGCATCAGGAGACTCCCAGGAGGGAAGCAGAAACACTTCAAGGATGTCCTCAAAGCATCCCTGAAGAGCTCAAATATCCCGGTGGATCCATGGGAGTCTCTGGCCTGTGACTGACCAAAAATGGAGATGTTTGGATTGGGAAGACATCGGACACAACGAGAGATTCATCGCAGAGACCAACTAGAGTCAATGGAAGGAGCACAAGCACCTCCAAACAAGTCATCCATACGACCATCCAAACAACAACTGCCACGCATGTGGCAGAATCTGCAGACGTTGCATTGGACTTATCTGCCATGGCAGAGCTCCTCGAACCGGAATGGAAGCAAGTCATCCTCAAACCCGAGGGAATGTCTGACAGGCAAGAGGGAGATATTGAAAGAAAGCATCACTTACCAGTTGTAGAACTGGCTGTAGACACAGTTGTTGTTACGGTTGATGGAGTTGGCACTTCTGAAGGTAAAGGAAAACATTGAAAACTGCTGCACTCTGATTGCAAATTCAGCAGCATTGATACAGTTCCAGCATTTGGTTATTTAATTGACAATAAGGAATAAAGAATGAGGAAAGTATTGACAACAGCTACTGACTACCCCAATGAAATTCGAGTACAAAGGACCAAAATTAAACTGGAGAAAGACAAATCAATATTTGCATATTTGGTTTTATTTCAAAACTATTCTTTAAAGTTACAGGTGAAAGAAGAAAATGGAAGAATATGAACAATTGAAGGATTCTAAGGGGAACATCCTTTGACAAGATATATTTTTGAACCCACTGGCTTTGAAAAAGATGCTGTCTATCACCATCAACGTGCAAAGAACATTTTCCATCTTATGTAAATGTCAGGCAATTATTTAGGAAAAGATTTGCTAAACATTGGTGAGCAAGTAGACTCCATGAGAGAACGGTGCATACAGAAACATGGATAAAACGTATTTCCTCATGTGCACATTCTGATTGAGCTTCATCTGAACGTGTCAGTTATCAACCAGTTCACTCTGAAAGTTCTGGATTAAATATCGACAAGTGTGAAGCAATGGACACCCATTGTCATGACATTGGTTTTGCTACTGTATATCGAAAGAAGCCATCACTCACCTGGTGTGGAGCTGGTAGTGGAGCTGGTTGTAGCTGATTTCACTGTTGTCGTGGTCACTTCTGAAGAACAAGAGACATAATCATATCCACTGCAATACAACATAAAGGCTAATCGTGTTCCACCGTAAGATTTTTTTTATTGGCTTTGCTGCAAATATGATGTGTAGAATAGTACATCTGGATTCTGATGTCTACATATATTCAATCACTTCCACCCACATAAGGTCCACATGACTGAACGGACTGACATTGCCTAAAAGGCGAATTTGAGAACAACGCACTGGTGTGAACACTCATGCACACAAGAGTTCCCCTCAGCCCCGGACTCTGAGCGATCTTCATTCAAGGAGTAAAAATTCCATCCATTTCCCGTTGTAAAGTAAGGTCACAGTATCTACCAGTGATAAAATTCCAGCGTGTGCTGAAAGAAGATCACTTATTTCTATAGTGTAAAAGCAAAATACTGTGGATTTGGAAATCTGAGACAAAGCCATAAAGTACAATAAATACGCAGCAGGTGTTGGCAGACTTGCTGAACTTTTCCAGCAGTATATTTTTAATGCACTTGTTTGCTGGTCTTGCTGATGCTCATCAAAAGAGGGGCTTTACTTACCTGGTGTGGAGCCAGTCGTGTACCCAGTTGATTTTGGTTTCACTGTTGTAGTGACCCCTTCAAGGGAACAAGAAAAGTAATGAAAACCACTTCACCATGACATAAACACCACAGTTTTCATGTAGTTTGATCATAAAACTATTACATTGATCTTGCTACAAAAGTGATGGTTACAAAACTAACTGATGATTCAGATTTAGTAAATTTTCAACCATTTACGTCGAAAAGGCAGCGTGTACAAGACTGAATGAATGGACGTTGATTTCTTGAAATTTGCAAATGAGAAAAGTATCCCAGTGTGAACAGAATTGCTGGTGAATATTGAAAGGAGACATCACTTACCTGCTGTAGTAGTTTTCTCAGTCACAGGTGTGGTAGTTGTTTCCTGTGTTGTTGTTGACACTGCTGACAAGAAAATAACATTCAAAATCAACGAATTCCAATTCCAAATCCTACAAGATTGAGAGTTTTACAATTGGGATACATTACTGATATTAAGGCACAAATCTTGAGGAAATTGGTAACAGAAAAGGAGAAATGTAGGACAACATATTAGACACTCATGAACTAACCAAAAATGGGGACCATAAATGTGACAGCAGCAAGTTAGCATTTGTAAATGCTTCAAATGCATTACTTCATGATCATATTCTAAAACATTAATAAAGTCAAGAGCATAGCAAAGGTAAATTCTTTTCACAATATTTGGCAATGATTGCAATAAAATTCAAAAGTGTTCAGCCTGCGAGAAATTTAAAGTGGAAATGTTACAGTTTAGTAACAGGGTGGAAAATCGTAATGAAAACGTGTGAGGGAATACGTAGCAACTATAGGAGACAGATTTGAGAACAAGTGTCCAAATTTGCAGTTAAAACTCTTTAAACATTCATTATTTAATTCTTCCGATGGGAAATACTCCTCCAGGAGAACTTGTCACAACGGCGCATTTGTAATTGTTAGCTTCATCTGAACGTGTCAGTTATCACCCAGTTCACTCTGGAAATTCTGGACTAAACATTGACAAGTGTGACGTAATAAATTTCCATTGTCTGGAAGTTGTGAAATTAAGGTAGCATGTGTCACTGGTATTGCAACTGTATATTGAAAGAAGTCATCACTCACCTGGTGTGGAGCCAGGAGTGGTCCTGGTTGTAGTTGATATTCCTGTTGTCGTGGTCGCTTCTGAAGAACAAGAGACATAATCATACCCACTGCAATACAACATAAAGGATAATCGTGTTCCACTGTACGATTTATTTTATTGGCTTTGCTGTAAATATGATATGTAAAATAGTACATCTGGATTCCGATGTCTCCATATATTCAATCACTTCCACCCACATACGGTCCACATGACTGAATGGACTGACATTGCCTAAAAGGCGAATTTGAGAACAGTGCACTGGTGTGAACAGTCATGCACACAAGAGTTCCCCTCAGCCCTGGACTCTGAGCGATCTTCTTTCAAGGAAGAAAAATTTCATCCATTTCCCGTTGTAAAGTAAGGTCACAGTATCTACCAGTGATGAAATTCTAGTGTGTGCTGAAAGAAGATCACTTATTTCAGTAGAGAAAAAGCAAAATTCTTGATTTGGAAACTCAGATTTGGAAATCTGAGACAAAGCCATAAAGTACAGGAAATACGCAGCAAATCTTAGCAGACTTGCTGAAATTTTCCAGCATTATCTTTTTATTGCACTTGTTTGCTGCTCTTGCTGATGCTCATCAAAAGAGGGGCTTTACTTACCCGGTGTGGAACCAGTCATGTACCCAGTTGTTGTTGCTTTCACTGTTGTAGTGACCACTTCTGGGGAACAAGAAAAGTAATGAAAACCACTTCACCATGACATAAACACCACAGTTTTCATGTAGTTTGACCATAAAACTATCACATTGATCTTGCTACAAAAGTGATGGTTACAAAACTAACTGATGATTCAGATTTAGTAAATTTTCAACCATTTACGTCAAAAAGGCAGCGTGTACAAGACAGAATGAATGGACGTTGATTTCTTGAAATTTGCAAATGAGAAAAGCATCCCAGTGTGAACAGACTTGCTGGTGAATATTGAAAGGAGACATCACTTACCTGCTGTAGTAGTTTTCTCAGTCACAGGTGTGGTAGTTGTTTCCTGTGTTGTTGTTGACACTGCTGACAAGAAAATAACATTCAAAATCAACGAATTCCAATTCCAAATCCTACAGGATTGAGAGTTTTACAACTGGGATACATTACTGATATTAAGGCACAAATCTTGAGGAAATTGGTAAGAGAAAAGGAGAAATGTAGGACAACATATTAGACACTCATGAACTAACCAAAAATGAGGACCATAAATGTGACAGCAGTAAGTTTAGCATTTGTAAATGCTTCAAATGCATTATTTCATGAAAATATTCTAAAACAGTAATAATGTCAAGAGCATAGCAAAGGTAAATTCTTTTCACAATATTTGGCAATGATTGCAATAAAATTCAAAAGTGTTCAGCCTGCGAGAAGTTTTAAGTGGAAATGTTACAGTTTAGTAACAGGGTGGAAAATCGTAATGAAAACGTGGGTGAGAATAAGTAGCAACTAAAGGAGACAGATTTGAGAACAAGTGTCCAAATTTGCAGTTAAAACTCTTTAAACATTCATTATTTAATTCTACCGATGGGAAAAAATCCTCCAGCAGAACCTGTCACAACAGCGTATTTGTAATTGTGAACTTCATCTGAACGTGTCAGTTATCACCCAGTTCATGCTGGAAATTCTGGACTAAATATTGACTAGTGTGACGTAATGGACTTCCACTATCTGGAAGTTGTGAAATTAAGATAGCACGTGTCACTGGCATTGCAACTGTATATTGAAAGAAGTCATCACTCACCTGGTGTGGAGCCAGGAGTGGTCCTGGTTGTAGTTGATTTTCCTGTTGTCGTGGTCGCTTCTGAAGAACAAGAGACATAATCATACCCACTGCAATACAACATAAAGGATAATCGTGTTCCACTGTACGATTTATTTTATTGGCTTTGCTGTAAATATGATATGTAAAATAGTACATCTGGATTCCGATGTCTCCATATATTCAATCACTTCCACCCACATACGGTCCACATGACTGAATGGACTGACATTGCCTAAAAGGCGAATTTGAGAACAGTACACTGGTGTGAACAGTCATGCACACAAGAGTTCCCCTCAGCCCTGGACTCTGAGCGATCTTCTTTCAAGGAAGAAAAGTTTCATCCATTTCCCGTTGTAAAGTAAGGTCACAGTATCTACCAGTGATGAAATTCTAGTGTGTGCTGAAAGAAGATCACTTATTTCAGTAGAGAAAAAGCAAAATTCTTGATTTGGAAACTCAGATTTGGAAATCTGAGACAAAGCCATAAAGTACAGGAAATACGCAGCAAATCTTAGCAGACTTGCTGAACTTTTCCAGCATTATCTTTTTATTGCACTTGTTTGCTGCTCTTGCTGATGCTCATCAAAAGAGGGGCTTTACTTACCCGGTGTGGAACCAGTCATGTACCCAGTTGTTGTTGCTTTCACTGTTGTAGTGACCACTTCTGGGGAACAAGAAAAGTAATGAAAACCACTTCACCATGACATAAACACCACAGTTTTCATGTAGTTTGACCATAAATCTATCACATTGATCTTGCTACAAAAGTGATGCTTACAAAACTAACTGATGATTCAGATTTAGTAAATTTTCAACCATTTACGTCAAAAAGGCAGCGTGTACAAGACTGAATGAATGGACGTTGATTTCTTGAAATTTGCAAATGAGAAAAGCATCCCAGTGTGAACAGACTTGCTGGTGAATATTGAAAGGAGACATCACTTACCTGCTGTAGTAGTTTTCTCAGTCACAGGTGTGGTAGTTGTTTCCTGTGTTGTTGTTGACACTGCTGACAAGAAAATAACATTCAAAATCAATGAATTCCAATTCCAAATCCTACAGGATTGAGAGTTTTACAACTGGGATACATTACTGATATTAAGGCACAAATCTTGAGGAAATTGGTAAGAGAAAAGGAGAAATGTAGGACAACATATTAGACACTCATGAACTAACCAAAAATGGGGACCATAAATGTGACAGCAGCAAGTTAGCATTTGTAAATGCTTCAAATGCATTATTTCATGAAAATATTGTAAAACATTAATAATGTCAAGAGCATAGCAAAGGTAAATTCTTTTCACAATATTTGGCAATGATTGCAATAAAATTCAAAAGTGTTCAGCCTGTGAGAAGTTTTAAGTGGAAATGTTACAGTTTAGTAACAGGGTGGAAAATCATAATGAAAACGTGGGTGAGAATAAGTAGCAACTAAGGGAGACAGTTTTGAGAACAAGTGTCCAAATTTGCAGTTAAAACTCTTTAAACATTCATTATTTAATGCTTCCGATGGGAAATACTCCTCCAGGAGAACTTGTCACAATAGCTTATTTGTAATTGTGAGCTTCATCTGAACGTGTCAGTTATTACCCAGATCACTCTGTAAATTCTGGACTAAATATTGACTAGTGTGACGTAATGGACTTCCACTATCTGGAAGTTGTGAAATTAAGATAGCACGTGTCACTGGTATTGCTATTGTATATCGAAAGAAGCCATCACTCACCTGGTGTGGAGCCAGGAGTGGACCTGGTTGTAGTTGGTTTTCCTGTTGTCGTGGTCACTTCTGAAGAACAAGAGACATAATCATACCCACTGCAATACAACATAAAGGATAATCGTGTTCCATTGTACGATTTATTTTATTGGATTTGCTGTAAATATGATGTGTAAAATAGTACATCTGGATTCCGATGTCTCCATATATTCAATCACGTCCACCCACATACGGTCCACATGACTGAATGGACTGACATTGCCTAAAAGGCGAATTTGAGAACAGCGCACTGGTGTGAACAGACACGCTACCTTTTCGATGTAATTGGTTGAAAATTTACTAAATCTGTATCATCAGTTAGTTTTGTAACTGTCACTTTTGTAGCAAGATCAATGTGATAGTTTTATGGGCAAACTACATGAAAACTGTGGTGTTTATGTCATGATGAAGTGGTTTTCATTACATTTCATCTACACAAGAGTTCCCCTCAGCCCCGGACTCTGAGCGATCTTATTTCAAGGAATATAAATTTCATCCGTTTCCCGTTGTAAAGTAAGGTCACAGTATCTACCAGTGATGAAATTCTAGTGTGCGCTGGAAGAAGATCACATATTTCACGAGTGTAAAAAGAAAATACTGTGGATTTGGAAATCTGAGACAAAGCCATAAAGTACAGGAAATACTGAGCAGGTGTTGGCAGACTTGCTGAACTTTTCCAGCATTATCTTTTTATTGCACTTGTTTGCTGCTCTTGCTGATGCTCATCAAAAGAGGGGCTTTACTTACTCGGTGTGGAACCAGTCATGTAGCCAGTAGTTGTTGGTTTCTCTGTTGTAGTGATCCCTTCTGGGGCAGATGAAATGTAATGAAAACCACTTCACCATGACATAAACACCACAGTTTTCATGTAGTTTGACCATAAAACTATCACATTGATCTTGCTACAAAAGTGACGGTTACAAAACTAACTGATGATTCAGATTTAGTAAATTTTCAACCAATTACATCGAAAAGGTAGCGTGTACAAGACTGAATGAATGGACGTTGATTTCTTGAAATTTGCAAATGAGAAAAGCATCCCAGTGTGAACAGACTTGCTGGTGAATATTGAAAAGAGACATCACTTACCTGCTGTAGTAGTTTTCTCAGTCACAGGTGTGGTAGTTGTTTCCTGTGTTGTTGTTGACACTGCTGACAAGAAAATAACATTCAAAATCAACGAATTCCAATTCCAAATCCTACAGGATTGAGAGTTTTACAACTGGGATACATTACTGATATTAAGGCACAAATCTTGAGGAAATTGCTGAGAGAAAAGGAGAAATGTAGGACAACATATTAGACACTCATAAACTAACCAAAAATGGGGACCATAAATGTGACAGCAGCAAGTTAGCATTTGTAATGCTTCAAATGCATTATTTCATGAAAGTATTCTAAAACATTAATAATGTCAAGAGCATAGCAAAGGTAAATTCTTTTCACAATATTTGGTAATGATTGCAATAAAATTCAGAAGTGTTCAGCCTGCGAGAAGTTTAAAGTGGAAATGTTACAGTTTAGTAACAGGGTGGAAAATCGTAATGAAAACGTGGGTGAGAATAAGTAGCAACTAAAGGAGACAGATTTGAGAACAAGTGTCCAAATTTGCAGTTAAAACTCTTTAAACATTCATTATTTAATTCTTCCGATGGGAAAAACTCCTCCAGGAGAACTTGTCACAATAGAGCATTTGTAATTGTGAGCTTCATCTGAACGTGTCAGTTATTACCCAGTTCACTCTGGAAATTCTGGACTAAATATTGACTAGTGTGACGTAATGGACTTCCACTATCTGGAAGTTGTGAAATTAAGATAGCACGTGTCACTGGTATTGCTATTGTATATCGAAAGAAGCCATCACTCACCTGGTGTGGAGCCAGGAGTGGACCTGGTTGTAGTTGGTTTTCCTGTTGTCGTAGTCACTTCTGAAGAACAAGAGACATAATCATACCCACCGCAATACAACATAAAGGATAATCGTGTTCCATTGTACGATTTATTTTATTGGCTTTGCTGTAAATATGATGTGTAAAATAGTACATCTGGATTCCGATGTCTCCATATATTCAATCACTTCCACCCACATACGGTCCACATGACTGAATGGACTGACATTGCCTTAAAGGCGAATTTGAGAACAGCGCACTGGTGTGAACAGTCATGCACACAAGAGTTGCCCTCAGCCCCGGACTCTGAGCGATCTTCTTTCAAGGAATAAAAATTTCATCCGTTTCCCGTTGTAAAGTAAGTTCACAGTATCTACCAGTGATGAAATTCTAGTGTGTGCTGGAAGAAGATCACATATTTCACGAGTGTAAAAAGAAAATACTGTGGTTTTGGAAATCTGAGACAAAGCCATAAAGTACAGCAAATACTGAGCAGGTGTTGGCAGACTTGCTGAACTTTTCCAGCATTATCTTTTTATTGTACTTGTTTGCTGCTCTTGCTGATGCTCATCAAAAGAGGGGCTTTACTTACTCGGTGTGGAACCAGTCATGTAGCTAGTTGTTGTTGGTTTCACTGTTGTAGTGAACCCTTCTGGGGCAGATGAAATGTAATGAAAACCACTTCACCATGACATAAACACCACAGTTTTCATGTAGTTTGACCATAAAACTATCACATTGATCTTGCTACAAATGTGATGGTTACAAAACTAACTGATGATTCAGATTTAGTAAATTTTCAACCATTTACATCGAAAAGGTAGCGTGTACAAGACTGAATGAATGGACGTTGATTTCTTGAAATTTGCAAATGAGAAAAGCATCCCAGTGTGAACAGACTTGCTGGTGAATATTGAAAGGAGCCATCACTTACCTGCTGTAGTAGTTTTCTCAGTCACAGGTGTGGTAGTTGTTTCCTGTGTTGTTGTTGACACTGCTGACAAGAAAATAACATTCAAAATCAACGAATTCCAATTCCAAATCCTACAGGATTGAGAGTTTTACAACTGGGATACATTACTGATATTAAGGCACAAATCTTGAGGAAATTGGTAAGAGAAAAGGAGAAATGTAGGACAACATATTAGACACTCATGAACCAACCAAAAATGGGGACCATAAATGTGACAGCAGCAAGTTAGCATTTGTAAATGCTTCAAATGCATTATTTCATGAAAATATTCTAAAACATTAATAATGTCAAGAGCATAGCAAAGGTAAATTCTTTTCACAATATTTGGCAATGATTGCAATAAAATTCAAAAGTGTTCAACCTGCGAGAAGTTTAAAGTGGAAATATTACAGTTTAGTAACAAGGTGGAAAATCGTAATGAAAACGTGGGTGAGAATAAGTAGCAACTAACGGAGACAGATTTGAGAACAAGTGTACAAATTTGCAGTTAAAACTCTTTAAACATTCATTATTTAATTCTTCCGATGGGAAAAACTCCTCCAGGAGAACTTGTCACAATAGAGCATTTGTAATTGTGAGCTTCATCTGAACGTGTCAGTTATTACCCAGATCACTCTGGAAATTCTGGACTAAATATTGACTAGTGTGACGTAATGGACTTCCACTATCTGGAAGTTGTGAAATTAAGATAGCACGTGTCACTGGTATTGCTATTGTATATCGAAAGAAGCCATCACTCACCTGGTGTGGAGCCAGGAGTGGACCTGGTTGTAGTTGGTTTTCCTGTTGTCGTGGTCACTTCTGAAGAACAAGAGACATAATCATACCCACTGCAATACAACATAAAGGCTAATCGTGTTCCATTGTAAGATTTATGTTATTGGCTTTGCTGTAAATATGATGTGTAAAATAGTACATCTGGATTCCGATGTCTCCATATATTCAATCACTTTCACCCACATAAGGTCCACATGACAGAATGGACTGACATTGCCTAAAAGGCGAATTTGAGAACAGCGCAATGGTGTGAACAGTCATGCACACAAGAGTTCCCCTCAGTCCCGGACTCTGAGCGATCTTCTTTCAAGGAATAAAAATTTCATCCATTTCCCGTTGTAAAGTAAGGTCACAGTATCTACCAGTGATGAAATTCTAGTGTGTGCTGAAAGAAGATCACTTATTTCACGAGTGTAAAAACAAAATACTGTGGATTTGGAAATCTGAGACAAAGCCATAAAGTACAGGAAATACTGAGCAGGTGTTGGCAGACTTGCAGAGCTTTTCCAGCATTATCTTTTCATTGTACTTGTTTGCTGCTCTTGCTGATGCTCATCAAAAGAGGGGCTTTACTTATTCGGTGTGGAACCAGTCATGTAGCCAGTTGTTGTTGGTTCCACTGTTGTAGTGAACCCTTCTGGGGCAGATGAAATGTAATGAAAACCACTTCACCATGACATAAACACCACAGTTTTCATGTAGTTTGACCATAAAACTATCACAGTGATCTTGCTACAAAAGTGACGGTTACAAAACTAACTGATGATTCAGATTTAGTAAATTTTCAACCAATTACATCGAAATGGTAGCGTGTGCAAGACAGAATGAATGGACGTTGATTTCTTGAAATTTGCAATTGAGAAAAGCATCCCAGTGTGAACAGACTTGCTGGTGAATATTGAAAGGAGACATCACTTACCTGCTGTAGTAGTTTTCTCAGTCACAGGTGTGGTAGTTGTTTCCTGTGTTGTTGTTGACACTGCTGACAAGAAAATAACATTCAAAATCAACGAATTCCAATTCCAAATCCTACAGGATTGAGAGTTTTACAACTGGGATACATTACTGATATTAAGGCACAAATCTTGAGGAAATTGGTAAGAGAAAAGGAGAAATGTAGGACAACATATTAGACACTCATGAACTAACCAAAAATGGGGACCATAAATGTGACAGCAGCAAGTTAGCATTTGTAAATGCTTCAAATGCATTATTTCATGAAAATATTCTAAAACATTAATAATGTCAAGAGCATAGCAAAGGTAAATTCTTTTCACAATATTTGGCAATGATTGCAATAAAATTCAAAAGTGTTCAGCCTGCGAGAAGTTTTAAGTGGAAATGTTACAGTTTAGTAACAGGGTGGAAAATCGTAATGAAAAAGTGGGAGAGAATAAGTAGCAACTAAAGGAGACAGATTTGACAACAAGTGTCCAAATTTGCAGTTAAAACTCTTTAAACATTCATTATTTAATGCTTCCGATGGGAAAAACTCCTCCAGGAGAACTTGTCACAATAGAGCATTTGTAATTGTGAGCTTCATCTGAACGTGTCAGTTATTACCCAGTTCACTCTGGAAATTCTGGACTAAATATTGACTAGTGTGACGTAATGGACTTCCACTATCTGGAAGTTGTGAAATTAAGATAGCACGTGTCACTGGTATTGCTATTGTATATCGAAAGAAGCCATCACTCACCTGGTGTGGAGCCAGGAGTGGACCTGGTTGTAGTTGGTTTTCCTGTTGTCGTAGTCACTTCTGCAGAACAAGAGACATAATCATACCCACCGCAATACAACATAAAGGATAATCGTGTTCCATTGTACGATTTATTTTATTGGCTTTGCTGTAAATATGATGTGTAAAATAGTACATCTGGATTCCGATGTCTCCATATATTCAATCACTTCCACCCACATACGGTCCACATGACTGAATGGACTGACATTGCCTTAAAGGCGAATTTGAGAACAGCGCACTGGTGTGAACAGTCATGCACACAAGAGTTGCCCTCAGCCCCGGACTCTGAGCGATCTTCTTTCAAGGAATAAAAATTTCATCCGTTTCCCGTTGTAAAGTAAGTTCACAGTATCTACCAGTGATGAAATTCTAGTGTGTGCTGGAAGAAGATCACATATTTCACGAGTGTAAAAATAAAATACTGTGGTTTTGGAAATCTGAGACAAAGCCATAAAGTACAGCAAATACTGAGCAGGTGTTGGCAGACTTGCTGAACTTTTCCAGCATTATCTTTTCATTGCACTTGTTTGCTGCTCTTGCTGATGCTCATCAAAAGAGGGGCTTTACTTACTCGGTGTGGAACCAGTGATGTAGCTAGTTGTTGTTGGTTTCACTGTTGTAGTGAACCCTTCTGGGGCAGATGAAATGTAATGAAAACCACTTCACCATGACATAAACACCACAGTTTTCATGTAGTTTGACCATAAAACTATCACATTGATCTTGCTACAAAAGTGACGGTTACAAAACTAACTGATGATTCAGATTTAGTAAATTTTCAACCAATAACATCGAAAAGGTAGCGTGTACAAGACTGAATGAATGGACGTTGATTTCTTGAAATTTGCAAATGAGAAAAGCATCCCAGTGTGAACAGACTTGCTGGTGAATATTGAAAGGAGACATCACTTACCTGCTGTAGTAGTTTTCTCAGTCACAGGTGTGGTAGTTGTTTCCTGTGTTGTTGTTGACACTGCTGACAAGAAAATAACATTCAAAATCAACGAATTCCAATTCCAAATCCTACAGGATTGAGAGTTTTACAACTGGGATACATTACTGATATTAAGGCACAAATCTTGAGGAAATTGGTAAGAGAAAAGGAGAAATGTAGGACAACATATTAGACACTCATGAACTAACCAAAAATGGGGACCATAAATGTGACAGCAGCAAGTTAGCATTTGTAAATGCTTCAAATGAATTATTTCATGAAAATATTCTAAAACATTAATAATGTCAAGAGCATAGCAAAGGTAAATTCTTTTCACAATATTTGGCAATGATTGCAATAAAATTCAAAAGTGTTCAGCCTGCGAGAAGTTTAAAGTGGAAATGTTACAGTTTAGTAACAAGGTGGAAAATCGTAATGAAAACGTGGGTGAGAATAAGTAGCAACTAAAGGAGACAGATTTGAGAACAAGTGTCCAAATTTGCAGTTAAAACAAGTTAAACATTCATTATTTAATTCTTCCGATGGGAAAAACTCCTCCAGGAGAACTTGTCACAATAGAGCATTTGTAATTGTGAGCTTCATCTGAACGTGTCAGTTATTACCCAGATCACTCTGTAAATTCTGGACTAAATATTGACTAGTGTGACGTAATGGACTTCCACTATCTGGAAGTTGTGAAATTAAGATAGCACGTGTCACTGGTATTGCTATTGTATATCGAAAGAAGCCATCACTCACCTGGTGTGGAGCCAGGAGTGGACCTGGTTGTAGTTGGTTTTCCTGTTGTCGTGGTCACTTCTGAAGAACAAGAGACATAATCATACCCACTGCAATACAACATAAAGGCTAATCGTGTTCCATTGTAAGATTTATGTTATTGGCTTTGCTGTAAATATGATGTGTAAAATAGTACATCTGGATTCCGATGTCTCCATATATTCAATCACTTTCACCCACATAAGGTCCACATGACAGAATGGACTGACATTGCCTAAAAGGCGAATTTGAGAAAAGCGCAATGGTGTGAACAGTCATGCACACAAGAGTTCCCCTCAGCCCCGGACTCTGAGCGATCTTCTTTCAAGGAATAAAAATTTCATCCATTTCCCGTTGTAAAGTAAGGTCACAGTATCTACCAGTGATGAAATTCTAGTGTGTGCTGAAAGAAGATCACTTATTTCACGAGTGTAAAAACAAAATACTGTGGATTTGGAAATCTGAGACAAAGCCATAAAGTACAGGAAATACTGAGCAGGTGTTGGCAGACTTGCAGAGCTTTTCCAGCATTATCTTTTCATTGTACTTGTTTGCTGCTCTTGCTGATGCTCATCAAAAGAGGGGCTTTACTTACTCGGTGTGGAACCAGTCATGTAGCTAGTTGTTGTTGGTTCCACTGTTGTAGTGAACCCTTCTGGGGCAGATGAAATGTAATGAAAACCACTTCACCATGACATAAACACCACAGTTTTCATGTAGTTTGACCATAAAACTATCACATTGATCTTGCTACAAAAGTGACGGTTACAAAACTAACTGATGATTCAGATTTAGTAAATTTTCAACCAATTACATCGAAAAGGTAGCGTGTACAAGACTGAATGAATGGACGTTGATTTCTTGAAATTTGCAAATGAGAAAAGCATCCCAGTGTGAACAGACTTGCTGGTGAATATTGAAAGGAGACATCACTTACCTGCTGTAGTAGTTTTCTCAGTCACAGGTGTGGTAGTTGTTTCCTGTGTTGTTGTTGACACTGCTGACAAGAAAATAACATTCAAAATCAACGAATTCCAATTCCAAATCCTACAGGATTGAGAGTTTTACAACTGGGATACATTACTGATATTAAGGCACAAATCTTGAGGAAATTGGTAAGAGAAAAGGAGAAATGTAGGACAACATATTAGACACTCATGAACTAACCAAAAATGGGGACCATAAATGTGACAGCAGCAAGTTAGCATTTGTAAATGCTTCAAATGAATTATTTCATGAAAATATTCTAAAACATTAATAATGTCAAGAGCATAGCAAAGGTAAATTCTTTTCACAATATTTGGCAATGATTGCAATAAAATTCAAAAGTGTTCAGCCTGCGAGAAGTTTTAAGTGGAAATGTTACAGTTTAGTAACAGGGTGGAAAATCGTAATGAAAAAGTGGGAGAGAATAAGTAGCAACTAAAGGAGACAGATTTGACAACAAGTGTCCAAATTTGCAGTTAAAACTCTTTAAACATTCATTATTTAATGCTTCTGATGGGAAATACTCCTCCAGGAGAACTTGTCACAATAGAGCATTTGTAATTGTGAGCTTCATCTGAACGTGTCAGTTATTACCCAGTTCACTCTGGAAATTCTGGACTAAATATTGACTAGTGTGACGTAATGGACTTCCACTATCTGGAAGTTGTGAAATTAAGATAGCACGTGTCACTGGTATTGCTATTGTATATCGAAAGAAGCCATCACTCACCTGGTGTGGAGCCAGGAGTGGACCTGGTTGTAGTTGGTTTTCCTGTTGTCGTAGTCACTTCTGAAGAACAAGAGACATAATCATACCCACCGCAATACAACATAAAGGATAATCGTGTTCCATTGTACGATTTATTTTATTGGCTTTGCTGTAAATATGATGTGTAAAATAGTACATCTGGATTCGGAAGTCTCCATATATTCAATCACTTCCACCCACATACGGTCCACATGACTGAATGGACTGACATTGCCTTAAAGGCGAATTTGAGAACAGCGCACTGGTGTGAACAGTCATGCACACAAGAGTTCCCCTCAGCCCCGGACTCTGAGCGATCTTCTTTCAAGGAATAAAAATTTCATCCGTTTCCCGTTGTAAAGTAAGTTCACAGTATCTACCAGTGATGAAATTCTAGTGTGTGCTGGAAGAAGATCACATATTTCACGAGTGTAAAAAGAAAATACTGTGGTTTTGGAAATCTGAGACAAAGCCATAAAGTACAGCAAATACTGAGCAGGTGTTGGCAGACTTGCTGAACTTTTCCAGCATTATCTTTTCATTGCACTTGTTTGCTGCTCTTGCTGATGCTCATCAAAAGAGGGGCTTTACTTACTCGGTGTGGAACCAGTCATGTAGCCAGTTGTTGTTGGTTTCACTGTTGTAGTGAACCCTTCTGGGGCAGATGAAATGTAATGAAAACCACTTCACCATGACATAAACACCACAGTTTTCATGTAGTTTGACCATAAAACTATCACATTGATCTTGCTACAAATGTGATGGTTACAAAACTAACTGATGATTCAGATTTAGTAAATTTTCAAGCATTTACATCGAAAAGGTAACGTGTACAAGACTGAATGAATGGACGTTGATTTCTTGAAATTTGCAAATGAGAAAAGCATCCCAGTGTGAACAGACTTGCTGGTGAATATTGAAAGGAGACATCACTTACCTGCTGTAGTAGTTTTCTCAGTCACAGGTGTGGTAGTTGTTTCCTGTGTTGTTGTTGACACTGCTGACAAGAAAATAACATTCAAAATCAACGAATTCCAATTCCAAATCCTACAGGATTGAGAGTTTTACAACTGGGATACATTACTGATATTAAGGCACAAATCTTGAGGAAATTGGTAAGAGAAAAGGAGAAATGTAGGACAACATATTAGACACTCATGAACTAACCAAAAATGGGGACCATAAATGTGACAGCAGCAAGTTAGCATTTGTAAATGCTTCAAATGCATTATTTCATGAAAATATTCTAAAACATTAATAATGTCAAGAGCATAGCAAAGGTAAATTCTTTTCACAATATTTGGCAATGATTGCAATAAAATTCAAAAGTGTTCAGCCTGCGAGAAGTTTAAAGTGGAAATATTACAGTTTAGTAACAGGGTGGAAAATCGTAATGAAAACGTGGGTGAGAATAAGTAGCAACTAACGGAGACAGATTTGAGAACAAGTGTACAAATTTGCAGTTAAAACTCTTTAAACATTCATTATTTAATTCTTCCGATGGGAAAAACTCCTCCAGGAGAACTTGTCACAATAGAGCATTTGTAATTGTGAGCTTCATCTGAACGTGTCAGTTATTACCCAGATCACTCTGTAAATTCTGGACTAAATATTGACTAGTGTGACGTAATGGACTTCCACTATCTGGAAGTTGTGAAATTAAGATAGCACGTGTCACTGGTATTGCTATTGTATATCGAAAGAAGCCATCACTCACCTGGTGTGGAGCCAGGAGTGGACCTGGTTGTAGTTGGTTTTCCTGTTGTCGTGGTCACTTCTGAAGAACAAGAGACATAATCATACCCACTGCAATACAACATAAAGGCTAATCGTGTTCCATTGTAAGATTTATGTTATTGGCTTTGCTGTAAATATGATGTGTAAAATAGTACATCTGTATTCCGATGTCTCCATATATTCAATCACTTCACCCACATAAGGTCCACATGACAGAATGGACTGACATTGCCTTAAAGGCGAATTTGAGAACAGCGCACTGGTGTGAACAGTCATGCACACAAGAGTTCCCCTCAGCCCCGGACTCTGAGCGATCTTCTTTCAAGGAATAAAAATTTCATCCATTTCCCGTTGTAAAGTAAGGTCACAGTATCTACCAGTAATGAAATTCTAGTGTGTGCTTAAAGAAGATCACTTATTTCACGAGTGTAAAAACAAAATACTGTGGATTTGGAAATCTGAGACAAAGCCATAAAGTACAGGAAATACTGAGCAGGTGTTGGCAGACTTGCTGAACTTTTCCAGCATTATCGTTTCATTGCACTTGTTTGCTGCTCTTGCTGATGCTCATCAAAAGAGGAGCTTTACTTACTCGGTGTGGAACCAGTCATGTAGCCAGTTGTTGTTGGTTTCACTGTTGTAGTGAACCCTTCTGGGGAACAAGAAAAGTAATGAAAACCACTTCACCATGACATAAACACCACAGTTTTCATGTAGTTTGACCATAAAACTATCACATTGATCTTGCTACAAAAGTGACGGTTACAAAACTAACTGATGATTCAGATTTAGTAAATTTTCAAGCAATTACATCGAAAAGGTAGCGTGTACAAGACTGAATGAATGGACGTTGATTTCTTGAAATTTGCAAATGAGAAAAGCATCCCAGTGTGAACAGACTTGCTGGTGAATATTGAAAGGAGACATCACTTACCTGCTGTAGTAGTTTTCTCAGTCACAGGTGTGGTAGTTGTTTCCTGTGTTGTTGTTGACACTGCTGACAAGAAAATAACATTCAAAATCAACGAATTCCAATTCCAAATCCTACAGGATTGAGAGTTTTACAACTGGGATACATTACTGATATTAAGGCACAAATCTTGAGGAAATTGGTAAGAGAAAAGGAGAAATGTAGGACAACATATTAGACACTCATGAACTAACCAAAAATGGGGACCATAAATGTGACAGCAGCAAGTTAGCATTTGTAAATGCTTCAAATGAATTATTTCATGAAAATATTCTAAAACATTAATAATGTCAAGAGCATAGCAAAGGTAAATTCTTTTCACAATATTTGGCAATGATTGCAATAAAATTCAAAAGTGTTCAGCCTGCGAGAAGTTTAAGTGGAAATGTTACAGTTTAGTAACAGGGTGGAAAATCGTAATGAAAAAGTGGGAGAGAATAAGTAGCAACTAAAGGAGACAGATTTGACAACAAGTGTCCAAATTTGCAGTTAAAACTCTTTAAACATTCATTATTTAATGCTTCCGATGGGAAATACTCCTCCAGGAGAACTTGTCACAATAGAGCATTTGTAATTGTGAGCTTCATCTGAACGTGTCAGTTATTACCCAGTTCACTCTGGAAATTCTGGACTAAATATTGACTAGTGTGACGTAATGGACTTCCACTATCTGGAAGTTGTGAAATTAAGATAGCACGTGTCACTGGTATTGCTATTGTATATCGAAAGAAGCCATCACTCACCTGGTGTGGAGCCAGGAGTGGACCTGGTTGTAGTTGGTTTTCCTGTTGTCGTAGTCACTTCTGAAGAACAAGAGACATAATCATACCCACCGCAATACAACATAAAGGATAATCGTGTTCCATTGTACGATTTATTTTATTGGCTTTGCTGTAAATATGATGTGTAAAATAGTACATCTGGATTCCGAAGTCTCCATATATTCAATCACTTCCACCCACATACGGTCCACATGACTGAATGGACTGACATTGCCTTAAAGGCGAATTTGAGAACAGCGCACTGGTGTGAACAGTCATGCACACAAGAGTTCCCCTCAGCCCCGGACTCTGAGCGATCTTCTTTCAAGGAATAAAAATTTCATCCGTTTCCCGTTGTAAAGTAAGTTCACAGTATCTACCAGTGATGAAATTCTAGTGTGTGCTGAAGAAGATCACATATTTCACGAGTGTAAAAAGAAAATACTGTGGTTTTGGAAATCTGAGACAAAGCCATAAAGTACAGCAAATACTGAGCAGGTGTTGGCAGACTTGCTGAACTTTTCCAGCATTATCTTTTCATTGCACTTGTTTGCTGCTCTTGCTGATGCTCATCAAAAGAGGGGCTTTACTTACTCGGTGTGGAACCAGTCATGTAGCCAGTTGTTGTTGGTTTCACTGTTGTAGTGAACCCTTCTGGGGCAGGTGAAATGTAATGAAAACCACTTCACCATGACATAAACACCACAGTTTTCATGTAGTTTGACCATAAAACTATCACATTGATCTTGCTACAAATGTGATGGTTACAAAACTAACTGATGATTCAGATTTAGTAAATTTTCAAGCATTTACATCGAAAAGGTAGCGTGTACAAGACTGAATGAATGGACGTTGATTTCTTGAAATTTGCAAATGAGAAAAGCATCCCAGTGTGAACAGACTTGCTGGTGAATATTGAAAGGAGACATCACTTACCTGCTGTAGTAGTTTTCTCAGTCACAGGTGTGGTAGTTGTTTCCTGTGTTGTTGTTGACACTGCTGACAAGAAAATAACATTCAAATTCCAATTCCAAATCCTACAGGATTGAGAGTTTTACAACTGGGATACATTACTGATATTAAGGCACAAATCTTGAGGAAATTGGTAAGAGAAAAGGAGAAATGTAGGACAACATATTAGACACTCATGAACTAACCAAAAATGGGGACCATAAATGTGACAGCAGCAAGTTAGCATTTGTAAATGCTTCAAATGCATTATTTCATGAAAATATTCTAAAACATTAATAATGTCAAGAACATAGCAAAGGTAAATTCTTTTCACAATATTTGGCAATGATTGCAATAAAATTCAAAAGTGTTCAGCCTGCGAGAAGTTTTAAGTGGAAATGTTACAGTTTAGTAACAGGGTGGAAAATCGTAATGAAAAAGTGGGAGAGAATAAGTAGCAACTAAAGGAGACAGATTTGACAACAAGTGTCCAAATTTGCAGTTAAAACTCTTTAAACATTCATTATTTAATGCTTCCGATGGGAAATACTCCTCCAGGAGAACTTGTCACAATAGAGCATTTGTAATTGTGAGCTTCATCTGAACGTGTCAGTTATTACCCAGTTCACTCTGGAAATTCTGGACTAAATATTGACTAGTGTGACGTAATGGACTTCCACTATCTGGAAGTTGTGAAAATAAGATAGCACATGTCACTGGTATTGCTATTGTATATCGAAAGAAGCCATCACTCACCTGGTGTGGAGCCAGGAGTGGACCTGGTTGTAGTTGGTTTTCCTGTTGTCGGAGTCACTTCTGAAGAACAAGAGACATAATCATACCCACCGCAATACAACATAAAGGATAATCGTGTTCCATTGTACGATTTATTTTATTGGCTTTGCTGTAAATATGATGTGTAAAATAGTACATCTGGATTCCGATGTCTCCATATATTCAATCACTTCCTCCCACATACGGTCCACATGACAGAATGGACTGACATTGCCTTAAAGGCGAATTTGAGAACAGCGCACTGGTGTGAACAGTCATGCACACAAGAGTTCCCCTCAGCCCCGGACTCTGAGCGATCTTCTTTCAAGGAATAAAAATTTCATCCGTTTCCCGTTCTAAAGTAAGTTCACAGTATCTACCAGTGATGAAATTCTAGTGTGTGCTGAAAGAAGATCACATATTTCACGAGTGTAAAAACAAAATACTGTGGTTTTGGAAATCTGAGACAAAGCCATAAAGTACAGCAAATACTGAGCAGGTGTTGGCAGACTTGCTGAACTTTTCCAGCATTATCTTTTCATTGCACTTGTTTGCTGCTCTTGCTGATGCTCATCAAAAGAGGGGCTTTACTTACTCGGTGTGGAACCAGTCATGTAGCCAGTTGTTGTTGGTTTCACTGTTGTAGTGAACCCTTCTGGGGCAGATGAAATGTAATGAAAACCACTTCACCATGACATAAACACCACAGTTTTCATGTAGTTTGACCATAAAACTATCACATTGATCTTGCTACAAAAGTGACGGTTACAAAACTAACTGATGATTCAGATTTAGTAAATTTTCAACCAATTACATCGAAAAGGTAGCGTGTACAAGACTGAATGAATGGACGTTGATTTCTTGAAATTTGCAAATGAGAAAAGCATCCCAGTGTGAACAGACTTGCTGGTGAATATTGAAAGGAGACATCACTTACCTGCTGTAGTAGTTTTCTCAGTCACAGGTGTGGTAGTTGTTTCCTGTGTTGTTGTTGACACTGCTGACAAGAAAATAACATTCAAAATCAACGAATTCCAATTCCAAATCCTACAGGATTGAGAGTTTTACAACTGGGATACATTACTGATATTAAGGCACAAATCTTGAGGAAATTGGTAAGAGAAAAGGAGAAATGTAGGACAACATATTAGACACTCATGAACTAACCAAAAATGGGGACCATAAATGTGACAGCAGCAAGTTAGCATTTGTAAATGCTTCAAATGCATTATTTCATGAAAATATTCTAAAACATTAATAATGTCAAGAGCATAGCAAAGGTAAATTCTTTTCACAATATTTGGCAATGATTGCAATAAAATTCAAAAGTGTTCAGCCTGCGAGAAGTTTTAAGTGGAAATGTTACAGTTTAGTAACAGGGTGGAAAATCGTAATGAAAAAGTGGGAGAGAATAAGTAGCAACTAAAGGAGACAGATTTGACAACAAGTGTCCAAATTTGCAGTTAAAACTCTTTAAACATTCATTATTTAATGCTTCCGATGGGAAATACTCCTCCAGGAGAACTTGTCACAATAGCGCATTTGTAATTGTGAGCTTCATCTGAACGTGTCAGTTATCACCCAGTTCACTCTGGAAATTCTGGACTAAATATTGACTAGTGTGACGTAATGGACTTCCACTATCTGGAAGTTGTGAAATTAAGACAGCACGTGTCACTGGTATTGCTATTGTTTCTCGAAAGAAGCCGTCACTCACCTGGTGCGGAGCCAGGAGTGGACCTGGTTGTAGTTGGTTTTCCTGTTGTCGTGGTCACTTCTGAAGAACAAGAGACATAATCATACCCACTGCAATACAACATAAAGGATAATCGTGTTCCATTGTACGATTTATTTTATTGGCTTTGCTGTAAATATGATGTGTAAAATAGTACATCTGGATTCCGATGTCTCCATATATTCAATCACTTCCACCCACATACGGTCCACATGACTGAATGGACTGACATTGCCTAAAAGGCGAATTTGAGAACAGCGCACTGGTGTGAACAGTCATGCACACAAGAGTTCCCCTCAGCCCCGGACTCTGAGCGATCTTCTTTCAAGGAATAAAAATTTCATCCGTTTCCCGTTGTAAAGTAAGTTCACAGTATCTACCAGTGATGAAATTCTAGTGTGTGCTGAAGAAGATCACATATTTCACGAGTGTAAAAAGAAAATACTGTGGTTTTGGAAATCTGAGACAAAGCCATAAAGTACAGGAAATACTGAGCAGGTGTTGGCAGACTTGCTGAACTTTTCCAGCATTATCTTTTTATTGCACTTGTTTGCTGCTCTTGCTGATGCTAATCAAAAGAGGGGCTTTACTTACTCGGTGTGGAACCAGTCATGTAGCCAGTTGTTGTTGGTTTCACTGTTGTAGTGAACCCTTCTGGGGCAGATGAAATGTAATGAAAACCACTTCACCATGACATAAACACCACAGTTTTCATGTAGTTTGACCATAAAACTATCACATTGATCTTGCTACAAAAGTGACGGTTACAAAACTAACTGATGATTCAGATTTAGTAAATTTTCAACCAATTACATCGAAAAGGTAGCGTGTACAAGACTGAATGAATGGACGTTGATTTCTTGAAATTTGCAAATGAGAAAAGCATCCCAGTGTGAACAGACTTGCTGGTGAATATTGAAAGGAGACATCACTTACCTGCTGTAGTAGTTTTCTCAGTCACAGGTGTGGTAGTTGTTTCCTGTGTTGTTGTTGACACTGCTGACAAGAAAATAACATTCAAAATCAACGAATTCCAATTCCAAATCCTACAGGATTGAGAGTTTTACAACTGGGATACATTACTGATATTAAGGCACAAATCTTGAGGAAATTGGTAAGAGAAAAGGAGAAATGTAGGACAACATATTAGACACTCATGAACTAACCAAAAGTGGGGACCATAAATGTGACAGCAGCAAGTTAGCATTTGTAAATGCTTCAAATGCATTATTTCATGAAAATATTCTAAAACATTAATAATGTCAAGAGCATAGCAAAGGTAAATTCTTTTCACAATATTTGGCAATGATTGCAATAAAATTCAAAAGTGTTCAGCCTGCGAGAAGTTTTAAGTGGAAATGTTACAGTTTAGTAACAAGGTGGAAAATCGTAATGAAAAATTGGGAGAGAATAAGTAGCAACTAAAGGAGACAGATTTGACAACAAGTGTCCAAATTTGCAGTTAAAACTCTTTAAACATTCATTATTTAATGCTTCCGATGGGAAATACTCCTCCAGGAGAACTTGTCACAATAGCGCATTTGTAATTGTGAGCTTCATCTGAACGTGTCAGTTATCACCCAGTTCACTCTGGAAATTCTGGACTAAATATTGACTAGTGTGACGTAATGGACTTCCACTATCTGGAAGTTGTGAAATTAAGACAGCACGTGTCACTGGTATTGCTATTGTATATCGAAAGAAGCCATCACTCACCTGGTGCGGAGCCAGGAGTGGACCTGGTTGCAGTTGGTTTTCCTGTTGTCGTGGTCACTTCTGAAGAACAAGAGACATAATCATACCCACTGCAATACAACATAAAGGATAATCGTGTTCCATTGTACGATTTATTTTATTGGCTTTGCTGTAAATATGATGTGTAAAATAGTACATCTGGATTCCGATGTCTCCACATATTCAATCACTTCCACCCACATACGGTCCACATGACTGAATGGACTGACATTGCCTAAAAGGCGAATTTGAGAACAGCGCACTGGTGTGAACAGTCATGCACACAAGAGTTCCCCTCAGCCCCGGACTCTGAGCGATCTTCTTTCAAGGAATAAAAATTTCATCCGTTTCCCGTTGTAAAGTAAGTTCACAGTATCTACCAGTGATGAAATTCTAGTGTGTGCTGGAAGAAGATCACATAGTTCACGAGTGTAAAAAGAAAATACTGTGGTTTTGGAAATCTGAGACAAAGCCATAAAGTACAGGAAATACTGAGCAGGTGTTGGCAGACTTGCTGAACTTTTCCAGCATTATCTTTTTATTGTACTTGTTTGCTGCTCTTGCTGATGCTCATCAAAAGAGGGGCTTTACTTACTCGGTGTGGAACCAGTCATGTAGCCAGTTGTTGTTGGTTTCACTGTTGTAGTGAACCCTTCTGGGGCAGATGAAATGTAATGAAAACCACTTCACCATGACATAAACACCACAGTTTTCATGTAGTTTGACCATAAAACTATCACATTGATCTTGCTACAAAAGTGACAGTTACAAAACTAACTGATGATTCAGATTTAGTAAATTTTCAACCAATTACATCGAAAAGGTAGCGTGTACAAGACTGAATGAATGGACGTTGATTTCTTGAAATTTGCAAATGAGAAAAGCATCCCAGTGTGAACAGACTTGCTGGTGAATATTGAAAGGAGACATCACTTACCTGCTGTAGTAGTTTTCTCAGTCACAGGTGTGGTAGTTGTTTCCTGTGTTGTTGTTGACACTGCTGACAAGAAAATAACATTCAAAATCAACGAATTCCAATTCCAAATCCTACAGGATTGAGAGTTTTACAACTGGGATACATTACTGATATTAAGGCACAAATCTTGAGGAAATTGCTGAGAGAAAAGGAGAAACGTAGGACAACATATTAGACACTCATGAACTAACCAAAAATGGGGACCATAAATGTGACAGCAGCAAGTTAGCATTTGTAATGCTTCAAATGCATTATTTCATGAAAATATTCTAAAACATTAATAATGTCAAGAGCATAGCAAAGATAAATTCTTTTCACAATATTTGGCAATGATTGCAATAAAATTCAAAAGTGTTCAGCCTGCGAGAAGTTTAAAGTGGAAATGTTACAGTTTAGTAACAGGGTGGAAAATCGTAATGAAAACGTGGGTGAGAATAAGTAGCAACTAAGGGAGACAGATTTGAGAACAAATGTCCAAATTTGCAGTTAAAACTCTTTAAACATTCATTATTTAATGCTTCCGATGGGAAATACTCCTCCAGGAGAACTTGTCACAATAGCGCATTTGTAATTGTGAGCTTCATCTGAACGTGTCAGTTATCACCCAGTTCACTCTGGAAATTCTGGACTAAATATTGACTAGTGTGACGTAATGGACTTCCACTATCTGGAAGTTGTGAAATTAAGACAGCACGTGTCACTGGTATTGCTATTGTTTCTCGAAAGAAGCCGTCACTCACCTGGTGCGGAGCCAGGAGTGGACCTGGTTGTAGTTGGTTTTCCTGTTGTCGTGGTCACTTCTGAAGAACAAGAGACATAATCATACCCACTGCAATACAACATAAAGGATAATCGTGTTCAATTGTACGATTTATTTTATTGGCTTTGCTGTAAATATGATGTGTAAAATAGTACATCTGGATTCCGATGTCTCCATATATTCAATCACTTCCACCCACATACGGTCCACATGACTGAATGGACTGACATTGCCTAAAAGGCGAGTTTGAGAACAGCGCACTGGTGTGAACAGTCATGCACACAAGAGTTCCCCTCAGCCCCGGACTCTGAGCGATCTTCTTTCAAGGAATAAAAATTTCATCCGTTTCCCGTTGTAAAGTAAGTTCACAGTATCTACCAGTGATGAAATTCTAGTGTGTGCTGGAAGAAGATCACATATTTCACGAGTGTAAAAACAAAATACTGTGGATTTGGAAATCTGAGACAAAGCCATAAAGTACAGGAAATACTGAGCAGGTGTTGGCAGACTTGCTGAACTTTTCCAGCATTATCTTTTCATTGTACTTGTTTGCTGCTCTTGCTGATGCTCATCAAAAGAGGGGCTTTACTTACTCGGTGTGGAACCAGTCATGTAGCCAGTTGTTGTTGGTTTCACTGTTGCAGTGAACCCATCTGGGGCAGATGAAATGTAATGAAAACCACTTCACCATGACATAAACACCACAGTTTTGATGCAGTTTGACCATAAAACTATCACATTGATCTTGCTACAAAAGTGACGGTTACAAAACTAACTGATGATTCAGATTTAGTAAATTTTCAACCAATTACATCGAAAAGGTAGCGTGTACAAGACTGAATGAATGGACGTTGATTTCTTGAAATTTGCAAATGAGAAAAGCATCCCAGTGTGAACAGACTTGCTGGTGAATATTGAAAGGAGACATCACTTACCTGCTGTAGTAGTTTTCTCAGTCACAGGTGTGGTAGTTGTTTCCTGTGTTGTTGTTGACCCTGCTGACAAGAAAATAACATTCAAAATCAACGAATTCCAATTCCAAATCCTACAGGATTGAGAGTTTTACAACTGGGATACATTACTGATATTAAGGCACAAATCTTGAGGAAATTGGTAAGAGAAAAGGCGAAATGTAGGACAACATATTAGACACTCATGAACTAACCAAAAATGGGGACCATAAATGTGACAGCAGCAAGTTAGCATTTGTAAATGCTTCAAATGCATTATTTCATGAAAATATTCTAAAACATTAATAATGTCAAGAGCATAGCAAAGGTAAATTCTTTTCACAATATTTGGCAATGATTGCAATAAAATTCAAAAGTGTTCTGCCTGCGAGAAGTTTTAAGTGGAAATGTTACAGTTTAGTAACAGGGTGGAAAAACGTAATGAAAAAGTGGGAGTGAATAAGTAGCAACTAAAGGAGACAGATTTGACAACAAGTGTCCAAATTTGCAGTTAAAACTCTTTAAACATTCATTATTTAATTCTTCCGATGGGAAAAACTCCTCCAGGAGAACTTGTCACAATAGAGCATTTGTAATTGTGAGCTTCATCTGAACGTGTCAGTTATCACCCAGTTCACTCTGGAAATTCTGGACTAAATATTGACTAGTGTGACGTAATGGACTTCCACTATCTGGAAGTTGTGAAATTAAGATAGCACGTGTCACTGGTATTGCTATTGTATATCGAAAGAAGCCATCACTCACCTGGTGTGGAGCCAGGAGTGGAACTGGTTGTAGTTGGTTTTCCAGTTGTCGTGGTCACTTCTGAAGAACAAGAGACATAATCATACCCACTGCAATACAACATAAAGGCTAATCGTGTTCCATTGTTAGAATTATTTTATTGGCTTTGCTGTTAATATGATGTGTAAAATAGTACATCTGGATTCCGAAGTCTCCATATATTCAATCACTTCCACCCACATAAGGTCCACATGACTGAATGGACTGACATTGCCTAAAAGGCGAATTTGAGAACAGCGCACTGGTGTGAACAGTCATGCACACAAGAGTTCCCCTCAGCCCCGGACTCTGAGTGATTTTCTTTCAAGGAATAAAAATTCCATCCATTTCCCGTTGTAAAGTAAGGTCACAGTATCTACCAGTGATGAAATTCTAGTGGTGCTGAAAGAAGATTACTTACTTCACGAGTGTAAAAACAAAATACTGTGGATTTGGAAATCTGAGACAAAGCCATAAAGTACAGGAAGCACTGCGCAGGTGTTGGCAGACTTGCTGACCTTTTCCAGCATTTTCTTTTTATTGCACTTGTTTGCTGCTCTTGCTGATGCTCATCAAAAGAGGGGCTTTACTTACCCGGTGTGGAACCAGTCGTGTACCCCGTTGTTGTTGGTTTCACTGTTGTAGTGACCCCTTCTGGGGAACAAGAAAAGTAATGAAAACCACTTCACCATGACATAAACACCACAGTTTTCATGTAGTTTGACCATAAAACTATCACATTGATCTTGCTACAAAAGTGATGGTTACAAAAATAACTGATGATTCAGATTTAGTAAATTTTCAACCATTTACGTCAAAAAGGCAGCGTGTACAAGACTGAATGAATGGACGTTGATTTCTTGAAATTTGCAAATGAGAAAAGCATCCCAGTGTGAACAGACTTGCTGGTGAATATTGAAAGGAGACATCACTTACCTGCTGTAGTAGTTTTCTCAGTCACAGGTGTGGTAGTTGTTTCCTGTGTTGTTGTTGACACTGCTGACAAGAAAATAACATTCAAAATCAACGAATTCCAATTCCAAATCCTACAGGATTGAGAGTTTTACAACTGGGATACATTACTGATATTAAGGCACAAATCTTGAGGAAATTGGTAAGAGAAAAGGAGTAATGTAGGACAACATATTAGACACTCATGAACTAACCAAAAATGGGGACCATAAATGTGACAGCAGCAAGTTAGCATTTGTAAATGCTTCAAATGCATTATTTCATGAAAATATTCTAAAACATAAATAATGTCAAGAGCATAGCAAAGCTAAATTCTTTTCACAATATTTGGCAATGATTGCCATAAAATTCAAAAGTGTTCAGCCTGCGAGAAGTTTTAAGTGGAAATGTTACAGTTTAGTAACAGGGTGGAAAATCGTAATGAAAAAGTGGGAGAGAATAAGTAGCAACTAAAGGAGACAGATTTGACAACAAGTGTCCAAATTTGCAGTTAAAACTCTTTAAACATTCATTATTTAATTATTCTGATGGGAAAAACTCCTCCAGGAGAACTTGTCACAATAGAGCATTTGTAACTGTGACCTTCATCTGAACGTGTCAGTTATTAGCCAGATCACTCTGGAAATTCTGGACTAAATATTGACTAGTGTGACGTAATGGACTTCCACTATCTGGAAGTTGTGAAATTAAGATAGCACGTGTCACTGGTATTGCTATTGTATATCGAAAGAAGCCATCACTCACCTGGTGTGGAGCCAGGAGTGGAACTGGTTGTAGTTGGTTTTCCTGTTGTCGTGGTCACTTCTGAAGAACAAGAGACATAATCATACCCACTGCAATACAACATAAAGGATAATCGTGTTCCATTGTACGATTTATTTTATTGGCTTTGCTGTAAATATGATGTGTAAAATAGTACATCAGGATTCCGATGTCTCCATATATTCAATCACTTCCACCCACATACGGTCCATATGACTGAATGGACTGACATTGCCTAAAAGGCGAATTTGAGAACAGCGCACTGGTGTGAACAGTCATGCACACAAGAGTTCCCCTCAGCCCCGGACTCTGAGCGATCTTCTTTCAAGGAATAAAAATTTCATCCGTTTCCCGTTGTAAAGTAAGTTCACAGTATCTACCAGTGATGAAATTCTAGTGTGTGCTGGAAGAAGATCACATATTTCACGAGAGTAAAAAGAAAATACTGTGGTTTTGGAAATCTGAGACAAAGCCATAAAGTACAGGAAATACTGAGCAGGTGTTGGCAGACTTGCTGAACTTTTCCAGCATTATCTTTTTATTGCACTTGTTTGCTGCTCTTGCTGATGCTCATCAAAAGAGGGGCTTTACTTACCCGGTGTGGAACCAGTCGTGTACACAGTTGTTGTTGGTTTCACTGTTGTAGTGACCCCTTCTGGGGAACAAGAAAAGTAATGAAAATCACTTTCACATAAACACCACAGTTTTCATGTAGTTTGACCATAAAACTATCACATTGATCTTGCTACAAAAGTGATGGTTACAAAAATAACTGATGATTCAGATTTAGTAAATTTTCAACCATTTACGTCAAAAAGGCAGCGTGTACAAGACTGAATGAATGGACGTTGATTTCTTGAAATTTGCAAATGAGAAAAGCATCCCAGTGTGAACAGACTTGCTGGTGAATATTGAAAGGAGACATCACTTACCTGCTGTAGTAGTTTTCTCAGTCACAGGTGTGGTAGTTGTTTCCTGTGTTGTTGTTGACACTGCTGACAAGAAAATAACATTCAAAATCAACGAATCCAATTCCAAATCCTACAGGATTGAGAGTTTTACAACTGGTATACATTACTGATATTAAGGCACAAATCTTGAGGAAATTGCTGAGAGAAAAGGAGAAATGTAGGACAACATATTAGACACTCATGAACTAACCAAAAATGGGGACCATAAATGTGACAGCAACAAGTTAGCATTTGTAAATGCTTCAAATGCATTATTTCATGATCATATTCTAAAACATTAATAATGTCAAGAGCATAGCAAAGGTAAATTCTTTTCACAATATTTGGCAATGATTGCAATAAAATTCAAAAGTGTTCAGCCTGCGAGAAGTTTTAAGTGGAAATGTTACACTTTAGTAACAAGGTGGAAAATCGTAATGAAAACGTGGGTGAGAATAAGTAGCAACTAAAGGAGACAGATTTGAGAACAAGTGTCCAAATTTGCAGTTAAAACTCTTTAAACATTCATTATTTATTCATTCTGATGGGAAAAACTCCTCCAGGAGAACTTGTCACAATAGAGAATTTGTAATTGTGACCATCATCTGAACGTGTCAGTTATTACCCAGATCACTCTGTAAATTCTGGACTAAATATTGACTAGTGTGACGTAATGGACTTCCACTATCTGGAAGTTGTGAAATTAAGATAGCACGTGTCACTGGTATTGCTATTGTATATTGAAAGAAGCCATCACTCACCTGGTGTGGAGCCAGGAGTGGAACTGGTTGTAGTTGGTTTTCCAGTTGTCGTGGTCACTTCTGAAGAACAAGAGACATAATCATACCCACTGCAATACAACATAAAGGCTAATCGTGTTCCATTGTTAGATTTATTTTATTGGCTTTGCTGTAAATATGATGTGTAAAATAGTACATCTGGATTCCGATGTCTCCATATATTCAATCACTTCCACCCACATAAGGTCCATATGACTGAATGGACTGACATTGCCTAAAAGGCGAATTTGAGAACAGCGCACTGGTGTGAACAGTCATGCACACAAGAGTTCCCCTCAGCCCCGGACTCTGAGTGATCTTCTTTCAAGGAATAAAAATTCCATCCATTTCCCGTTGTAAAGTAAGGTCACAGTATCTACCAGTGATGAAATTCTAGTGGTGCTGAAAGAAGATTACTTATTTCACGAGTGTAAAAACAAAATACTGTGGATTTGGAAATCTGAGACAAAGCCATAAAGTACAGGAAGCACTGCGCAGGTGTTGGCAGACTTGCTGACCTTTTCCAGCATTTTCTTTTTATTGCACTTGTTTGCTGCTCTTGCTGATGCTCATCAAAAGAGAGGCTTTACTTACCCGGTGTGGAACCAGTCGTGTACCCAGTTGTTGTTGGTTTCACTGTTGTAGTGACCCCTTCTGGGGAACAAGAAAAGTAATGAAAACCACTTCACCATGACATAAACACCACAGTTTTCATGTAGTTTGACCATAAAACTATCACATTGATCTTGCTACAAAAGTGATGGTTACAAAAATAACTGATGATTCAGATTTAGTAAATTTTCAACCATTTACGTCAAAAAGGCAGCGTGTACAAGACTGAATGAATGGACGTTGATTTCTTGAAATTTGCAAATGAGAAAAGCATCCCAGTGTGAACAGACTTGCTGGTGAATATTGAAAGGAGACATCACTTACCTGCTGTAGTAGTTTTCTCAGTCACAGGTGTGGTAGTTGTTTCCTGTGTTGTTGTTGACACTGCTGACAAGAAAATAACATTCAAAATCAACGAATTCCAATTCCAAATCCTACAGGATTGAGAGTTTTACAACTGGGATACATTACTGATATTAAGGCACAAATCTTGAGGAAATTGGTAAGAGAAAAGGCGAAATGTAGGACAACATATTAGACACTCATGAACTAACCAAAAATGGGGACCATAAATGTGACAGCAGCAAGTTAGCATTTGTAAATGCTTCAAATGCATTATTTCATGAAAATATTCTAAAACATTAATAATGTCAAGAGCATAGCAAAGGTAAATTCTTTTCACAATATTTGGCAATGATTGCAATAAAATTCAAAAGTGTTCTGCCTGCGAGAAGTTTTAAGTGGAAATGTTACAGTTTAGTAACAGGGTGGAAAAACGTAATGAAAAAGTGGGAGTGAATAAGTAGCAACTAAAGGAGACAGATTTGACAACAAGTGTCCAAATTTGCAGTTAAAACTCTTTAAACATTCATTATTTAATTCTTCCGATGGGAAAAACTCCTCCAGGAGAACTTGTCACAATAGAGCATTTGTAATTGTGAGCTTCATCTGAACGTGTCAGTTATCACCCAGTTCACTCTGGAAATTCTGGACTAAATATTGACTAGTGTGACGTAATGGACTTCCACTATCTGGAAGTTGTGAAATTAAGATAGCACGTGTCACTGGTATTGCTATTGTATATCGAAAGAAGCCATCACTCACCTGGTGTGGAGCCAGGAGTGGAACTGGTTGTAGTTGGTTTTCCAGTTGTCGTGGTCACTTCTGAAGAACAAGAGACATAATCATACCCACTGCAATACAACATAAAGGCTAATCGTGTTCCATTGTTAGAATTATTTTATTGGCTTTGCTGTTAATATGATGTGTAAAATAGTACATCTGGATTCCGAAGTCTCCATATATTCAATCACTTCCACCCACATAAGGTCCACATGACTGAATGGACTGACATTGCCTAAAAGGCGAATTTGAGAACAGCGCACTGGTGTGAACAGTCATGCACACAAGAGTTCCCCTCAGCCCCGGACTCTGAGTGATTTTCTTTCAAGGAATAAAAATTCCATCCATTTCCCGTTGTAAAGTAAGGTCACAGTATCTACCAGTGATGAAATTCTAGTGGTGCTGAAAGAAGATTACTTACTTCACGAGTGTAAAAACAAAATACTGTGGATTTGGAAATCTGAGACAAAGCCATAAAGTACAGGAAGCACTGCGCAGGTGTTGGCAGACTTGCTGACCTTTTCCAGCATTTTCTTTTTATTGCACTTGTTTGCTGCTCTTGCTGATGCTCATCAAAAGAGGGGCTTTACTTACCCGGTGTGGAACCAGTCGTGTACCCCGTTGTTGTTGGTTTCACTGTTGTAGTGACCCCTTCTGGGGAACAAGAAAAGTAATGAAAACCACTTCACCATGACATAAACACCACAGTTTTCATGTAGTTTGACCATAAAACTATCACATTGATCTTGCTACAAAAGTGATGGTTACAAAAATAACTGATGATTCAGATTTAGTAAATTTTCAACCATTTACGTCAAAAAGGCAGCGTGTACAAGACTGAATGAATGGACGTTGATTTCTTGAAATTTGCAAATGAGAAAAGCATCCCAGTGTGAACAGACTTGCTGGTGAATATTGAAAGGAGACATCACTTACCTGCTGTAGTAGTTTTCTCAGTCACAGGTGTGGTAGTTGTTTCCTGTGTTGTTGTTGACACTGCTGACAAGAAAATAACATTCAAAATCAACGAATTCCAATTCCAAATCCTACAGGATTGAGAGTTTTACAACTGGGATACATTACTGATATTAAGGCACAAATCTTGAGGAAATTGGTAAGAGAAAAGGAGTAATGTAGGACAACATATTAGACACTCATGAACTAACCAAAAATGGGGACCATAAATGTGACAGCAGCAAGTTAGCATTTGTAAATGCTTCAAATGCATTATTTCATGAAAATATTCTAAAACATAAATAATGTCAAGAGCATAGCAAAGCTAAATTCTTTTCACAATATTTGGCAATGATTGCCATAAAATTCAAAAGTGTTCAGCCTGCGAGAAGTTTTAAGTGGAAATGTTACAGTTTAGTAACAGGGTGGAAAATCGTAATGAAAAAGTGGGAGAGAATAAGTAGCAACTAAAGGAGACAGATTTGACAACAAGTGTCCAAATTTGCAGTTAAAACTCTTTAAACATTCATTATTTAATTATTCTGATGGGAAAAACTCCTCCAGGAGAACTTGTCACAATAGAGCATTTGTAACTGTGACCTTCATCTGAACGTGTCAGTTATTAGCCAGATCACTCTGGAAATTCTGGACTAAATATTGACTAGTGTGACGTAATGGACTTCCACTATCTGGAAGTTGTGAAATTAAGATAGCACGTGTCACTGGTATTGCTATTGTATATCGAAAGAAGCCATCACTCACCTGGTGTGGAGCCAGGAGTGGAACTGGTTGTAGTTGGTTTTCCTGTTGTCGTGGTCACTTCTGAAGAACAAGAGACATAATCATACCCACTGCAATACAACATAAAGGATAATCGTGTTCCATTGTACGATTTATTTTATTGGCTTTGCTGTAAATATGATGTGTAAAATAGTACATCAGGATTCCGATGTCTCCATATATTCAATCACTTCCACCCACATACGGTCCATATGACTGAATGGACTGACATTGCCTAAAAGGCGAATTTGAGAACAGCGCACTGGTGTGAACAGTCATGCACACAAGAGTTCCCCTCAGCCCCGGACTCTGAGCGATCTTCTTTCAAGGAATAAAAATTTCATCCGTTTCCCGTTGTAAAGTAAGTTCACAGTATCTACCAGTGATGAAATTCTAGTGTGTGCTGGAAGAAGATCACATATTTCACGAGAGTAAAAAGAAAATACTGTGGTTTTGGAAATCTGAGACAAAGCCATAAAGTACAGGAAATACTGAGCAGGTGTTGGCAGACTTGCTGAACTTTTCCAGCATTATCTTTTTATTGCACTTGTTTGCTGCTCTTGCTGATGCTCATCAAAAGAGGGGCTTTACTTACCCGGTGTGGAACCAGTCGTGTACACAGTTGTTGTTGGTTTCACTGTTGTAGTGACCCCTTCTGGGGAACAAGAAAAGTAATGAAAATCACTTTCACATAAACACCACAGTTTTCATGTAGTTTGACCATAAAACTATCACATTGATCTTGCTACAAAAGTGATGGTTACAAAAATAACTGATGATTCAGATTTAGTAAATTTTCAACCATTTACGTCAAAAAGGCAGCGTGTACAAGACTGAATGAATGGACGTTGATTTCTTGAAATTTGCAAATGAGAAAAGCATCCCAGTGTGAACAGACTTGCTGGTGAATATTGAAAGGAGACATCACTTACCTGCTGTAGTAGTTTTCTCAGTCACAGGTGTGGTAGTTGTTTCCTGTGTTGTTGTTGACACTGCTGACAAGAAAATAACATTCAAAATCAACGAATCCAATTCCAAATCCTACAGGATTGAGAGTTTTACAACTGGGATACATTACTGATATTAAGGCACAAATCTTGAGGAAATTGCTGAGAGAAAAGGAGAAATGTAGGACAACATATTAGACACTCATGAACTAACCAAAAATGGGGACCATAAATGTGACAGCAACAAGTTAGCATTTGTAAATGCTTCAAATGCATTATTTCATGATCATATTCTAAAACATTAATAATGTCAAGAGCATAGCAAAGGTAAATTCTTTTCACAATATTTGGCAATGATTGCAATAAAATTCAAAAGTGTTCAGCCTGCGAGAAGTTTTAAGTGGAAATGTTACACTTTAGTAACAAGGTGGAAAATCGTAATGAAAACGTGGGTGAGAATAAGTAGCAACTAAAGGAGACAGATTTGAGAACAAGTGTCCAAATTTGCAGTTAAAACTCTTTAAACATTCATTATTTATTCATTCTGATGGGAAAAACTCCTCCAGGAGAACTTGTCACAATAGAGAATTTGTAATTGTGACCATCATCTGAACGTGTCAGTTATTACCCAGATCACTCTGTAAATTCTGGACTAAATATTGACTAGTGTGACGTAATGGACTTCCACTATCTGGAAGTTGTGAAATTAAGATAGCACGTGTCACTGGTATTGCTATTGTATATTGAAAGAAGCCATCACTCACCTGGTGTGGAGCCAGGAGTGGAACTGGTTGTAGTTGGTTTTCCAGTTGTCGTGGTCACTTCTGAAGAACAAGAGACATAATCATACCCACTGCAATACAACATAAAGGCTAATCGTGTTCCATTGTAAGATTTATTTTATTGGCTTTGCTGTAAATATGATGTGTAAAATAGTACATCTGGATTCCGATGTCTCCATATATTCAATCACTTCCACCCACATAAGGTCCATATGACTGAATGGACTGACATTGCCTAAAAGGCGAATTTGAGAACAGCGCACTGGTGTGAACAGTCATGCACACAAGAGTTCCCCTCAGCCCCGGACTCTGAGTGATCTTCTTTCAAGGAATAAAAATTCCATCCATTTCCCGTTGTAAAGTAAGGTCACAGTATCTACCAGTGATGAAATTCTAGTGGTGCTGAAAGAAGATTACTTATTTCACGAGTGTAAAAACAAAATACTGTGGATTTGGAAATCTGAGACAAAGCCATAAAGTACAGGAAGCACTGCGCAGGTGTTGGCAGACTTGCTGACCTTTTCCAGCATTTTCTTTTTATTGCACTTGTTTGCTGCTCTTGCTGATGCTCATCAAAAGAGAGGCTTTACTTACCCGGTGTGGAACCAGTCGTGTACCCAGTTGTTGTTGGTTTCACTGTTGTAGTGACCCCTTCTGGGGAACAAGAAAAGTAATGAAAACCACTTCACCATGACATAAACACCACAGTTTTCATGTAGTTTGACCATAAAACTATCACATTGATCTTGCTACAAAAGTGATGGTTACAAAAATAACTGATGATTCAGATTTAGTAAATTTTCAACCATTTACGTCAAAAAGGCAGCGTGTACAAGACTGAATGAATGGACGTTGATTTCTTGAAATTTGCAAATGAGAAAAGCATCCCAGTGTGAACAGACTTGCTGGTGAATATTGAAAGGAGACATCACTTACCTGCTGTAGTAGTTTTCTCAGTCACAGGTGTGGTAGTTGTTTCCTGTGTTGTTGTTGACACTGCTGACAAGAAAATAACATTCAAAATCAACGAATTCCAATTCCAAATCCTACAGGATTGAGAGTTTTACAACTGGGATACATTACTGATATTAAGGCACAAATCTTGAGGAAATTGGTAAGAGAAAAGGAGAAATGTAGGACAACATATTAGACACTCATGAACTAACCAAAAATGGGGACCATAAATGTGACAGCAGCAAGTTAGCATTTGTAAATGCTCCAAATGCATTATTTCATGAAAATATTCTAAAACATTAATAATGTCAAGAGCATAGCAAAGGTAAGTTCTTTTCACAATATTTGGCAATGATTGCAATAAAATTCAAAAGTGTTCAGCCTGCGAGAAGTTTTAAGTGGAAATGTTACAGTTTAGTAACAGGGTGGAAAAACGTAATGAAAAAGTGGGAGAGAATAAGTAGCAACTAAAGGAGACAGATTTGACAACAAGTGTCCAAATTTGCAGTTAAAACTCTTTAAACATTCATTATTTAATTCTTCCGATGGGAAAAACTCCTCCAGGAGAACTTGTCACAATAGAGCATTTGTAATTGTGAGCTTCATCTGAACGTGTCAGTTATCACCCAGTTCACTCTGGAAATTCTGGACTAAATATTGACTAGTGTGACGTAATGGACTTCCACTATCTGGAAGTTGTGAAATTAAGATAGCACGTGTCACTGGTATTGCTATTGTATATCGAAAGAAGCCATCACTCACCTGGTGTGGAGCCAGGAGTGGAACTGGTTGTAGTTGGTTTTCCTGTTGTCGTGGTCACTTCTGAAGAACAAGAGACATAATCATACCCACTGCAATACAACATAAAAGCTAATCGTGTTCCACTGTACGATTTATTTTATTGGCTTTGCTGTAAATATGATGTGTAAAATAGTACATCTGGATTCCGATGTCTCCATATATTCAATCACTTCCACCCACATACGGTCCACATGACTGAATGGACTGACATTGCCTAAAAGGCGAATTTGAGAACAGCGCACTGGTGTGAACAGTCATGCACACAAGAGTTCCCCTCAGCCCCGGACTCTGAGCGATCTTCTTTCAAGGAATAAAAATTTCATCCATTTCCCGTTGTAAAGTAAGGTCACAGTATCTACCAGTGATGAAATTCTAGTGTGTGCTGGAAGAAGATCACTTATTTCACGAGTGTAAAAACAAAATACTGTGGATTTGGAAATCTGAGACAAAGCCATAAAGTACAGGAAATACTGAGCAGGTGTTGGCAGACTTGCTGAACTTTTCCAGCATTATCTTTTTATTGCACTTGTTTGCTGCTCTTGCTGATGCTCATCAAAAGAGGGGCTTTACTTACCCGGTGTGGAACCAGTCGTGTACCCAGTTGTTGTTGGTTTCACTGTTGTAGTGACCCCTTCTGGGGAACAAGAAAAGTAATGAAAACCACTTCACCATGACATAAACACCACAGTTTTCATGTAGTTTGACCATAAAACTATCACATTGATCTTGCTACAAAAGTGATGGTTACAAAAATAACTGATGATTCAGATTTAGTAAATTTTCAACCATTTACGTCAAAAAGGCAGCGTGTACAAGACTGAATGAATGGACGTTGATTTCTTGAAATTTGCAAATGAGAAAAGCATCCCAGTGTGAACAGACTTGCTGGTGAATATTGAAAGGAGACATCACTTACCTGCTGTAGTAGTTTTCTCAGTCACAGGTGTGGTAGTTGTTTCCTGTGTTGTTGTTGACACTGCTGACAAGAAAATAACATTCAAAATCAACGAATCCAATTCCAAATCCTACAGGATTGAGAGTTTTACAACTGGGATACATTACTGATATTAAGGCACAAATCTTGAGGAAATTGCTGAGAGAAAAGGAGAAATGTAGGACAACATATTAGACACTCATGAACTAACCAAAAATGGGGACCATAAATGTGACAGCAGCAAGTTAGCATTTGTAAATGCTTCAAATGCATTATTTCATGAAAATATTCTAAAACATAAATAATGTCAAGAGCATAGCAAAGCTAAATTCTTTTCACAATATTTGGCAATGATTGCCATAAAATTCAAAAGTGTTCAGCCTGCGAGAAGTTTTAAGTGGAAATGTTACAGTTTAGTAACAGGGTGGAAAATCGTAATGAAAAAGTGGGAGAGAATAAGTAGCAACTAAAGGAGACAGATTTGACAACAAGTGTCCAAATTTGCAGTTAAAACTCTTTAAACATTCATTATTTAATGCTTCCTGATGGGAAAAACTCCTCCAGGAGAACTTGTCACAATAGAGCATTTGTAACTGTGACCTTCATCTGAACGTGTCAGTTATTAGCCAGATCACTCTGGAAATTCTGGACTAAATATTGACTAGTGTGACGTAATGGACTTCCACTATCTGGAAGTTGTGAAATTAAGATAGCACGTGTCACTGGTATTGCTATTGTATATCGAAAGAAGCCATCACTCACCTGGTGTGGAGCCAGGAGTGGACCTGGTTGTAGTTGGTTTTCCTGTTGTCGTGGTCACTTCTGAAGAACAAGAGACATAATCATACCCACTGCAATACAACATAAAGGATAATCGTGTTCCATTGTATGATTTATTTTATTGGCCTTGCTGTAAATATGATGAGTAAAATAGTACATCTGGATTCCGATGTCTCCATATATTCAATCACGTCCACCCACATACGGTCCACATGACTGCATGGACTGACATTGCCTAAAAGGCGAATTTGAGAACAGCGCACTGGTGTGAACAGTCATGCACACAAGAGTTCCCCTCAGCCCCGGACTCTGAGCGATCTTCTTTCAAGGAATAAAAATTTCATCCATTTCCCGTTGTAAAGTAAGGTCACAGTATCTACCAGTGATGAAATTCTAGTGTGTGCTGAAAGAAGATCACTTATTTCACGAGTGTAAAAAGCAAAATACTGTGGATTTGGAAATCTGAGACAAAGCCATAAAGTACAGGAAATACTGCAGCAGGTGTTGGCAGACTTGCTGAACTTTTCCAGCATTATCTTTTTATTGCACTTGTTTGCTGCTCTTGCTGATGCTCATCAAGAGAGGGGCTTTACTTACCCGGTGTGGAACCAGTCGTGTACCAGTTGTTGTTGGTTTCACTGTTGTAGTGACCCCTTCTGGGGAACAAGAAAAGTAATGAAAACCACTTCACCATGACATAAACACCACAGTTTTCATGTAGTTTGACCATAAAACTATCACATTGATCTTGCTACAAAAGTGATGGTTACAAAAATAACTGATGATTCAGATTTAGTAAATTTTCAACCATTTACGTCAAAAAGGCAGCGTGTACAAGACTGAATGAATGGACGTTGATTTCTTGAAATTTGCAAATGAGAAAAGCATCCCAGTGTGAACAGACTTGCTGGTGAATATTGAAAGGAGACATCACTTACCTGCTGTAGTAGTTTTCTCAGTCACAGGTGTGGTAGTTGTTTCCTGTGTTGTTGTTGACACTGCTGACAAGAAAATAACATTCAAAATCAACGAATTCCAATTCCAAATCCTACAGGATTGAGAGTTTTACAACTGGGATACATTACTGATATTAAGGCACAAATCTTGAGGAAATTGCTGAGAGAAAAGGAGAAATGTAGGACAACATATTAGACACTCATGAACTAACCAAAAATGGGGACCATAAATGTGACAGCAGCAAGTTAGCATTTGTAAATGCTTCAAATGCATTATTTCATGAAAATATTCTAAAACATTAATAATGTCAAGAGCATAGCAAAGGTAAATTCTTTTCACAATATTTGGCAATGATTGCAATAAAATTCAAAAGTGTTCAGCCTGCGAGAAGTTTTAAGTGGAAATGTTACAGTTTAGTAACAGGGTGGAAAATCGTAATGAAAAAGTGGGAGAGAATAAGTAGCAACTAAAGGAGACAGATTTGACAACAAGTGTCCAAATTTGCAGTTAAAACTCTTTAAACATTCATTATTTAATGCTTCCGATGGGAAATACTCCTCCAGGAGAACTTGTCACAATAGCGCATTTGTAATTGTGAGCTTCATCTGAACGTGTCAGTTATCATCCAGTTCACTCTGGAAATTCTGGACTAAATATTGACTAGTGTGACGTAATGGACTTCCACTATCTGGAAGTTGTGAAATTAAGATAGCACGTGTCACTGGTATTGCTATTGTATATCGAAAGAAGCCATCACTCACCTGGTGTGGAGCCAGGAGTGGACCTGGTTGTAGTTGGTTTTCCTGTTGTCGTGGTCACTTCTGAAGAACAAGAGACATAATCATACCCACTGCAATACAACATAAAGGATAATCGTGTTCCATTGTACGATTTATTTTATTGGCTTTGCTGTAAATATGATGTGTAAAATAGTACATCTGGATTCCGATGTCTCCATATATTCAATCACTTCCACCCACATACGGTCCACATGACTGAATGGACTGACATTGCCTAAAAGGCGAATTTGAGAACAGTGCACTGGTGTGAACAGTCATGCACACATGAGTTCCCCTCAGCCCCGGACTCTGAGCGATCTTCTTTCAAGGAATAAAAATTTCATCCGTTTCCCGTTGTAAAGTAAGTTCACAGTATCTACCAGTGATGAAATTCTAGTGTGTGCTGGAAGAAGATCACATATTTCACGAGTGTAAAAAGAAAATACTGTGGTTTTGGAAATCTGAGACAAAGCCATAAAGTACAGGAAATACTGAGCAGGTGTTGGCAGACTTGCTGAACTTTTCCAGCATTATCTTTTTATTGTACTTGTTTGCTGCTCTTGCTGATGCTCATCAAAAGAGGGGCTTTACTTACTCGGTGTGGAACCAGTCATGTAGCCAGTTGTTGTTGGTTTCACTGTTGTAGTGAACCCATCTGGGGCAGATGAAATGTAATGAAAACCACTTCACCATGACATAAACACCACAGTTTTCATGTAGTTTGACCATAAAACTATCACATTGATCTTGCTACAAAAGTGATGGTTACAAAAATAACTGATGATTCAGATTTAGTAAATTTTCAACCATTTACGTCAAAAAGGCAGCGTGTACAAGACTGAATGAATGGACGTTGATTTCTTGAAATTTGCAAATGAGAAAAGCATCCCAGTGTGAACAGACTTGCTGGTGAATATTGAAAGGAGACATCACTTACCTGCTGTAGTAGTTTTCTCAGTCACAGGTGTGGTAGTTGTTTCCTGTGTTGTTGTTGACACTGCTGACAAGAAAATAACATTCAAAATCAACGAATTCCAATTCCAAATCCTACAGGATTGAGAGTTTTACAACTGGGATACATTACTGATATTAAGGCACAAATCTTGAGGAAATTGCTGAGAGAAAAGGAGAAATGTAGGACAACATATTAGACACTCATGAACTAACCAAAAATGGGGACCATAAATGTGACAGCAGCAAGTTAGCATTTGTAAATGCTTCAAATGCATTATTTCATGATCATATTCTAAAACATTAATAATGTCAAGAGCATAGCAAAGGTAAATTCTTTTCACAATATTTGGCAATGATTGCAATAAAATTCAAAAGTGTTCAGCCTGCGAGAAGTTTTAAGTGGAAATGTTACACTTTAGTAACAAGGTGGAAAATCGTAATGAAAACGTGGGTGAGAATAAGTAGCAACTAAAGGAGACAGATTTGAGAACAAGTGTCCAAATTTGCAGTTAAAACTCTTTAAACATTCATTATTTAATCACTCTGATGGGAAAAACTCCTCCAGGAGAACTTGTCACAATAGAGCATTTGTAATTGTGACCTTCATCTGAACGTGTCAGTTATTACCCAGATCACTCTGGAAATTCTGGACTAAATATTGACTAGTGTGACGTAATGGACTTCCACTATCTGGAAGTTGTGAAATTAAGATAGCACGTGTCACTGGTATTGCTATTGTATATCGAAAGAAGCCATCACTCACCTGGTGTGGAGCCAGGAGTGGAACTGGTTGTAGTTGGTTTTCCAGTTGTCGTGGTCACTTCTGAAGAACAAGAGACATAATCATACCCACTGCAATACAACATAAAGGCTAATCGTGTTCCATTGTTAGATTTATTTTATTGGCTTTGCTGTAAATATGATGTGTAAAATAGTACATCTGGATTCCGATGTCTCCATATATTCAATCACTTCCACCCACATAAGGTCCACATGACTGAATGGACTGACATTGCCTAAAAGGCGAATTTGAGAACAGCGCACTGGTGTGAACAGTCATGCACACAAGAGTTCCCCTCAGCCCCGGACTCTGAGCGATCTTCTTTCAAGGAATAAAAATTTCATCCATTTCCCGTTGTAAAGTAAGGTCACAGTATCTACCAGTGATGAAATTCTAGTGTGTGCTGAAAGAAGATTACTTATTTCACGAGTGTAAAAACAAAATACTGTGGATTTGGAAATCTGAGACAAAGCCATAAAGTACAGGAAGTACTGAGCAGGTGTTGGCAGACTTGCTGAACTTTTCCAGCATTTTCTTTTTATTGCACTTGTTTGCTGCTCTTGCTGATGCTCATCAAAAGAGGGGCTTTACTTACCCGGTGTGGAACCAGTCGTGTACCCAGTTGTTGTTGGTTTCACTGTTGTAGTGACCCCTTCTGGGGAACAAGAAAAGTAATGAAAACCACTTCACCATGACATAAACACCACAGTTTTCATGTAGTTTGACCATAAAACTATCACATTGATCTTGCTACAAAAGTGATGGTTACAAAAATAACTGATGATTCAGATTTAGTAAATTTTCAACCATTTACGTCAAAAAGGCAGCGTGTACAAGACTGAATGAATGGACGTTGATTTCTTGAAATTTGCAAATGAGAAAAGCATCCCAGTGTGAACAGACTTGCTGGTGAATATTGAAAGGAGACATCACTTACCTGCTGTAGTAGTTTTCTCAGTCACAGGTGTGGTATTTGTTTCCTGTGTTGTTGTTGACACTGCTGACAAGAAAATAACATTCAAAATCAACGAATTCCAATTCCAAATCCTACAGGATTGAGAGTTTTACAACTGGGATACATTACTGATATTAAGGCACAAATCTTGAGGAAATTGGTAAGAGAAAAGGAGAAATGTAGGACAACATATTAGACACTCATGAACTAACCAAAAATGGGGACCATAAATGTGACAGCAGCAAGTTAGCATTTGTAAATGCTTCAAATGCATTATTTCATGATCATATTCTAAAACATTAATAATGTCAAGAGCATAGCAAAAGCTAAATTCTTTTCACAATATTTGGCAATGATTGCAATAAAATTCAAAAGTGTTCAGCCTGCGAGAAGTTTTAAGTGGAAATGTTACAGTTTAGTAACAGGGTGGAAAATCGTAATGAAAAAGTGGGAGAGAATAAGTAGCAACTAAAGGAGACAGATTTGACAACAAGTGTCCAAATTTGCAGTTAAAACTCTTTAAACATTCATTATTTAATTATTCTGATGGGAAAAACTCCTCCAGGAGAACTTGTCACAATAGAGCATTTGTAACTGTGACCTTCATCTGAACGTGTCAGTTATTACCCAGATCACTCTGGAAATTCTGGACTAAATATTGACTAGTGTGACGTAATGGACTTCCACTATCTGCAAGTTGTGAAATTAAGATAGCAGGTGCCACTGGTATTGCTATTGTATATCGAAAGAAGCCATCACTCACCTGGTGTGGAGCCAGGAGTGGAACTGGTTGTAGTTGGTTTTCCTGTTGTCGTGGTCACTTCTGAAGAACAAGAGACATAATCATACCCACTGCAATACAACATAAAGGATAATCGTGTTCCATTGTACGATTTATTTTATTGGCTTTGCTGTAAATATGATGTGTAAAATAGTACATCTGGATTCCGATGTCTCCATATATTCAATCACTTCCACCCACATACGGTCCACATGACTGAATGGACTGACATTGCCTAAAAGGCGAATTTGAGAACAGCGCACTGGTGTGAACAGTCATGCACACAAGAGTTCCCCTCAGCCCCGGACTCTGAGCGATCTTCTTTCAAGGAATAAAAATTTCATCCGTTTCCCGTTGTAAAGTAAGTTCACAGTATCTACCAGTGATGAAATTCTAGTGTGTGCTGAAAGAAGATCACTTATTTCACTAGTGTAAAAAGCAAAATACTGTGGTTTTGGAAATCTGAGACAAAGCCATAAAGTACAGGAAATACTGAGCAGGTGTTGGCAGACTTGCTGAACTTTTCCAGCATTATCTTTTTATTGCACTTGTTTGCTGCTCTTGCTGATGCTCATCAAAAGAGGGGCTTTACTTACCCGGTGTGGAACCAGTCGTGTACCCAGTTGTTGTTGGTTTCACTGTTGTAGTGACCCCTTCTGGGGAACAAGAAAAGTAATGAAAACCACTTCACCAGGACATAAACACCACAGTTTTCATGTAGTTTGACCATAAAACTATCACATTGATCTTGCTACAAAAGTGATGGTTACAAAAATAACTGATGATTCAGATTTAGTAAATTTTCAACCAATTACGTCGAAAAGGTAGCATGTACAAGACTGAATGAATGGACGTTGATTTCTTGAAATTTGCAAATGAGAAAAGCATCCCAGTGTGAACAGACTTGCTGGTGAATATTGAAAGGAGACATCACTTACCTGCTGTAGTAGTTTTCTCAGTCACAGGTGTGGTAGTTGTTTCCTGTGTTGTTGTTGACACTGCTGACAAGAAAATAACATTCAAAATCAACGAATTCCAATTCCAAATCCTACAGGATTGAGAGTTTTACAACTGGGATACATTACTGATATTAAGGCACAAATCTTGAGGAAATTGGTAAGAGAAAAGGAGAAATGTAGGACAACATATTAGACACTCATGAACTAACCAAAAATGGGGACCATAAATGTGACAGCAGCAAGTTAGCATTTGTAAATGCTTCAAATGCATTATTTCATGAAAATATTCTAAAACATTAATAATGTCAAGAGCATAGCAAAGGTAAATTCTTTTCACAATATTTGGCAATGATTGCAATAAAATTCAAAAGTGTTCAGCCTGCGAGAAGTTTAAAGTGGAAATGTTACAGTTTAGTAACAGGGTGGAAAATCGTAATGAAAAAGTGGGAGAGAATAAGTAGCAACTAAAGGAGACAGATTTGACAACAAGTGTCCAAATTTGCAGTTAAAACTCTTTAAACATTCATTATTTAATGCTTCCGATGGGAAAAACTCCTCCAGGAGAACTTGTCACAATAGAGCATTTGTAATTGTGAGCTTCATCTGAACGTGTCAGTTATCACCCAGTTCACTCTGGAAATTCTGGACTAAATATTGACTAGTGTGACGTAATGGACTTCCACTATCTGGAAGTTGTGAAATTAAGATAGCACGTGTCACTGGTATTGCTATTGTATATCGAAAGAAGCCATCACTCACCTGGTGTGGAGCCAGGAGTGGACCTGGTTGTAGTTGGTTTTCCTGTTGTCGTGGTCACTTCTGAAGAACAAGAGACATAATCATACCCACTGCAATACAACATAAAGGATAATCGTGTTCCATTGTACGATTTATTTTATTGGCTTTGCTGTAAATATGATGTGTAAAATAGTACATCTGGATTCCGATGTCTCCATATATTCAATCACTTCCACCCACATACGGTCCACATGACTGAATGGACTGACATTGCCTAAAAGGCGAATTTGAGAACAGCGCAATGGTGTGAACAGTCATGCACACAAGAGTTCCCCTCAGCCCCGGACTCTGAGCGATCTTCTTTCAAGGAATAAAAATTTCATCCATTTCCCGTTGTAAAGTAAGGTCACAGTATCTACCAGTGATGAAATTCTAGTGTGTGCTGAAAGAAGATCACTTATTTCACGAGTGTAAAAGCAAAATACTGTGGATTTGGAAATCTGAGACAAAGCCATAAAGTACAGTAAATACGCAGCAGGTGTTGGCAGACTTGCTGAACTTTTCCAGCATTATCTTTTTATTGCACTTGTTTGCTGCTCTTGCTGATGCTCATCAAAAGAGGAGCTTTACTTACTCGGTGTGGAACCAGTCATGTAGCCAGTTGTTGTTGGTTTCACTGTTGTAGTGAACCCTTCTGGGGAACAAGAAAAGTAATGAAAACCACTTCACCATGACATAAACACCACAGTATTCAAGTAGTTTGACCATAAAACTATCACATTGATCTTGCTACAAATGTGATGGTTACAAAACTAACTGATGATTCAGATTTAGTAAATTTTCAACCATTTACATCGAAAAGGTAGCGTGTACAAGACTGAATGAATGGACGTTGATTTCTTGAAATTTGCAAATGAGAAAAGCATCCCAGTGTGAACAGACTTGCTGGTGAATATTGAAAGGAGACATCACTTACCTGCTGTAGTAGTTTTCTCAGTCACAGGTGTGGTAGTTGTTTCCTGTGTTGTTGTTGACACTGCTGACAAGAAAATAACATTCAAAATCAACGAATTCCAATTCCAAATCCTACAGGATTGAGAGTTTTACAACTGGGATACATTACTGATATTAAGGCACAAATCTTGAGGAAATTGGTAAGAGAAAAGGAGAAATGTAGGACAACATATTAGACACTCATGAACTAACCAAAAATGGGGACCATAAATGTGACAGCAGCAAGTTAGCATTTGTAATGCTTCAAATGCATTATTTCATGAAAATATTCTAAAACATTAATAATGTCAAGAGCATAGCAAAGGTAAATTCTTTTCACAATATTTGGCAATGATTGCAATAAAATTCAAAAGTGTTCAGCCTGCGAGAAGTTTTAAGTGGAAATGTTACAGTTTAGTAACAGGGTGGAAAATCGTAATGAAAAAGTGGGAGAGAATAAGTAGCAACTAAAGGAGACAGATTTGACAACAAGTGTCCAAATTTGCAGTTAAAACTCTTTAAACATTCATTATTTAATGCTTCCGATGGGAAATACTCCTCCAGGAGAACTTGTCACAATAGCGCATTTGTAATTGTGAGCTTCATCTGAACGTGTCAGTTATCACCCAGTTCACTCTGGAAATTCTGGACTAAATATTGACTAGTGTGACGTAATGGACTTCCACTATCTGGAAGTTGTGAAATTAAGATAGCACGTGTCACTGGTATTGCTATTGTATATCGAAAGAAGCCATCACTCACCTGGTGTGGAGCCAGGAGTGGACCTGGTTGTAGTTGGTTTTCCTGTTGTCGTGGTCACTTCTGAAGAACAAGAGACATAATCATACCCACTGCAATACAACATAAAGGATAATCGTGTTCAATTGTACGATTTATTTTATTGGCTTTGCTGTAAATATGATGTGTAAAATAGTACATCTGGATTCCGATGTCTCCATATATTCAATCACTTCTACCCACATACGGTCCACATGACTGAATGGACTGACATTGCCTAAAAGGCGAATTTGAGAACAGTGCACTGGTGTGAACAGTCATGCACACGTGAGTTCCCCTCAGCCCCGGACTCTGAGCGATCTTCTTTCAAGGAATAAAAATTTCATCCGTTTCCCGTTGTAAAGTAAGTTCACAGTATCTACCAGTGATGAAATTCTAGTGTGTGCTGGAAGAAGATCACATATTTCACAAGTGTAAAAAGAAAATACTGTGGTTTTGGAAATCTGAGACAAAGCCATAAAGTACAGGAAATACTGAGCAGGTGTTGGCAGACTTGCTGAACTTTTCCAGCATTATCTTTTTATTGTACTTGTTTGCTGCTCTTGCTGATGCTCATCAAAAGAGGGGCTTTACTTACTCGGTGTGGAACCAGTCATGTAGCCAGTTGTTGTTGGTTTCACTGTTGTAGTGAACCCATCTGGGGCAGATGAAATGTAATGAAAACCACTTCACCATGACATAAACACCACAGTTTTGATGTAGTTTGACCATAAAACTATCACATTGATCTTGCTACAAAAGTGACGGTTACAAAACTAACTGATGATTCAGATTTAGTAAATTTTCAACCAATTACATCGAAAAGGTAGCGTGTACAAGACTGAATGAATGGACGTTGATTTCTTGAAATTTGCAAATGAGAAAAGCATCCCAGTGTGAACAGACTTGCTGGTGAATATTGAAAGGAGACATCACTTACCTGCTGTAGTAGTTTTCTCAGTCACAGGTGTGGTAGTTGTTTCCTGTGTTGTTGTTGACCCTGCTGACAAGAAAATAACATTCAAAATCAACGAATTCCAATTCCAAATCCTACAGGATTGAGAGTTTTACAACTGGGATGCATTACTGATATTAAGGCACAAATCTTGAGGAAATTGCTGAGAGAAAAGCCGAAATGTAGGATAACATATTAGACACTCATGAACTAACCAAAAATGGGGACCATAAATGTGACAGCAGCAAGTTAGCATTTGTAAATGCTTCAAATGCATTATTTCATGAAAATATTCTAAAACATTAATAATGTCAAGAGCATAGCAAAGGTAAATTCTTTTCACAATATTTGGCAATGATTGCAATAAAATTCAAAAGTGTTCAGCCTGCGAGAAGTTTTAAGTGGAAATGTTACAGTTTAGTAACAGGGTGGAAAATCGTAATGAAAAAGTGGGAGAGAATAAGTAGCAACTAAAGGAGACAGATTTGAGAACAAGTGTCCAAATTTGCAGTTAAAACTCTTTAAACATTCATTATTTAATCATTCTGATGGGAAAAACTCCTCCAGGAGAACTTGTCACAATAGAGCATTTGTAATTGTGACCTTCATCTGAACGTGTCAGTTATTACCCAGATCACTCTGGAAATTCTGGACTAAATATTGACTAGTGTGACGTAATGGACTTCCACTATCTGGAAGTTGTGAAATTAAGATAGCACGTGTCACTGGTATTGCTATTGTATATCGAAAGAAGCCATCACTCACCTGGTGTGGAGCCAGGAGTGGAACTGGTTGTAGTTGGTTTTCCTGTTGTCGTGGTCACTTCTGAAGAACAAGAGACATAATCATACCCACTGCAATACAACATAAAGGATAATCGTGTTCCATTGTATGATTTATTTTATTGGCCTTGCTGTAAATATGATGAGTAAAATAGTACATCTGGATTCCGATGTCTCCATATATTCAATCACTTCCACCCACATACGGTCCACATGACTGAATGGACTGACATTGCCTAAAAGGCGAATTTGAGAACAGCGCACTGGTGTGAACAGTCATGCACACATGAGTTCCCCTCAGCCCCGGACTCTGAGCGATCTTCTTTCAAGGAATAAAAATTTCATCCATTTCCCGTTGTAAAGTAAGGTCACAGTATCTACCAGTGATGAAATTCTAGTGTGTGCTGAAAGAAGATCACTTATTTCACGAGTGTAAAAACAAAATACTGTGGATTTGGAAATCTGAGACAAAGCCATAAAGTACAGGAAGTACTGAGCAGGTGTTGGCAGACTTGCTGAACTTTTCCAGCATTTTCTTTTTATTGCACTTGTTTGCTGCTCTTGCTGATGCTCATCAAAAGAGGGGCTTTACTTACCCGGTGTGGAACCAGTCGTGTACCCAGTTGTTGTTGGTTTCACTGTTGTAGTGACCCCTTCTGGGGAACAAGAAAAGTAATGAAAACCACTTCACCATGACATAAACACCACAGTTTTCATGTAGTTTGACCATAAAACTATCACATTGATCTTGCTACAAAAGTGACGGTTACAAAAATAACTGATGATTCAGATTTAGTAAATTTTCAACCATTTACATCGAAAAGGTAGCATGTACAAGACTGAATGAATGGACGTTGATTTCTTGAAATTTGCAAATGAGAAAAGCATCCCAGTGTGAACAGACTTGCTGGTGAATATTGAAAGGAGACATCACTTACCTGCTGTAGTAGTTTTCTCAGTCACAGGTGTGGTAGTTGTTTCCTGTGTTGTTGTTGACACTGCTGACAAGAAAATAACATTCAAAATCAACGAATTCCAATTCCAAATCCTACAGGATTGAGAGTTTTACAACTGGGATACATTACTGATATTAAGGCACAAATCTTGAGGAAATTGGTAAGAGAAAAGGAGAAATGTAGGACAACATATTAGACACTCATGAACTAACCAAAAATGGGGACCATAAATGTGACAGCAGCAAGTTAGCATTTCCAAGTGCTTCAAATGCATTATTTCATGATCATATTCTAAAACATTAATAATGTCAAGAGCATAGCAAAGGTAAATTCCTTTCACAATATTTGGCAATGATTGCAATAAAATTCAAAAGTGTTCAGCCTGCGAGAAGTTTAAAGTGGAAATGTTACAGTTTAGTAACAGGGTGGAAAATCGTAATGAAAAAGTGGGAGAGAATAAGTAGCAACTAAAGGAGACAGATTTGACAACAAGTGTCCAAATTTGCAGTTAAAACTCTTTAAATATTCATTATTTAATTATTCTGATGGGAAAAACTCCTCCAGGAGAACTTGTCACAATAGAGCATTTGTAATTGTGACCTTCATCTGAACGTGTCAGTTATTACCCAGATCACTCTGGAAATTCTGGACTAAATATTGACTAGTGTGACGTAATGGACTTCCACTATCTGGAAGTTGTGAAATTAAGATAGCACGTGTCACTGGTATTGCTATTGTATATCGAAAGAAGCCATCACTCACCTGGTGTGGAGCCAGGAGTGGACCTGGTTGTAGTTGGTTTTCCTGTTGTCGTGGTCACTTCTGAAGAACAAGAGACATAATCATACCCACTGCAATACAACATAAAAGCTAATCGTGTTCCACTGTAGGATTTATTTTATTGGCTTTGCTGTAAATATGATGTGTAAAATAGTACATCTGGATTCCGATGTCTCCATATATTCAATCACTTCCACCCACATACGGTCCACATGACTGAATGGACTGACATTGCCTAAAAGGCGAATTTGAGAACAGCGCACTGGTGTGAACAGTCATGCACACATGAGTTCCCCTCAGCCCCGGACTCTGAGCGATCTTCTTTCAAGGAATAAAAATTTCATCCATTTCCCGTTGTAAAGTAAGGTCACAGTATCTACCAGTGATGAAATTCTAGTGTGTGCTGAAAGAAGATCACTTATTTCACTAGTGTAAAAGCAAAATACTGTGGATTTGGAAATCTGAGACAAAGCCATAAAGTACAGGAAGTACTGAGCAGGTGTTGGCAGACTTGCTGAACTTTTCCAGCATTTTCTTTTTATTGCACTTGTTTGCTGCTCTTGCTGATGCTCATCAAAAGAGGGCTTTACTTACTCGGTGTGGAACCAGTCATGTAGCCAGTTGTTGTTGGTTTCACTGTTTGTAGTGAACCCTTCTGGGGCAGATGAAATGTAATGAAAACCACTTCACCATGACATAAACACCACAGTTTTCATGTATTTTGACCATAAAACTATCACATTGATCTTGCTACAAAAGTGACGGTTACAAAACTAACTGATGATTCAGATTTAGTAAATTTTCAACCATTTACATCGAAAAGGTAGCGTGTACAAGACTGAATGAATGGACGTTGATTTCTTGAAATTTGCAAATGAGAAAAGCATCCCAGTGTGAACAGACTTGCTGGTGAATATTGAAAGGAGACATCACTTACCTGCTGTAGTAGTTTTCTCAGTCACAGGTGTGGTAGTTGTTTCCTGTGTTGTTGTTGACACTGCTGACAAGAAAATAACATTCAAAATCAACGAATTCCAATTCCAAATCCTACAGGATTGAGAGTTTTACAACTGGGATACATTACTGATATTAAGGCACAAATCTTGAGGAAATTGCTGAGAGAAAAGGAGAAATGTAGGACAACATATTAGACACTCATGAACTAACCAAAAATGGGGACCATAAATGTGACAGCAGCAAGTTAGCATTTGTAATGCTTCAAATGCATTATTTCATGAAAATATTCTAAAACATTAATAATGTCAAGAGCATAGCAAAGGTAAATTCCTTTCACAATATTTGGCAATGATTGCAATAAAATTCAAAAGTGTTCAGCCTGCGAGAAGTTTTAAGTGGAAATGTTACAGTTTAGTAACAGGGTGGAAAATCGTAATGAAAAAGTGGGAGAGAATAAGTAGCAACTAAAGGAGACAGATTTGAGAACAAGTGTCCAAATTTGCAGTTAAAACTCTTTAAACATTCATTATTTAATTCTTCCGATGGGAAATACTCCTCCAGGAGAACTTGTCACAATAGAGCATTTGTAACTGTGAGCTTCATCTGAACGTGTCAGTTATTACCCAGTTCACTCTGGAAATTCTGGACTAAATATTGACTAGTGTGACGTAATGGACTTCCACTATCTGGAAGTTGTGAAATTAAGATAGCACGTGTCACTGGTATTGCTATTGTATATCGAAAGAAGCCATCACTCACCTGGTGTGGAGCCAGGAGTGGACCTGGTTGTAGTTGGTTTTCCTGTTGTCGTGGTCACTTCTGAAGAACAAGAGACATAATCATACCCACTGCAATACAACATAAAGGATAATCGTGTTCCATTGTACGATTTATTTTATTGGCTTTGCTGTAAATATGATGTGTAAAATAGTACATCTGGATTCCGATGTCTCCATATATTCAATCACTTCCACCCACATACGGTCCACATGACTGAATGGACTGACATTGCCTAAAAGGCGAATTTGAGAACAGTGCACTGGTGTGAACAGTCATGCACACATGAGTTCCCCTCAGCCCCGGACTCTGAGCGATCTTCTTTCAAGGAATAAAAATTTCATCCATTTCCCGTTGTAAAGTAAGGTCACAGTATCTACCAGTGATGAAATTCTAGTGTGTGCTGAAAGAAGATCACTTATTTCACTAGTGTAAAAGCAAAATACTGTGGATTTGGAAATCTGAGACAAAGCCATAAAGTACAGTAAATACGCAGCAGGTGTTGGCAGACTTGCTGAACTTTTCCAGCATTATCTTTTTGTTGGACTTGTTTGCTGCTCTTGCTGATGCTCATCAAAAGTGGGGCTTTACTTACTCGGTGTGGAACCAGTCGTGTACCCAGTTGTTGTTGGTTTCACTGTTGTAGTGACCCCTTCTGGGGAACAAGAAAAGTAATGAAAACCACTTCACCATGACATAAACACCACAGTTTTCATGTATTTTGACCATAAAACTATCACATTGATCTTGCTACAAAAGTGACGGTTACAAAACTAACTGATGATTCAGATTTAGTAAATTTTCAACCAATTGCATCGAAAAGGTAGCGTGTACAAGACTGAATGAATGGACGTTGATTTCTTGAAATTTGCAAATGAGAAAAGCATCCCAGTGTGAACAGACTTGCTGGTGAATATTGAAAGGAGACATCACTTACCTGCTGTAGTAGTTTTCTCAGTCACAGGTGTGGTAGTTGTTTCCTGTGTTGTTGTTGACACTGCTGACAAGAAAATAACATTCAAAATCAACGAATTCCAATTCCAAATCCTACAGGATTGAGAGTTTTACAACTGGGATACATTACTGATATTAAGGCACAAATCTTGAGGAAATTGGTAAGAGAAAAGGAGAAATGTAGGACAACATATTAGACACTCATGAACTAACCAAAAATGAGGACCATAAATGTGACAGCAGTAAGTTAGCATTTGTAAATGCTTCAAATGCATTATTTCATGAAAATATTCTAAAACAGTAATAATGTCAAGAGCATAGCAAAGGTAAATTCTTTTCACAATATTTGGCAATGATTGCAATAAAATTCAAAAGTGTTCAGCCTGCGAGAAGTTTTAAGTGGAAATGTTACAGTTTAGTAATAGGGTGGAAAATCGTAATGAAAAAGTGGGAGAGAATAAGTAGCAACTAAAGGAGACAGATTTGACAACAAGTATCCAAATTTGCAGTTAAAACTCTTTAAACATTCATTATTTAATGCTTCCGATGGGAAATACTCCTCCAGGAGAACTTGTCACAATAGCGCATTTGTAATTGTGAGCTTCATCTGAACGTGTCAGTTATCACCCAGTTCACTCTGGAAATTCGGGACTAAATATTGACTAGTGTGACGTAATGGACTTCCACTATCTGGAAGTTGTGAAATTAAGATAGCACGTGTCACTGGTATTGCTATTGTATATCGAAAGAAGCCATCACTCACCTGGTGTGGAGCCAGGAGTGGACCTGGTTGTAGTTGGTTTTCCTGTTGTCGTGGTCACTTCTGAAGAACAAGAGACATAATCATACCCACTGCAATACAACATAAAGGATAATCGTGTTCAATTGTACGATTTATTTTATTGGCTTTGCTGTAAATATGATGTGTAAAATAGTACATCTGGATTCCGATGTCTCCATATATTCAATCACTTCTACCCACATACGGTCCACATGACTGAATGGACTGACATTGCCTAAAAGGCGAATTTGAGAACAGCGCACTGGTGTGAACAGTCATGCACACGTGAGTTCCCCTCAGCCCCGGACTCTGAGCGATCTTCTTTCAAGGAATAAAAATTTCATCCATTTCCCGTTGTAAAGTAAGGTCACAGTATCTACCAGTGATGAAATTCTAGTGTGTGCTGAAAGAAGATCACTTATTTCACTAGTGTAAAAGCAAAATACTGTGGATTTGGAAATCTGAGACAAAGCCATAAAGTACAGTAAATACGCAGCAGGTGTTGGCAGACTTGCTGAACTTTTCCAGCATTATCTTTTTATTGCACTTGTTTGCTGCTCTTGCTGATGCTCATCAAAAGAGGGGCTTTACTTACCCGGTGTGGAACCAGTCGTGTACCCAGTTGTTGTTGGTTTCACTGTTGTAGTGACCCCTTCTGGGGAACAAGAAAAGTAATGAAAACCACTTCACCATGACATAAACACCACAGTTTTCATGTAGTTTGACCATAAAACTATCACATTGATCTTGCTACAAAAGTGATGGTTACAAAAATAACTGATGATTCAGATTTAGTAAATTTTCAACCATTTACGTCAAAAAGGCAGCGTGTACAAGACTGAATGAATGGACGTTGATTTCTTGAAATTTGCAAATGAGAAAAGCATCCCAGTGTGAACAGACTTGCTGGTGAATATTGAAAGGAGACATCACTTACCTGCTGTAGTAGTTTTCTCAGTCACAGGTGTGGTAGTTGTTTCCTGTGTTGTTGTTGACACTGCTGACAAGAAAATAACATTCAAAATCAACGAATTCCAATTCCAAATCCTACAGGATTGAGAGTTTTACAACTGGGATACATTACTGATATTAAGGCACAAATCTTGAGGAAATTGGTAAGAGAAAAGGAGAAATGTAGGACAACATATTAGACACTCATGAACTAACCAAAAATGTGGACCATAAATGTGACAGCAGCAAGTTAGCATTTGTAAATGCTTCAAATGCATTATTTCATGATCATATTCTAAAACATTAATAATGTCAAGAGCATAGCAAAGGTAAATTCTTTTCACAATATTTGGCAATGATTGCAATAAAATTCAAAAGTGTTCAGCCTGCGAGAAGTTTAAAGTGGAAATGTTACAGTTTAGTAACAAGGTGGAAAATCGTAATGAAAACGTGGGTGAGAATAAGTAGCAACTAAAGGAGACAGATTTGAGAACAAGTGTCCAAATTTGCAGTTAAAACTCTTTAAACATTCATTATTTAATTATTCTGATGGGAAAAACTCCTCCAGGAGAACTTGTCACAATAGAGCATTTGTAACTGTGACCTTCATCTGAACGTGTCAGTTATTACCCAGATCACTCTGGAAATTCTGGACTAAATATTGACTAGTGTGACGTAATGGACTTCCACTATCTGGAAGTTGTGAAATTAAGATAGCACGTGTCACTGGTATTGCTATTGTATATCGAAAGAAGCCATCACTCACCTGGTGTGGAGCCAGGAGTGGACCTGGTTGTAGTTGGTTTTCCTGTTGTCGTGGTCACTTCTGAAGAACAAGAGACATAATCATACCCACTGCAATACAACATAAAGGATAATCGTGTTCAATTGTACGATTTATTTTATTGGCTTTGCTGTAAATATGATGTGTAAAATAGTACATCTGGATTCCGATGTCTCCATATATTCAATCACTTCTACCCACATACGGTCCACATGACTGAATGGACTGACATTGCCTAAAAGGCGAATTTGAGAACAGTGCACTGGTGTGAACAGTCATGCACACGTGAGTTCCCCTCAGCCCCGGACTCTGAGCGATCTTCTTTCAAGGAATAAAAATTTCATCTGTTTCCCGTTGTAAAGTAAGTTCACAGTATCTACCAGTGATGAAATTCTAGTGTGTGCTGGAAGAAGATCACATATTTCACAAGTGTAAAAACAAAATACTGTGGATTTGGAAATCTGAGACAAAGCCATAAAGTACAGGAAGTACTGAGCAGGTGTTGGCAGACTTGCTGAACTTTTCCAGCATTTTCTTTTTATTGTACTTGTTTGCTGCTCTTGCTGATGCTCATCAAAAGAGGGGCTTTACTTACTCGGTGTGGAACCAGTCATGTAGCCAGTTGTTGTTGGTTTCACTGTTGTAGTGAACCCTTCTGGGGCAGATGAAATGTAATGAAAACCACTTCACCATGACATAAACACCACAGTTTTGATGTAGTTTGACCATAAAACTATCACATTGATCTTGCTACAAAAGTGACGGTTACAAAACTAACTGATGATTCAGATTTAGTAAATTTTCAACCATTTACATCGAAAAGGTAGCGTGTACAAGACTGAATGAATGGACGTTGATTTCTTGAAATTTGCAAATGAGAAAAGCATCCCAGTGTGAACAGACTTGCTGGTGAATATTGAAAGGAGACATCACTTACCTGCTGTAGTAGTTTTCTCAGTCACAGGTGTGGTAGTTGTTTCCTGTGTTGTTGTTGACACTGCTGACAAGACAATAACATTCAAAATCAACGAATTCCAATTCCAAATCCTACAGGATTGAGAATTTTACAACTGGGATACATTACTGATATTAAGGCACAAATCTTGAGGAAATTGCTGAGAGAAAAGGAAAAATTAGGACAACATATTAGACACTCATGAACTAACCAAAAATGAGAACCATAAATGTGACAGCAGCAAGTTAGCATTTGTAAATGCTTCAAATGCCTTATTTCATGAAAATATTCTAAAACAGTAATAATGTCAAGAGCATAGCAAAGGTAAATTCTTTTCACAATATTTGGCAATGATTGCAATAAAATTCAAAAGTGTTCAGCCTGCGAGAAGTTTTAAGTGGAAATGTTACAGTTTAGTAATAGGGTGGAAAATCGTAATGAAAAAGTGGGAGAGAATAAGTAGCAACTAAAGGAGACAGATTTGACAACAAGTATCCAAATTTGCAGTTAAAACTCTTTAAACATTCATTATTTAATTATTCTGATGGGAAAAACTCCTCCAGGAGAACTTGTCACAATAGAGCATTTGTAACTGTGATCTTCATCTGAACGTGTCAGTTATTACCCAGATCACTCTGGAAATTCTGGATTAAATATTGACTAGTGTGACGTAATGGACTTCCACTATCTGGAAGTTGTGAAATTAAGATAGCACGTGTCACTGGTATTGCTATTGTATATCGGAAGAAGCCATCACTCACCTGGTGTGGAGCCAGGAGTGGAACTGGTTGTAGTTGGTTTTCCTGTTGTCGTGGTCACTTCTGAAGAACAAGAGACATAATCATACCCACTGCAATACAACATAAAGGATAATCGTGTTCCATTGTACGATTTATTTTATTGGCTTTGCTGTAAATATGATGTGTAAAATAGTACATCTGGATTCCGATGTCTCCATATATTCAATCACTTCCACCCACATACGGTCCACATGACTGAATGGATTGACTTTGCCTAAAAGGCGAATTTGAGAACAGCGCACTGGTGTGAACAGTCATGCACACAAGAGTTCCCCTCAGCCCCGGACTCTGAGCGATCTTCTTTCAAGGAATAAAAATTTCATCCATTTCCCGTTGTAAAGTAAGGTCACAGTATCTACCAGTGATGAAATTCTAGTGTGTGCTGAAACAAGATTACTTATTTCACGAGTGTAAAAACAAAATACTGTGGATTTGGAAATCTGAGACAAAGCCATAAAGTACAGGAAGTACTGAGCAGGTGTTGGCAGACTTGCTGAACTTTTCCAGCATTTTCTTTTTATTGTACTTGTTTGCTGCTCTTGCTGATGCTCATCAAAAGAGGGGCTTTACTTACTCGGTGTGGAACCAGTCATGTAGCCAGTTGTTGTTGGTTTCACTGTTGTAGTGAACCGTTCTGGGGCAGATGAAATGTAATGAAAACCACTTCACCATGACATAAACACCACAGTTTTGATGTAGTTTGACCATAAAACTATCACATTGATCTTGCTACAAAAGTGACGGTTACAAAACTAACTGATGATTCAGATTTAGTAAATTTTCAACCAATTACATCGAAAAGGTAGCATGTACAAGACTGAATGAATGGACGTTGATTTCTTGAAATTTGCAAATGAGAAAAGCATCCCAGTGTGAACAGACTTGCTGGTGAATATTGAAAGGAGACATCACTTACCTGCTGTAGTAGTTTTCTCAGTCACAGGTGTGGTAGTTGTTTCCTGTGTTGTTGTTGACACTGCTGACAAGAAAATAACATTCAAAATCAACGAATTCCAATTCCAAATCCTACAGGATTGAGAATTTTACAACTGGGATACATTACTGATATTAAGGCACAAATCTTGAGGAAATTGCTGAGAGAAAAGGAAAAATTAGGACAACATATTAGACACTCATGAACTAACCAAAAATGGGAACCATAAATGTGACAGCAGCAAGTTAGCATTTGTAATGCTTCAAATGCATTATTTCATGAAAATATTCTAAAACATTAATAAGGTCAAGAGCATAGCAAAGGTAAATTCTTATCACAATATTTGGCAATGATTGCAATAAAATTCAAAAGTGTTCAGCCTGCGAGAAGTTTTAAGTGGAAATGTTACAGTTTAGTAACAGGGTGGAAAATTTTAATGAAAAAGTGGGAGAGAATAAGTAGCAACTAAAGGAGACAGATTTGAGAACAAGTGTCCAAATTTGCAGTTAAAACTCTTTAAACATTCATTATTTAATACTTCCGATGGGAAATACTCCTCCAGGAGAACTTGTCACAATAGAGCATTTGTAACTGTGAGCGTCATCTGAACGTGTCAGTTATTACCCAGTTCACTCAGGAAATTCGGGACTAAATATTGACTAGTGTGACGTAATGGACTTCCACTATCTGGAAGTTGTGAAATTAAGATAGCACGTGTCACTGGTATTGCTATTGTATATCGAAAGAAGCCATCACTCACCTGGTGAGGAGCCAGGAGTGGACCTGGATGTAGTTGGTTTTCCTGTTGTCGTGGTCACTTCTGAAGAACAAGAGACATAATCATACCCACTGCAATACAACATAAAGGATAATCGTGTTCCATTGTACGATTTATTTTATTGGCTTTGCTGTAAATATGATGTGTAAAATAGTACATCTGGATTCCGATGTCTCCATATATTCAATCACTTCCACCCACATACGGTCCACATGACTGAATGGACTGACATTGCCTAAAAGGCGAATTTGAGAACAGTGCACTGGTGTGAACAGTCATGCAAACATGAGTTCCCCTCAGCCCCGGACTCTGAGCGATCTTCTTTCAAGGAATAAAAATTTCATCCATTTCCCGTTGTAAAGTAAGGTCACAGTATTTACCAGTGATGAAATTCTAGTGTGTGCTGAAAGAAGATCACTTATTTCACTAGTGTAAAAGTAAAATACTGTGGATTTGGAAATCTGAGACAAAGCCATAAAGTACAGTAAATACGCAGCAGGTGTTGGCAGACTTGCTGAACTTTTCCAGCATTATTTTTTTATTGTACTTGTTTGCTGCTCTTGCTGATGCTCATCAAAAGAGGGGCTTTACTTACCCGGTGTGGAACCAGTCGTGTACCCAGTTGTTGTTGGTTTCACTGTTGTAGTGACCCCTTCTGGGGAACAAGAAAAGTAATGAAAACCACTTCACCATGACATAAACACCACAGTTTTCATGTAGTTTGACCATAAAACTATCACATTGATCTTGCTACAAAAGTGACGGTTACAAAACTAACTGATGATTCAGATTTAGTAAATTTTCAACCAATTACATCGAAAAGGTAGCATGTACAAGACTGAATGAATGGACGTTGATTTCTTGAAATTTGCAAATGAGAAAAGCATCCCAGTGTGAACAGACTTGCTGGTGAATGTTGAAAGGAGACATCACTTACCTGCTGTAGTAGTTTTCTCAGTCACAGGTGTGGTAGTTGTTTCCTGTGTTGTTGTTGACACTGCTGACAAGAAAATAACATTCAAAATCAACGAATTCCAATTCCAAATCCTACAGGATTGAGAGTTTTACAACTGGGATACATTACTGATATTAAGGCACAAATCTTGAGGAAATTGGTAAGAGAAAAGTAGAAATGTAGGACAACATATTAGACACTCATGAACTAACCAAAAATGAGGACCATAAATGTGACAGCAGTAAGTTAGCATTTGTAAATGCTTCAAATGCATTATTTCATGAAAATATTCTAAAACATTAATAATGTCAAGAGCATAGCAAAGGTAAATTCTTTTCACAATATTTGGCAATGATTGCAATAAAATTCAAAAGTGTTCAGCCTGCGAGAAGTTTTAAGTGGAAATGTTACAGTTTAGTAATAGGGTGGAAAATCGTAATGAAAAAGTGGGAGAGAATAAGTAGCAACTAAAGGAGACAGATTTGACAACAAGTATCCAAATTTGCAGTTAAAACTCTTTAAACATTCATTATTTAATGCTTCCGATGGGAAATACTCCTCCAGGAGAACTTGTCACAATAGCGCATTTGTAATCGTGAGCTTCATCTGAACGTGTCAGTTATCACCCAGTTCACTCTGGAAATTCGGGACTAAATATTGACTAGTGTGACGTAATGGACTTCCACTATCTGGAAGTTGTGAAATTAAGATAGCACGTGTCACTGGTATTGCTATTGTATATCGAAAGAAGCCATCACTCACCTGGTGTGGAGCCAGGAGTGGACCTGGTTGTAGTTGGTTTTCCTGTTGTCGTGGTCACTTCTGAAGAACAAGAGACATAATCATACCCACTGCAATACAACATAAAGGATAATCGTGTTCAATTGTACGATTTATTTTATTGGCTTTGCTGTAAATATGATGTGTAAAATAGTACATCTGGATTCCGATGTCTCCATATATTCAATCACTTCTACCCACATACGGTCCACATGACTGAATGGACTGACATTGCCTAAAAGGCGAATTTGAGAACAGCGCACTGGTGTGAACAATCATGCACACGTGAGTTCCCCTCAGCCCCGGACTCTGAGCGATCTTCTTTCAAGGAATAAAAATTTCATCCATTTCCCGTTGTAAAGTAAGGTCACAGTATCTACCAGAGATGAAATTCTAGTGTGTGCTGAAAGAAGATCACTTATTTCACTAGTGTAAAAGCAAAATACTGTGGATTTGGAAATCTGAGACAAAGCCATAAAGTACAGGAAATACGCAGCAGGTGTTGGCAGACTTGCTGAACTTTTCCAGCATTATCTTTTTATTGCACTTGTTTGCTGCTCTTGCTGATGCTCAACAAAAGAGGGGCTTTACTTACCCGGTGTGGAACCAGTCGTGTACCCAGTTGTTGTTGGTTTCACTGTTGTAGTGACCCCTTCTGGGGAACAAGAAAAGTAATGAAAACCACTTCACCATGACATAAACACCACAGTTTTCATGTAGTTTGACCATAAAACTATCACATTGATCTTGCTACAGAAGTGATGGTTACAAAAATAACTGATGATTCAGATTTAGTAAATTTTCAACCATTTATGTCAAAAAGGCAGCGTGTACAAGACTGAATGAATGGACGTTGATTTCTTGAAATTTGAAAATGAGAAAAGCATCCCAGTGTGAACAGACTTGCTGGTGAATATTGAAAGGAGACATCACTTACCTGCTGTAGTAGTTTTCTCAGTCACAGGTGTAGTAGTTGTTTCCTGTGTTGTTGTTGACACTGCTGACAAGAAAATAACATTCAAAATCAACGAATTCCAATTCCAAATCCTACAGGATTGAGAGTTTTACAACTGGGATACATTACTGATATTAAGGCACAAATCTTGAGGAAATTGGTAAGAGAAAAGGAGAAATGTAGGACAACATATTAGACACTCATGAACTAACCAAAAATGTGGACCATAAATGTGACAGCAGCAAGTTAGCATTTGTAAATGCTTCAAATGCATTATTTCATGATCATATTCTAAAACATTAATAATGTCAAGAGCATAGCAAAGGTAAATTCTTTTCACAATATTTGGCAATGATTGCAATAAAATTCAAAAGTGTTCAGCCTGCGAGAAGTTTAAAGTGGAAATGTTACAGTTTAGTAACAAGGTGGAAAATCGTAATGAAAACGTGGGTGAGAATAAGTAGCAACTAAAGGAGACAGATTTGAGAACAAGTGTCCAAATTTGCAGTTAAAACTCTTTAAACATTCATTATTTAATTATTCTGATGGGAAAAACTCCTCCAGGAGAACTTGTCACAATAGAGCATTTGTAACTGTGACCTTCATCTGAACGTGTCAGTTATTACCCAGATCACTCTGTAAATTCTGGATTAAATATTGACTAGTGTGACGTAATGGACTTCCACTATCTGGAAGTTGTGAAATTAAGATAGCACGTGTCACTGGTATTGCTATTGTATATCGAAAGAAGCCATCACTCACCTGGTGTGGAGCCAGGAGTGGACCTGGTTGTAGTTGGTTTTCCTGTTGTCGTGGTCACTTCTGAAGAACAAGAGACATAATCATACCCACTGCAATACAACATAAAGGATAATCGTGTTCAATTGTACGATTTATTTTATTGGCTTTGCTGTAAATATGATGTGTAAAATAGTACATCTGGATTCCGATGTCTCCATATATTCAATCACTTCTACCCACATACGGTCCACATGACTGAATGGACTGACATTGCCTAAAAGGCGAATTTGAGAACAGTGCACTGGTGTGAACAGTCATGCACACGTGAGTTCCCCTCAGCCCCGGACTCTGAGCGATCTTCTTTCAAGGAATAAAAATTTCATCCATTTCCCGTTGTAAAGTAAGTTCACAGTATCTACCAGTGATGAAATTCTAGTGTGTGCTGGAAGAAGATCACATATTTCACAAGTGTAAAAAGAAAATACTGTGGTTTTGGAAATCTGAGACAAAGCCATAAAGTACAGGAAATACTGAGCAGGTGTTGGCAGACTTGCTGAACTTTTCCAGCATTATCTTTTTATTGTACTTGTTTGCTGCTCTTGCTGATGCTCATCAAAAGAGGGGCTTTACTTACTCGGTGTGGAACCAGTCATGTAGCCAGTTGTTGTTGGTTTCACTGTTGTAGTGAACCCTTCTGGGGCAGATGAAATGTAATGAAAACCACTTCACCATGACATAAACACCACAGTTTTGATGTAGTTTGACCATACAACTATCACATTGATCTTGCTACAAAAGTGACGGTTACAAAACTAACTGATGATTCAGATTTAGTAAATTTTCAACCATTTACATCGAAAAGGTAGCGTGCACAAGACTGAATGAATGGATGTTGATTTCTTGAAATTTGCAAATGAGAAAAGCATCCCAGTGTGAACAGACTTGCTGGTGAATATTGAAAGGAGACATCACTTACCTGCTGTAGTAGTTTTCTCAGTCACATGTGTGGTAGTTGTTTCCTTTGTTGTTGTTGACACTGCTGACAAGACAATAACATTCAAAATCAACGAATTCCAATTCCAAATCCTACAGGATTGAGAGTTTTACAACTGGGATACATTACTGATATTAAGGCACAAATCTTGAGGAAATTGGTAAGAGAAAAGGAGAAATGTAGGACAACATATTAGACACTCATGAACTAACCAAAAATGTGGACCATAAATGTGACAGCAGCAAGTTAGCATTTGTAAATGCTTCAAATGCATTATTTCATGATCATATTCTAAAACATTAATAATGTCAAGAGCATAGCAAAGCTAAATTCTTTTCACAATATTTGGCAATGATTGCAATAAAATTCAAAAGTGTTCAGCCTGCGAGAAGTTTAAAGTGGAAATGTTACAGTTTAGTAACAAGGTGGAAAATCGTAATGAAAACGTGGGTGAGAATAAGTAGCAACTAAAGGAGACAGATTTGAGAACAAGTGTCCAAATTTGCAGTTAAAACTCTTTAAACATTCATTATTTAATTATTCTGATGGGAAAAACTCCTCCAGGAGAACTTGTCACAATAGAGCATTTGTAACTGTGACCTTCATCTGAACGTGTCAGTTATTACCCAGATCACTCTGGAAATTCTGGATTAAATATTGACTAGTGTGACGTAATGGACTTCCACTATCTGGAAGTTGTGAAATTAAGATAGCACGTGTCACTGGTATTGCTATTGTATATCGAAAGAAGCCATCACTCACCTGGTGTGGAGCCAGGAGTGGAACTGGTTGTAGTTGGTTTTCCTGTTGTCGTGGTCACTTCTGAAGAACAAGAGACATAATCATACCCACTGCAATACAACATAAAGGCTAATCGTGTTCCATTGTTAGATTTATTTTATTGGCTTTGCTGTAAATATGATGTGTAAAATAGTACATCTGGATTCCGATGTCTCCATATATTCAATCACTTCCACCCACATAAGGTCCACATGACTGAATGGACTGACTTTGCCTAAAAGGCGAATTTGAGAACAGCGCACTGGTGTGAACAGTCATGCACACGAGAGTTCCCCTCAGCCCCGGACTCTGAGCGATCTTCTTTCAAGGAATAAAAATTTCATCCATTTCCCGTTGTAAAGTAAGGTCACAGTATCTACCAGTGATGAAATTCTAGTGTGTGCTGAAACAAGATTACTTATTTCACGAGTGTAAAAACAAAATACTTTGGATTTGGAAATCTGAGACAAAGCCATAAAGTACAGGAAGTACTGAGCAGGTGTTGGCAGACTTGCTGAACTTTTCCAGCATTTTCTTTTTATTGTACTTGTTTGCTGCTCTTGTTGATGCTCATCAAAAGAGGGGCTTTACTTACTCGGTGTGGAACCAGTCATGTAGCCAGTTGTTGTTGGTTTCACTGTTGTAGTGAACCGTTCTGGGGCAGATGAAATGTAATGAAAACCACTTCACCATGACATAAACACCACAGTTTTGATGTAGTTTGACCATAAAACTATCACATTGATCTTGCTACAAAAGTGACGGTTACAAAACTAACTGATGATTCAGATTTAGTAAATTTTCAACCAATTACATCGAAAAGGTAGCATGTACAAGACTGAATGAATGGACGTTGATTTCTTGAAATTTGCAAATGAGAAAAGCATCCCAGTGTGAACAGACTTGCTGGTGAATATTGAAAGGAGACATCACTTACCTGCTGTAGTAGTTTTCTCAGTCACAGGTGTGGTAGTTGTTTCCTGTGTTGTTGTTGACACTGCTGACAAGAAAATAACATTCAAAATCAACGAATTCCAATTCCAAATCCTACAGGATTGAGAGTTTTACAACTGGGATACATTACTGATATTAAGGCACAAATCTTGAGGAAATTGGTAAGAGAAAAGGAGAAATGTAGGACAACATATTAGACACTCATGAACTAACCAAAAATGGGGACCATAAATGTGACAGCAGCAAGTTAGCATTTGTAATGCTTCAAATGCATTATTTCATGAAAATATTCTAAAACATTAATAATGTCAAGAGCATAGCAAAGGTAAATTCTTTTCACAATATTTGGCAATGATTGCAATAAAATTCAAAAGTGTTCAGCCTGCGAGCAGTTTTAAGTGGAAATGTTACAGTTTAGTAACTGGGTGGAAAATCATAATGAAAAAGTGGGAGAGAATAAGTAGCAACTAAAGGAGACAGATTTGACAACAAGTGTCCAAATTTGCAGTTAAAACTCTTTAAACATTCATTATTTAATGCTTCCGATGGGAAATACTCCTCCAGGAGAACTTGTCACAATAGAGCATTTGTAACTGTGAGCGTCATCTGAACGTGTCAGTTATCACCCAGTTCACTCTGGAAATTCGGGACTAAATATTGACTAGTGTGACGTAATGGACTTCCACTATCTGGAAGTTGTGAAATTAAGATAGCACGTGTCACTGGTATTGCTATTGTATATCGAAAGAAGCCATCACTCACCTGGTGAGGAGCCAGGAGTGGACCTGGTTGTAGTTGGTTTTCCTGTTGTCGTGGTCACTTCTGAAGAACAAGAGACATAATCATACCCACTGCAATACAACATAAAGGATAATCGTGTTCCATTGTACGATTTATTGTATTGGCTTTGCTGTAAATATGATGTGTAAAATAGTACATCTGGATTCCGATGTCTCCATATATTCAATCACTTCAACCACATACGGTCCACATGAATGGACTGACATTGCCAAAAAGGCGAATTTGAGAACAGCGCACTGGTGTGAACAGTCATGCACACAAGAGTTCCCCTCAGCCCCGGACTCTGAGCGATCTTCTTTCAAGGAATAAAAATTTCATCGGTTTCCCGTTGCAAACTAAGGTCACAGTATCTACCAGTGATGAAATTCTAGTGGGTGCTGGAAGAAGATCACATATTTTACGAGTATAAAAAAAAAATACTGTGGATTTGGAAATCTGAGACAAAGCCATAAAGTACAGGAAATACTGAGCAGGTGTTGGCAGACTTGCTGAACTTTTCCAGCATTATCTTTTTATTGTACTTGTTTGCTGCTCTTGCTGATGCTCATCAAAAGAGGTGCTTTACTTACTCGGTGTGGAACCAGTCATGTAGCCAGTTGTTGTTGGTTTCACTGTTGTAGTGAACCCTTCTGGGGCAGATGAAATGTAATGAAAACCACTTCACCATGACATAAACACCACAGTTTTGATGTAGTTTGACCATACAACTATCACATTGATCTTGCTACAAAAGTGACGGTTACAAAACTAACTGATGATTCAGATTTAGTAAATTTTCAACCATTTACATCGAAAAGGTAGCGTGCACAAGACTGAATGAATGGACGTTGATTTCTTGAAATTTGCAAATGAGAAAAGCATCCCAGTGTGAACAGACTTGCTGGTGAATATTGAAAGGAGACATCACTTACCTGCTGTAGTAGTTTTCTCAGTCACATGTGTGGTAGTTGTTTCCTTTGTTGTTGTTGACACTGCTGACAAGAAAATAACATTCAAAATCAACGAATTCCAATTCCAAATCCTACAGGATTGAGAGTTTTACAACTGGGATACATTACTGATATTAAGGCACAAATCTTGAGGAAATTGGTAAGAGAAAAGGAGAAATGTAGGACAACATATTAGACACTCATGAACTAACGAAAAATGGGGACCATAAATGTGACAGCAGCAAGTTAGCATTTGTAAATGCTTCAAATGCATTATTTCATGAAAATATTCTAAAACATTAATAATGTCAAGAGCATAGCAAAGCTAAATTCTTTTCACAATATTTGGCAATGATTGCAATAAAATTCAAAAGTGTTCAGCCTGCGAGAAGTTTAAAGTGGAAATGTTACAGTTTAGTAACAAGGTGGAAAATCGTAATGAAAACGTGGGTGAGAATAAGTAGCAACTAAAGGAGACAGATTTGAGAACAAGTGTCCAAATTTGCAGTTAAAACTCTTTAAACATTCATTATTTAATTCTTCCGATGGGAAAAACTCCTCCAGGAGAACTTGTCAAAATAGAGCATTTGTAATTGTGAGCTTCATCTGAACGTGTCAGTTATTACCCAGATCACTCTGGAAATTCTGGACTAAATATTGACTAGTGTGACGTGATGGACTTCCACTATCTGGAAGTTGTGAAATTAAGATAGCATGTGTCACTGGTATTGCTATTGTATATCGAAAGAAGCCATCACTCACCTGGTGTGGAGCCAGGAGTGGACCTGGTTGTAGTTGGATTTCCTGTTGTCGTGTTCACTTCTGAAGAACAAGAGACATAATCATACCCACTGCAATACAACATAAACGCTAATCGAGTTCCATTGTAAGATTTATTTTATTGGCTTTGCTGTAAATGTGATGTGTAAAATAGTACATCTGGATTCCGATGTCTCCATATATTCAATCACTTTCACCCACATAAGGTCCACATGACTGAATGGACTAACATTGCCTAAAAGCGAATTTGAGAACAGCGCACTGGTGTGAACAGTCATGCACACAAGAGTTGCCCTCAGCCCCGGACTCTGAGCGATCTTCTTTCAAGGAATAAAAATTTCATCCAGTTCCCGTTGTAAAGTAAGGTCACAGTATCTACCAGTGATGAAATTCTAGTGTGTGCTGAAAGAAGATCACTTATTTCACGAGTGTAAAAACAAAATACTGTGGATTTCGAAATCTGAGACAAAGCCATAAAGTACAGGAAATACTGAGCAGGTGTTGGCAGACTTGCAGAACTTTTCCAGCATTATCTTTTCATTGCAATTGTTTGCTGCTCTTGCTGATGCTCATCAAAAGAGGGGCTTTACTTACTCGGTGTGGAACCAGTCGTGTAGCCAGTTGTTGTTGGTTTCACTGTTGTAGTGACCCCTTCTGGGGAACAAGAAAAGTAATGAAAACCACTTCACCATGACATAAACACCACAGTTTTCATGTAGTTTGACCATAAAACAATCACATTGATCTTGCTACAAAAGTGATGGTCACAAAAATAACTGATGATTCAGATTTAGTAAATTTTCAACCATTTACGTCAAAAAGGCAGCGTGTACAAGACTGAATGAATGGACGTTGATTTCTTGAAATTTGCAAATGAGAAAAGCATCCCAGTGTGAACAGACTTGCTGGTGAATATTGAAAGGAGACATCACTTACCTGCTGTAGTAGTTTTCTCAGTCACAGGTGTGGTAGTTGTTTCCTGTGTTGTTGTTGACACTGCTGACAAGAAAATAACATTCAAAATCAACGAATTCCAATTCCAAATCCTACAGGATTGAGAGTTTTACAACTGGGATACATTACTAATATTAAGCAACAAATATTGAGGAAATTGGTAAGAGAAAAGGAGAAATGTAGGACAACATATTAGACACTCATGAACTAACCAAAAATGGGGACCATAAATGTGACAGCAGCAAGTTAGCATTTGTAAATGCTTCAAATGCATTATTTCATGATCATATTCTAAAACATTAATAATGTCAAGAGCATAGCAAAGGTAAGTTCTCTTCACAATATTTGGCAATGATTGCAATAAAATTCAAAAGTGTTCAGCCTGCGAGAAGTTTAAAGTGGAAATGTTACAGTTTAGTAACAAGGTGGAAAATCGTAATGAAAACGTGGGTGAGAATAAGTAGCAACTAAAGGAGACAGATTTGAGAACAAGTGTCCAAATTTGCAGTTCAAACTCTTTAAACATTCATTATTTAATTCTTCCGATGGGAAAAACTCCTCCAGGAGAACTTGTCACAATAGCGTATTTGTAATTGTGAGCTTCATCTGAACGTGTCAGTTATCACCCAGTTCACACTGGAAATTCTGGACTAAATATTGACAAGTGTGATGTAATGGACTTCCACTGTCTGGTAATTGCGAAATTAAGGTAGCACGTGTCACTGGTGTTGCTATTGTATATCGAAAGAAGCCATCACTCACCTGGTGTGGAGCCAAGAGTGGAACTGGTTGTAGTTGATTTTCCTGTTGTCGTGGTCACTTCTGAAGAACAAGAGACATAATCATACCCACTGCAATACAACATAAAGGCTAATCGTGTTCCATGGTGAGATTTATTTTATTGGCTTTGCTGTAAATATGATGTGTAAAATAGTACATCTGTATTCCGATGTCTCCATATATTCAATCACTTCCACCCACATAAGGTCCACATGACTGAATGGACTGACATTGCCTAAAAGGCGAATTTGAGAACAGCGCACTGGTGTGAACAGTCATGCACACAAGAGCTCCCCTCAGCCCCGGACTCTGAGCGATCTTCTTTCAAGGAATAAAAATTTCATCCATTTCCCGTTGTAAAGTAAGCCCACAGTATCTACCAGTGATGAAATTTTAGTGTGTGCTGAAAGAAGATCACTTATTTCACTAGTGTAAAAGCGAAGTACTGTGGATTTTGAAATCTGAGACAAAGCCATAAAGTATAGGAAATACGCAGCAGGTGTTGGCAGACTTGCTGAACTTTTCCAGCATTATCTTTTTATTGCACTTGTTTGCTGCTCTTGCTGATGCTCATCAAAAGAGGGGCTTTACTTACCCGGTGTGGAACCAGTCGTGTACCCAGTTGTTGTTGGTTTCACTGTTGTACTGACCCCTTCTAGGGAACAAGAAAAGTAATGAAAACCACTTCACCATGACATAAACACCACAGTTTTCATGTAGTTTGACCATAAAACTATCACATTGATCTTGCTACAAAAGTGATGGTTACAAAACTAACTGATGATTCAGATTTAGTAAATTTTCAACCATTTACATCGAAAAGGCAGCATGTACAAGACTGAATGAATGGACGTTGATTTCTTGAAATTTGAAAATGAGAAAAGCATCCCAGTGTGAACAGACTTGCTGGTGAATATTGAAAGGAGACATCACTTACCTGCTGTAGTAGTTATCTCAGTCACAGGTGTGGTAGTTGTTTCCTGTGTTGTTGTTGACACTGCTGACAAGAAAATAACATTCAAAATCAACGAATTCCAATTCCAAATCCTACAGGATTGAGAGTTTTACAACTGGGATACATTACTGATATTAAGGCACAAATCTTGAGGAAATTGGTAAGAGAAAAGGAGAAATGTAGGACAACATATTAGACACTCATGAACTAACCAAAAATGGGGACCATAAATGTGACAGCAGCAAGTTAGCATTTGTAAATGATTCAAATGCATTATTTCATGAAAATATTCTAAAACATTAATAATGTCAAGAGCATAGCAAAGGTAAATTCTTTTCACAATATTTGGCAATGATTGCAATAAAATTCAAAAGTGTTCAGCCTGCGAGAAGTTTTAAGTGGAAATGTTACAGTTTAGTAACAGGGTGGAAAATCGTAATGAAAACGTGGGTGAGAATAAGTAGCAACTAAGGGAGACAGATTTGAGAACAAGTGTCCAAATTTGCAGTTAAAACTCTTTCAACATTCATTATTTAATGCTTCCGATGGGAAATACTCCTCCAGGAGAACTTGTCACAATAGCGCATTTGTAATTGTGAGCTTCATCTGAACGTGTCAGTTATCACCCAGTTCACTCTGGAAATTCTGGAATAAATATTGACTAGTGTGACGTAATGGACTTCCACTATCTGGAAGTTGTGAAATTAAGATAGCACGTGTCACTGCTATTGCTATTGTATATCGAAAGAAGCCATCACTCACCTGGTGTGGAGCCAGGAGTGTACCTGGTTGTAGTTGGTTTTCCTGTTGTCGTGGTCACTTCTGAAGAACAAGAGACATAATCATACCCACTGCAATACAACATAAAGGCTAATCGTGTTCCACTGTACGATTTATTTTATTGGCTTTGCTGTAAATGTGATGTGTAAAATAGTACATCTGGATTCCGATGTCTCCATATATTCAATCACTTTCACCCACATAAGGTCCACATGACTGAATGGACTAACATTGCCTAAAAGCGAATTTGAGAACAGCGCACTGGTGTGAACAGTCATGCACACAAGAGTTCCCCTCAGCCCCGGACTCTGAGCGATCTTCTTTCAAGGAATAAAAAATTCATCCATTTCCCGTTGTAAAGTAAGGTCACAGTAGCATCAGTGATGAAATTCTAGTGTGTGCTGAAAGAAGCTCACTTATTTCACTATTGTAAAAACAAAATACTGTGGATTTGGAAATCTGAGACAAAGCCATAAAGTACAGGAAATACTGAGCAGGTGTTGGCAGACTTGCAGAACTTTTCCAGCATTATCTTTTCATTGCAATTGTTTGCTGCTCTTGCTGATGCTCATCAAAAGAGGGGCTTTACTTACTCGGTGTGGAACCAGTCGTGTAGCCAGTTGTTGTTGGTTTCACTGTTGTAGTGACCCCTTCTGGGGAACAAGAAAAGTAATGAAAACCACTTCACCATGACATAAACACCACAGTTTTCATGTAGTTTGACCATAAAACAATCACATTGATCTTGCTACAAAAGTGATGGTCACAAAAATAACTGATGATTCAGATTTAGTAAATTTTCAACCATTTACGTCAAAAAGGCAGCATGTACAAGACTGAATGAATGGACGTTGATTTCTTGAAATTTGCAAATGAGAAAAGCATCCCAGTGTGAACAGACTTGCTGGTGAATATTGAAAGGAGACATCACTTACCTGCTGTAGTAGTTTTCTCAGTCACAGGTGTGGTAGTTGTTTCCTGTGTTGTTGTTGACACCGCTGACAAGAAAATAACATTCAAAATCAACGAATTCCAATTCCAAATCCTACAGGATTGAGAGTTTTACAACTGGGATACATTACTAATATTAAGCAACAAATATTGAGGAAATTGGTAAGAGAAAAGGAGAAATGTAGGACAACATATTAGACACTCATGAACTAACCAAAAATGGGGACCATAAATGTGACAGCAGCAAGTTAGCATTTGTAAATGCTTCAAATGCATTATTTCATGATCATATTCTAAAACATTAATAATGTCAAGAGCATAGCAAAGGTAAGTTCTCTTCACAATATTTGGCAATGATTGCAATAAAATTCAAAAGTGTTCAGCCTGCGAGAAGTTTAAAGTGGAAATGTTACAGTTTAGTAACAAGGTGGAAAATCGTAATGAAAACGTGGGTGAGAATAAGTAGCAACTAAAGGAGAGAGATTTGAGAACAAGTGTCCAAATTTGCAGTTAAAACTCTTTAAACATTCATTATTTAATTCTTCCGATGGGAAAAACTCCTCCAGGAGAACTTGTCACAATAGCGTATTTGTAATTGTGAGCTTCATCTGAACGTGTCAGTTATCACCCAGTTCACGCTGGAAATTCTGGACTAAATATTGACAAGTGTGACGTAATGGACTTCCACTGTCTGGTAATTGCGAAATTAAGGTAGCACGTGTCACTGGTGTTGCTATTGTATATCGAAAGAAGCCATCACTCACCTGGTGTGGAGCCAAGAGTGGAACTGGTTGTAGTTGATTTTCCTGTTGTCGTGGTCACTTCTGAAGAACAAGAGACATAATCATACCCACTGCAATACAACATAAAGGCTAATCGTGTTCCATGGTGAGATTTATTTTATTGGCTTTGCTGTAAATATGATGTGTAAAATAGTACATCTGTATTCCGATGTCTCCATATATTCAATCACTTCCACCCACATAAGGTCCACATGACTGAATGGACTGACATTGCCTAAAAGGCGAATTTGAGAACAGCGCACTGGTGTGAACAGTCATGCACACAAGAGCTCCCCTCAGCCCCGGACTCTGAGCGATCTTCTTTCAAGGAATAAAAATTTCATCCATTTCCCGTTGTAAAGTAAGCCCACAGTATCTACCAGTGATGAAATTTTAGTGTGTGCTGAAAGAAGATCACTTATTTCACTAGTGTAAAAGCGAAGTACTGTGGATTTGGAAATCTGAGACAAAGCCATAAAGTATAGGAAATACGCAGCAGGTGTTGGCAGACTTGCTGAACTTTTCCAGCATTATCTTTTTATTGCACTTGTTTGCTGCTCTTGCTGATGCTCATCAAAAGAGGGGCTTTACTTACCCGGTGTGGAACCAGTCGTGTACCCAGTTGTTGTTGGTTTCACTGTTGTACTGACCCCTTCTAGGGAACAAGAAAAGTAATGAAAACCACTTCACCATGACATAAACACCACAGTTTTCATGTAGTTTGACCATAAAACTATCACATTGATCTTGCTACAAAAGTGATGGTTACAAAACTAACTGATGATTCAGATTTAGTAAATTTTCAACCATTTACATCGAAAAGGCAGCGTGCACAAGACTGAATGAATGGACGTTGATTTCTTGAAATTTGAAAATGAGAAAAGCATCCCAGTGTGAACAGACTTGCTGGTGAATATTGAAAGGAGACATCACTTACCTGCTGTAGTAGTTATCTCAGTCACAGGTGTGGTAGTTGTTTCCTGTGTTGTTGTTGACACTGCTGACAAGAAAATAACATTCAAAATCAACGAATTCCAATTCCAAATCCTACAGGATTGAGAGTTTTACAACTGGGATACATTACTGATATTAAGGCACAAATCTTGAGGAAATTGGTAAGAGAAAAGGAGAAATGTAGGACAACATATTAGACACTCATGAACTAACCAAAAATGGGGACCATAAATGTGACAGCAGCAAGTTAGCATTTGTAAATGATTCAAATGCATTATTTCATGAAAATATTCTAAAACATTAATAATGTCAAGAGCATAGCAAAGGTAAATTCTTTTCACAATATTTGGCAATGATTGCAATAAAATTCAAAAGTGTTCAGCCTGCGAGAAGTTTTAAGTGGAAATGTTACAGTTTAGTAACAGGGTGGAAAATCGTAATGAAAACGTGGGTGAGAATAAGTAGCAACTAAGGGAGACAGATTTGAGAACAAGTGTCCAAATTTGCAGTTAAAACTCTTTCAACATTCATTATTTAATGCTTCCGATGGGAAATACTCCTCCAGGAGAACTTGTCACAATAGCGCATTTGTAATTGTGAGCTTCATCTGAACGTGTCAGTTATCACCCAGTTCACTCTGGAAATTCTGGAATAAATATTGACTAGTGTGACGTAATGGACTTCCACTATCTGGAAGTTGTGAAATTAAGATAGCACGTGTCACTGCTATTGCTATTGTATATCGAAAGAAGCCATCACTCACCTGGTGTGGAGCCAGGAGTGTACCTGGTTGTAGTTGGTTTTCCTGTTGTCGTGGTCACTTCTGAAGAACAAGAGACATAATCATACCCACTGCAATACAACATAAAGGCTAATCGTGTTCCACTGTACGATTTATTTTATTGGCTTTGCTGTAAATATGATGTGTAAAATAGTACATCTGGATTCCGATGTCTCCATATATTCAATCACTTCCACCCACATACGGTCCACATGACTGAATGGACTGAGATTGCCTGAAAGGCGAATTTGAGAACAGTGCACTGTTGTGAACAGTCATGCACACATGAGTTCCCCTCAGCCCCGGACTCTGAGCGATCTTCTTTCAAGGGATAAAAATTTCATCCATTTCCCGTTGTAAAGTAAGGTCACAGTATCTACCAGTGATGAAATTCTAGTGTGTGCTGAAAGAAGATCACTTATTTCACTAGTGTAAAAGCAAAATACTGTGGATTTGGAAATCTGAGACAAAGCCATAAAGTACAGTAAATACGCAGCAGGTGTTGGCAGACTTGCAGAACTTTTCCAGCATTATCTTTTTATTGCACTTGTTTGCTGCTCTTGCTGATGCTCATTAAAAGAGGGGCTTTACTTACCCGGTGTGGAACCAGTCGTGTACCCAGTTGTTGTTGGTTTCACTGTTGTAGTGACCCCTTCTGGGGAACAAGAAAAGTAATGAAAACCACTTCACCATGACATAAACACCACAGTTTTCATGTAGTTTGACCATAAAACTATCACATTGATCTTGCTACAAAAGTGATGGTTACAAAACTAACTGATGATTCAGATTTAGTAAATTTTCAACCATTTACGTCAAAAAGGCAGCGTGTACAAGACTGAATGAATGGACGTTGATTTCTTGAAATTTGAAAATGAGAAAAGCATCCCAGTGTGAACAGACTTGCTGGTGAATATTGAAAGGAGACATCACTTACCTGCTGTAGTAGTTTTCTCAGTCACAGGTGTGGTAGTTGTTTCCTGTGTTGTTGTTGACACTGCTGACAAGAAAATAACATTCAAAATCAACGAATTCCAATTCCAAATCCTACAGGATTGAGAGTTTTACAACTGCGATACATTACTAATATTAAGGTACAAATATTGAGGAAATTGGTAAGAGAAAAGGAGAAATGTAGGACAACATATTAGACACTCATGAACTAACCAAAAATGGGGACCATAAATGTGACAGCAGCAAGTTAGCATTTGTAAATGCTTCAAATGCATTATTTCATGATCATATTCTATAACATTAATAATGTCAAAGGCATAGCAAAGGTAAATTCTTTTCACAATATTTGGCAATGATTGCAATAAAATTCAAAAGTGTTCAGCCTGCGAGAAGTTTAAAGTGGAAATGTTACAGTTTAGTAACAAGGTGGAAAATCGTAATGAAAACGTGGGTGAGAATAAGTAGCAACTAAAGGAGACAGATTTGAGAACAAGTGTCCAAATTTGCAGTTAAAACTCTTTAAACATTCATTATTTAATTCTTCCGATGGGAAAAACTCCTCCAGGAGAACTTGTCACAATAGCGTATTTGTAATTGTGAGCTTCATCTGAACGTGTCAGTTATCACCCAGTTCACGCTGGAAATTCTGGACTAAATATTGACAAATGTGACGTAATGGACTTCCACTGTCTGGTAGTTGTGAAATTAAGGTAGCACATGTCACTGGTGTTGCTATTGTATATCGAAAGAAGCCATCACTCACCTGGTATGGAGCCAAGAGTGGACCTGGTTGTAGTTGATTTTCCTGTTGTCGTGGTCACTTCTGAAGAACAAGAGACATAATCATACCCACTGCAATACAACATAAAGGCTAATCGTGTTCCATTGTAAGATTTATTTTATTGGCTTTGCTGTAAATATGATGTGTAAAATAGTACATCTGGATTCCGATGTCTCCATATTTTCAATCACTTCCACCCACATAAGGTCCACATGACTGAATGGACTGACATTGCCTAAAAGGCGAATTTGAGAACAGCGCACTGGCGTGAACAGTCATGCACACAAGAGTTCCCCTCAGCCCCGGACTCTGAGCGATCTTCTTTCAAGGAATAAAAATTTCATCCATTTCCCGTTGTAAAGTAAGGTCACAGTAGCATCAGTGATGAAATTCTAGTGTGTGCTGAAAGAAGCTCACTTATTTCACTATTGTAAAAACAAAATACTGTGGATTTGGAAATCTGAGACAAAGCCATAAAGTACAGGAAATACTGAGCAGGTGTTGGCAGACTTGCTGAACTTTTCCAGCATTATCTTTTCATTGCACTTGTTTGCTGCTCTTGCTGATGCTCATCAAAAGTGGGGCATTACTTACTCGGTGTGGAACCAGTCATGTAGCCAGTTGTTGTTGGTTTCACTGTTGTAGTGAACCCTTCTGGGGAACAAGAAAAGTAATGAAAACCACTTCACCATGACATAAACACCACAGTTTTCAAGTAGTTTGACCATAAAACTATCACATTGATCTTGCTACAAATGTGATGGTTACAAAACTAACTGATGATTCAGGTTTAGTAAATTTTCAACCATTTACATCGAAAAGGTAGCGTGTACAAGACTGAATGAATGGACGTTGATTTCTTGAAATTTTCAAATGAGAAAAGCATCCCAGTGTGAACAGACTTGGTGAATATTGAAAGGAGACATCACTTACCTGTTGTAGTAGTTTTCTCAGTCACAGGTGTGGTAGTTGTTTCCTGTGTTGTTGTTGACACTGCTGACAAGAAAATAAAATTCAAAATCAACAAATTCCAATTCCAAATCCTACAGGATTGAGAGTTTTACAACTGGGATACATTACTAATATTAAGCAACAAATATTGAGGAAATTGGTAAGAGAAAAGGAGAAATGTAGGACAACATATTAGACACTCATGAACTAACCAAAAATGGGGACCATAAATGTGACAGCAGCAAGTTAGCATTTGTAATGCTTCAAATGCATTATTTCATGAAAATATTCTAAAACATTAATAATGTCAAGAGCATAGCAAAAGTAAATTCTTTTCACAATATTTGGCAATGATTGCCATAAAATTCAAAAGTGTTTAGCCTGCGAGAAGTTTTAAGTGGAAATGTTACAGTTTAGTAACAGGGTGGAAAATCGTAATGAAAACGTGGGTGAGAATAAGTAGCAACTAAGGGTGACAGATTTGAGAACAAGTGTCCAAATTTGCAGTTAAAACTCTTTAAACATTCATTATTTAATGCTTCCGATGGGAAATACTCCTCCAGGAGAACTTGTCACAATAGCGCATTTGTAATTGTGAGCTTCATCTGAACGTGTCAGTTATCACCCAGTTCACTCTGGAAATTCTGGACTAAATATTGACTAGTGTGACGTAATGGACTTCCACTGTCTGGAAGTTGTGAAATTAAGGTAGCACGTGTCACTGGTATTGCTATTGTATATCGAAAGAAGCCATCACTCACCCGGTGTGGAGCCAGGCGCGGCCCTGGCTGTAGTTGATTTCACTGTTGTCGTGGTCACTTCTGAAGAACAAGAGACATAATCATACCCACTGCAATACAACGTAAAGGCTAATCGTGTTCCATTGTAAGATTTATTTTATTGGCTTTGCTGTAAATATGATGTGTAAAATCGTACATCTGGATTCCGATGGCTCCATGTATTCAATCACTTCCACCCACATAAGGTTCACATGACTGAACGGACTGACATTGCCTAAAAGGCGAATTTGAGAACAGCGCACTGGTGTGAACACTCATGCACACAAGAGTTCCCCTCAGCCTCGGACTCTGAGCGATCTTCTTTCAAGGAATAAAAATTTCATCCATTTCCCGTTGTAAAGTAAGGTCACAGTATCTACCAGTCATGAAATTCTAGTGTGTGCTGAAAGAAGATCACTTATTTCAGTAGTGTAAAAGCAAAATGCTGTGGATTTGGAAATCTGAGACAAAGCCATAAAGTACAGTAAATACGCAGCACGTTTTGGCAGACTTGCTGAACTTTTCCAGCATTATCTTTTTATTGCACTTGTTTGCTGCTCTTGCTGATGCTCATCAAAAGAGGGGCTTTACTTACCCGGTGTGGAACCAGTCGTGTACCCAGTTGTAGTTGGTTTCACTGTTGTAGTGACTCCTTCTGGGGAACAAGAAAAGTAATGAAAACCACTTCACCATGACATAAACACCACAGTTTACATGTAGTTTGACCATAAAACTATCACATTGATCTTGCTACAAAAGTGATGGTTACAAAACTAACTGATGATTCAGATTTAGTAAATTTTCAACCATTTACATCGAAAAGGCAGCATGTACAAGACTGAATGAATGGACGTTGATTTCTTGAAATTTGCAAATGAGAAAAGCATCCCAGTGTGAACAGACTTGCTGGTGAATATTGAAAGGAGACATCACTTACCTGCTGTAGTAGTTTTCTCAGTCACAGGTGTGGTAGTTGTTTCCTGTGTTGTTGTTGACACTGCTGACAAGAAAATAACATTCAAAATCAACGAATTCCAATTCCAAATCCTACAGGATTGAGAGTTTTACAACTGGGATACATTACTGATATTAAGGCACAAATCTTGAGGAAATTGTTAAGAGAAAAGGAGAAATGTAGGACAACATAGTAGACACTCATGAACTAACCAAAAATAAGGACCATAAATGTGACAGCAGCAAGTTAGTATTTGTAAATGCTTCAAATGCATTATTTCATGATCATATTCTAAAACATTAATAATGTCAAGAGTATAGCAAAGGTAAATTCTTTTCACAATATTTGGCAATGATTGCAATAAAATTCAAAAGTGTTCAGCCTGCGAGAAGTTTAAAGTGGAAATGTTACAATTTAGTAACAGGGTGGAAAATTGTAATGAAAACGTGGGTGAGAATAAGTAGCAACTAAAGGAGACAGATTTGAGAACAAGTGTCCAAATTTGCAGTGAAAACTCTTTAAACATTCATTATTTAATTCTTCCAATGGGAAAAACTCCTCCAGAGGCACTTGTCACAACAGCGTATTTGTATTTGTGAAAATGCCATTGTTTGCAGATTCAGAACACTGAACTTTTCAAAAAATTCCTTCGCAAGGAATTGGCTTTGGGTCTAAAGGACTGAACTTTTGGACCTGAATTGTCTGTGCCAAAGTTGATCTAGGCGTAGTTGCAAGTGTAATTGAAAAGAATATTTGAATCCAGTATTACAAACCCGAGACTAAGGTCATCCTCTCCCTAGCTAATATGTCGAGCAGGGAGGTGATAATTATTCAAAACCAGCTCTGCTGGGCAGGAGGTGTCATATAAATGCCAATTACAAAAGCTTCACCTGCATCACGGTCGCAGCAGGAGACTCCCCAGAGGGCAGCAGAAACACTTCAAGGATGTCCTCAAAGCATCCCTGAAGTGCTCAATTATCCCGGTGGATCCATGGGAGTCCCTGGCCTGTGACTGACAAAAATGGAGAGGTTTCATTTGGGAAGACACCGGACACATCGAGAGATTCGTTGCAGAGACAAGATCGAGTCATCGGAAAGAGCACACACAGCTCCAAACAAGTCATCCACATGACCCTCCAATCACCATTTGCCCTGCATGCAGCAGAACCCGCAGATCGTGCATTGGACTGATCTGCCATGGTAGGGCTCCTCGAACCAGAATGGAAGCAAGTCATCCTTGAACCCGAGGGACACTCTAACAGGCAAGAGGGATATATTGAAAGAAAGCATCACTTACCAGCTGTAGAACTGGTTGTAGACACAGATGTTGTTATGGTTGATGAAATTGGCACTTCTGAAGGGAAAGGAAAACATTGAAAACCGCTGCGCTCTGACTGCAAATCCAGCAGCACTAATACATTTCCAGCATTTGGTTATTTAATTGACAATAAGGAATAAAGAATGAGGAAAGTATTGACAACAGCTACTAACTACCTCAACTAACTTTGAGTACAAAGGACCAAATTTAAACAGGAAAAAGACAAATCAATATTTGCATATTTGGTTTTGTTTCAAAAATATTCATTGAAGTTACAGGTGAAAGAAGAAAATGGAAGAATATGAACAAGCACTGCATTCTAAGGGGAACATGCTTTGATAAGATATATTTTTGAAACCACTGGACTTCGAAAAGGATGCTGTCTATCACCATCAACGTTCAATGAACATTTTCCATATTATGTAAATGTCAGGCCGTTATTTAGGAAAAGATTCGGTAAACATGGTGAGCAAGTAGATTCCATGAGAGAACGTTGTAAACAGACACATGGATAAAACATATTTCCTCATGTGTATATTCTAATCGAGCTTCATCTGAACGTGTCAGTTATCACCCAGTTCACTCTGGAAATTCTGGACTAAATATTGACTAGTGTGATGTAATGGACTTCCACTGTCTGGAAGTTGTGAAATTAAGGTAGCACTTGTCACTGGTATTGCTATTGTATATCGAAAGAAGCCATCACTCACCCGGTGTGGAGCCAGGAGTGGACCTGGTTGTAGTTGATTTCACTGTTGTCGTGGTCACTTCTGAAGAACAAGAGACATAATCATACCCACTGCAATACAACATAAAGGCTAATCATGTTCCATTGTAAGATTTATTTTATTGGCTTTGCTGTAAATATGATGTGTAAAATAGTACATCTGGATTCTGATGTCTCCATATATTCAATCACTTCCACCCACATAAGGTCCACATGACTGAACGGACTGACATTGCCTAAAAGCGAATTTGAGAACAGCGCACTGGTGTGAACACTCATGCACACAAGAGTTCCCCTCAGCCCCTGACTCTGAGCGATCTTCTTTCAAGGATTAAAAATTTCATCCATTTCCCGTTGTAAAGTAAGGTCACAGTATCTACCAGTGATGAAATTCTAGTGTGTGCTGAAAGAAGATCACTTATTTCACGAGTGTAAAAGCAAAATACTGTGGATTTGGAAATCTGAGACAAAGCCATAAAGTACAGGAAATACGCAGCAGGTGTTGGCAGACTTGCTGAACTTTTCCAGCATTATCTTTTTATTGCACTTGTTTGCTGCTCTTGCTGATGCTCATCAAAAGAGGGGCTTTACTTACCCGGTGTGGAACCAGTCGTGTACCCAGTTGTTGTTGGTTTCACTGTTGTACTGACCCCTTCTGGGGAACAAGAAAAGTAATGAAAACCACTTCACCATGACATAAACACCACAGTTTTCATGTAGTTTGACCATAAAACTATCACATTGATCTTGCTACAAAAGTGATGGTTACAAAACTAACTGATGATTCAGATTTAGTAAATTTTCAACCATTTACATCGAAAAGGCAGCGTGTACAAGACTGAATGAATGGACGTTGATTTCTTGAAATTTGCAAATGAGAAAAGCATCCCAGTGTGAACAGGCTTGCTGGTGAATATTGAAAGGAGACTAATTATAGACATGTGTGAAGTAATGCACTTCCAGTGTCTGGAAGTTGTTGAAAGAAGACAGCTCGTGTCACTGGTTTTGCTACTGTATATCGAAAGAAGCCATCACTCACCCGGTGTGGGGCCAGGAGTGGACCTGGTTGTAGCTAATTTCACTGTTGTCGTGGTCACTTCTGAAGAACAAGAAACATAATCAAACTTACTGCAATACAACATTCAAGATATGTGGAAGAAGGTGTAGGGGGGACGTGAAGAAGAACTTTTTTACGCAGAAGGTAGTGGGTGTCTGGAACTCACTGCCCAAGTTGTTGGTTGAGGCAAAAGTGTCTGTGCGGTAACCACCAGATTGTGAACCCGAGCCTGCTCTAGATCTAAGTCCCACTGAGGTGTGTGTATCTGCGCTGGTGGATGGTGTGGCTGTGACGGGTCTTCCAGGCTGCTTATTTCCAGCTCTTACATGAAGGAGGTGTTCTCGTGGCTGGACTTGAGGTCCTGGATGGAGCTGAGGGGCTGGCTGGCTGAGAGTGTCGGTCACTTGGCAGAGCTCTCTGTGAACCAAAGTGGAGGTAATGAGTGCATGACAGCAGAGTCAAAAACACGAGACCGAGCATTGACAGTTTTGCTACGAGAGGATGATGTGGTGCAGGATCCTTATGTGGGTATTTGCCGCCGACCTCACTTTTGCCACAGGCAGTGTCCAAGTCCTCATCAGTCAGCACAATGGCATGCTCCTCAAATTTAGTGAGGGGTTTAATATGGGCCACTCCATCCCTGGTCTGGGGCTTCTCCCTGCTGTTGTGAACCAGCTTCTCCTGCATGAAAACAGATAGAGAGAGTCTGAGCAGCACACGTGGCACTGCATGGAATGTGTGTGTGGTGAGTGGAGCCATGGGCGGGATGAGGGCCCAAGCTCCAGAGGATATCAGCCTGATGGGAGATGTGCGAGCATGTGTGAGAGTTAGTGGTGTTGTCTCTTGTGGTGTGAGATCTGTGTGAATGTGTGATGGGTTTGTGAGTGTGTGAGTTGAGTGATGAGGTGGAATGGATAAGAGCATTCATCCTCTTCTTGCACTGGACGGCTGACCTCCTTTGTGCTCTGGTGGTGCTGACTGCTGCTGCCACCACCTCCCAGACCGGACTGCTGACTCTGGCGGGCCTCCTGTGGCCAGAGCAGGGGTAGAAGACATCATAGCGGCCTTCCGCTGTGCCCAGCAGGCACCCCGGAGAGGTATCACTAAATTTGAGGGCTGCTGTCACCTTTGCTTTCGGGGCCATCTGTCGCCAGGAGCAGTCCTGGTCTGAAGACACAAAGTAGGCTGCATTTTAAATATGGCGCCAGGAACGAGGAAGCGGTGAGGTCATGGCGTGGCAGGCTAATCTGAGCTTGCCTGCCAGTGATTCAGCATGTTTCCCACGAATGCATTATTAATGAGGCAGGACGTGCCGGGAAGGGGACGATATGGCGTGAAATCCTGCCATTGTGGCCGGCAGGTAAGACGTCATTTTTCACAAACGCTACCAACAGTTATGAGGTTCTTGCAAGCTGTGTGAGTGAGAGCGGAGACTGCAGGGAGGATGAGTGAACTGGCCATGGCACCATGGTACGGGAGCCATTCAAGTGGTGGGAGGAAATAGGAACGTAGTAGTGGTAGGGGGATAGATACTGTTCTCTGCAGCTGTGAGCGTGAGTCCTGAAGGGTGTGTTACCTACTCATTGCCAGGGTTAAGGACATCTCCTCAGGGCTGAAGAGGAACTTGGAGTGGGAGGGGAGGGATCCAGTTGTCGTCATTCATGTTGGTACCAATGGCATTGATAGGACTAGAAAGGAGGTTCTGCTGAAAGAATTTGAACAGTTAGGAGCTAAATTAAAAAGCAGAACCTCCAAGGTAATAATCTTGGGATTACTATTTGAGCAACTGGCAAACTGGCTTAGGGTAAATAAAGTCAAGTTAAATGCGTGGCTCAAAAACTGGTACGTGAGGGATAGTTTTCAGTTCATGGGGCACTGGCACCAGTATTGGGGTAGGTGGGAGCTGTTCTGGGCTTCACCATGCAAAGAGCACGGATACTAGAGTAATTAATTAATAAATTAAATAAAATACAATAGCGATGCAGGGCGGGTCATCCCTGAAGGATGCACCGAAGGAAGGATGTTCCCGATGGTGGGGGAGTCCAGAACCAGGGGTCACAGTCTGAGGATACAGGGTAGACCATTTAGTACTGAGATGAGGAGAAATTTCTTCACTCAGAGAGTGGTGAGCCTGTGGAATTCGCTACCACAGAAAGTAGTTGAGGCCAAAACATTGTATGTTTTCAAGAAGGAGTTAGATATAGCTCTTGTGGCGAAAAGGATCAAAGGATTTGGGGAGAAAGCGGGAGCAGGCTTTTGAGTTGGATGATCAGCCATGATCATAATGAATGGCGGAGCAGGCTTGAAGGGCCGAATGGCCTACTCCTGCTCTTATTTTCTATGTTTCTATGCTGGGACCAGTGTCCTGATGCATCAAATAATTGGAGCTGTAGGGAGGGCTTTAAACTAAATAGAGGGGGGAAGGTTCTGGAGAGGAGATATGTAGACTTGCAAAGCAAAAAGATATGGCAGTATTGCAGGGCAACTATTCAGAATAATGATATCCAGAGTGTGACAGGAAGGGGCAGAGTGTACAAACATTAAAAAGAAACAGCAAATACGATCAAAGGGAGGGAAATGGTAAAAAGGCAAAATTAATGACTCTTTACTTAAATGCACATAGTATTCAGAACAAAATAAATGAATTAATGGCATAAATAAAGGTTACTGGATATGACCTTATAGCCATTATGGAGACATGGTTACAAGGAGATCAAAGCTGGGTACTAAGTATTAAGGGGTACATGACTTTTCGAAAGGACGGGGAGGAAGGAAAGTGTGGGGGGGTAGCTTTGTTAGTATGAGATGGAATAAGTATGATAGCAAGAAATGATCTTGGATCAGAAGATACAGAATCTATACGGGTGGAGGTAAGAAATAACAAGGGAAAGAAGACACTGGTGGGAGTAGTCTATAGGTCCCTTAACAGTAGCTATACTGTAGGACAGAGAATAAATCATGAGATAATAAGGACATGTAAAAAAGGCAGTACATTAATCTTAGGTGATTTTTTATCTTCATGTAGATTGGGAAAATCATATTGGCAGAGGTAGCCATGAGCAAGAATTCGTAGATTGTGTTCAGGACAGTTTCCTAGAACAATATGTTGTGGCTCCAACCAGGGGTCAGGCTATTTTGGATCTGGTAATGTGTAATGAGGCAGATTTAATAAATGATCACAGAGTAAAAGATCCCCGAGGAAACAGTGACCATAATATGACAGAATTTAGCATTCAGTTTGACAGTGAGAAACTTGGTTCGAAAACAACCGCGCTAAACTTAAAAAAGGGTAATTACTAAAGGAATGAGGGCAGAGTTGTCTGGAGTGGACTGAGAAAGGGGTTTAGCGGAAAAGACGGTTGATGAACAATGGCAGACGTTTAAAAAAATAGTTCATGATTTGCAACAAAGTGAGGAAGAAAGATTCTAGGAAGGGGATAAAACAACCATGGTTAACCAAGGAAGTTAAGGATAGTATCAAATTGAAAGAAAAAAACATACAATGTAGCAAAGATTAGTGCTAAGCCAGAAGATTGGGAAAGTTTTAAAAACAAACAAGAGATGATCAAAAAATAATAGAGGGAGAAAATAAACTTTGAGGGCAAACTAGCAAGTAAAATAAAAATGGACAGTAAGAGCTTCTTTAAAGATATAAAAAAGAAGAGAAAGGCTAAAGTGAACATAGGCACCTTAGAGAATGAGGCTGAAAAATAATAATGGCGAACCAGGAAATGGCATCAGTCTTCACGGTAGAAAACACTAATAGCATACCAAAAATACTAAATCATCAAGAGGCAAAAGTAGGGGAGTTGGGGGAGGAAATAAATACAAAAACTATCGCTAGAGAAAAATTACTAGAAAAATTAATGGGGCTGAAGGCCGATAAGTCCCCTGGACCTGATGGGTCTCATCCTAGGATATTAAAAGAAGTAGCTACACAAATAGTGGATGCACTGGTAGTAATCTTCCAAAAATCCTTAGATTCTGGAACAGTTCCAAAAGAAGACAGTGGCATAGTGGTAATGTCACTGGATTTGTAATCAAGACACTCAGGCTAATGCTTTGGGCACATGGGTTCAAATCCCATCATGCAGCTGGCGAAATGTAAATTCAATTGTTTAATAAATCTAGAATCAAAAGCTAGTCACAGTAATGCTGACTATCAAACTATCATTGATTGTTGTTTTTAAAAAAAACCATCAGGTTCTCTTAAGTCCTTTAGGGAAGGGAATCTGCTGTCCTTAGCTAGTCTGGTCTACATGTACCCCAGACTCACAGCAATGTGGTTGTCTCTTAACTGTCCACTGCCCTCTGAAAGGGCCTAGCAAGTCACTCAGTTCAAGGACAATTAGGAGTTGGTAATAAATACTGGCCTTGCCAGCAACATCCAAATCCCATGAAATAAAAAATAATGTCCTTCTGTGTGCTGGTTCTTGCTGACAGGAGGGTGAGGCCATATTCTCAATAAAAACAGGCATGGATAAAGACAGCTAAGGAAGTGAGCAGAAGCAGAGTGGCCTCTCAAAACCTGGATTCCATACTCCAAAAGATTCAGTGACCTTAGAAGATTGAACACGACAAGTGGCATCTTATTTTCAGGTGCCAAACCCTACACTCTGACTTCCCCAGCTTTCCCCTGCACAGCACTCTTCAGACCAACACACCTTTGCAGCTCTACTCATTCTTCTCTCTCCAGGAGCCTTGTCACCCTCTTCTTATTGAAATCTCGCACCCATGCTCACGGTCACCTCCACAAATATTGTCGTAGCATCCTCTCTGCATAATCCATTTCTTTACTTCTCTGCTTTCTCTCTTTGTAGAAGAAAGCGCACAACTCTAGGGAGAGGCAGAGAACTGGGATAGGCACTTCAGTAATAGCCACCTGGATGACCACTGGCAATGCTTTCCCACTGGGGCCACAGTGAAGGAGGTCTTGTTTCAGGATGCTTCAGATATCAGCAATGACCTGCTGTGTGAGGCCTGGTGCTCTGACATGTCAACAGGGCTGATCCTCTGCCTGTGGACCCTGTGTTGAGGGAAGTGCCTCCTTTGAGTTGCATCTCTGTGCCATCCCCTCTGCCCTGTGGAGTGATGGGCATGGGGCTGAGGAAAAAGGCAGTTGACGATGCTCCTGGTGTTGCTCCTGCTGCTCCTGGTTCTGTTGGAGTCACTGATCCTCTTGTTCATCATCAGAGATTCAAGGTAGAACTGCATAGGTTGCTCCCATGCCATAGTGAATGCCAACAGCAGGGAAGATAAGATCGAGATGAGTAAAGCTCAAGTGAGAACAATAGCTTTGAGCAAGTTACAAATCACCTATGAAGCAGCGAAGAATGGTTCTCTGAACAAGTGTTGTCAGCTCAAGCCTTTCAGATAAGCAGCACAGCATCCACCTAGGCTCACTGTTTAAAGGCTTTCCAGCCTCTTAGCTTCATTTAGCTCCATATTGTACTCTCACTTTGCTGATACTGGCTAGATCAGAAGACCTATGTGCTAGCTCTTAAAACCAGAATTCTGGGATAAATTCACAATTAAGTGTCTATTTAAATATCGTAGCCAATAGCGCCACATGGGTTTCCTGCTTGTCTGCAAACGCAAAGGGAATAAACACAGAAGTGGACAGGATCATGCTGTGTCATTGCCAACTCCCCTGGCCACACCAGCCCGTCTTAGCAACTAAAATTCTGCCAAATTTGACAACATGCAGAGTTACCATCAACATACAACTGAAAAATTATATTTCTTTTAAACAGTCAGGCATTATTTCAAAACTGTTGACTAAAAGCTGAGAACCAAGCAGAGACTAAGAGAGACAGAGATGTACACAAACATGGACACAGCATTCCTCCTCAAGCACAGTCTCTGATCTAGCTTCATTCAAATAGTTATGATTGAAACTGCACCTCCCTGCAAGTTCAGGGCTAAATGTCCACAAGTGTAATATCCTTCCACTATCTAGGGCTGATGAAAACAAGGTGACTTGTGACGCTTGGTTTTGCTACTACATCTCAAAAGAAAACATCACTCACCCGGTTTGGAGCCAGAAGTTGACTCAGCTGTAGTTGCTTTCCTTGTAGTGAAACCTTTTAAAGAAGAAGAAAATAATTCAAAACCACGACACTATAATGTAAATTCCTGTAGAGTTCCAGCATAAGACCATTTTGTTCATTTTGCTACAAATGTGATGTTGGAAAAAATATCTGCAGATTCAAATTCCTTTAAATGTTGAGCCATTTCCACCCAAAAGGGAAGTGTCTACTAGACTGAACTAATGGACCAACATTGCCTGACGCTTGAATTTGAGATAACGCACTGGTGTGAACAGGCTTGCTGGTGAGTATTGAAAGAAGACGTCACTTACCTGTTATGGTTCCTATTTGGTGAGCAGTGACAGCTACAACAAGAGAAAAAAACATCAAACCACTGAACACCAATTTCAAATCCTGCAGGATTGAAAAATTCACAATTATTGAAAACACTTTATTGATACTGAAGTACAGAGAAAGAGGAAAAGTTTTCCCTATGATAACAAGGTAACTTATTTATCTTTCTTTCAAGTAGTAAAAGTAAACACAAACATGGAATGAACAAGACAATATTTACATAATTGATTGTGTTTTGAAAGAACTATTTCAAGCTGCTGGACACAAGAAGAAACAAGAAAAATATTAACAATTACATGTCAACGGGATCATCTTTTGACCTTATATGATAATGATTCTACTGAAATTTGAAAATATGCAGAGTTTGACTGTCAACATGAAATGCAACCTCTACATTTCATGCAATTACCAGACCATAATTTCAAAAATGTTAAGTAAATGTTGGTGAGCATGTAGAGTATAAGAGAGACAGAGGTATTCACAATCATTGCCATAGCATTGCTCCTCAGGCGCAGACTTTGATTTAGTTTGATTCAAATAGTTAAGATTGAAACTAATTCCCTCTGGAAGGAATGGGCTAAATATCTAAAAGCGTGAAATAATGTCCTTTCACTGTCTGGGATCTTATGCAACAGCAACACTGGTCTTGCTACTGTATATCTCAAGAAGCCATCAGTCACCCAGGGAGGAGGCATTATTGGAATTGGTTCCAGTTGCTATCTCTGTGTATAAATACCAACTGTCAAGAATTTTTGCGAAAGATGTGCTTTGTCAGTGAAATTCAGGCTCACTCACAATTTTGTGAGGGTGCTCAAAACGTGGGATTTTTATTACTCCTTCAGTCCCTTCACTGTCGCTGGGTCAAATCCTGGAACTCCCTCCCTAACAGCACCGTGGGTGTATCTCCACCACATGGATTGCAGCAGTTCAAGAAGGCAGCTCACAACCACCTTCTCAAAGGCAATAAATGCTGGCCTATTCATTGAAGCCCACATACTGTGAATGAATTTTTTAAGAAGTCCTTGTGCACCTGATCCATTGGCCTCTTGCTTGGAACTAGACTCAGGAGAGCTGGGGGCTCGGGCTGCATCACTAATGGCACACCATTTCAGTGCATTAGTGGTGCACCATCATCTGATTGGTCCCATGCTGCCTTTTGCAACAAAGCTGTAATTGCTAAATCTCTGTAGAAAAATGGAAGACATAAAGTGAAACAGCAGTTTCAATTCATGTACTGGAGCTTATCCAGTATGTTTCGGTCAATGGCTCCCATGCTGTAAATGAAGATGCTACTTAGCAGCAAAGATCAGCTGTTGGTATTCACATCATTACAGTGAGAATAACCATGTACATGTTCTCAAAAAGACACAAGTACTTAAGCAGCAGGAGTAGGTCATATGGCTGTATTGCCCCTCGAGACTGCTCCGCCATTCAATAAGATCATGGCTGATCTTTTTGGGCGCAAATTTGGTTTGAGTAGTGTCATTTGTAGCAATACTAGGAAGGCTTGGTACTGCTTATCTAGTATAGGCTGCACTGCCAGCTGCTTCCTATGTGGTCAGCACGATGTAGAAGGAAGGACGTGCACAGGTGCGCCAGCTGTGTGCGCCGGGCAGCTATGATTGGATGATATCCTGTCCTCTCATAGTCTAACCAGCTGATGTGACACAAGAATTGCAAACTTGGATTAGGCAGATCTTGTCTATATATGTATTTCTCACTAAAGCAAAAATAGGCAAGATGCCCCCTGAACAGGAGCTGTTTAAAGAGTCACTCAACAAGTTGCATATCAGGTGCTGTTCACTTATGTGTGCTCAGGCAGAGTTGGCGGAAACACTGGGGAGCATTTGTAGAAGTGTTTTTTGGCAGTTGCTGATTACAGTCAGAGAGGAGAGAGGAATATTGGACCTTGGTACGGGGATAGTTGTTCCTCTTAGTCTCTATTACGACAGCAGATGAAACGGAGAAGAATGGGTGGGAGCTCTTCAAGGATGGAGTAGAAGAATATCACTCCATCAAAGGCCCTACATACTATGACTCTTCTGGGAGTAATACATCTACATTTGCACAATCCAGGAGCAATGCTGAGGAAGCTCTGATTTATCAAGGAGTTCTTCATGGAGCTGTGTCACCTCCTTCAGACAAATCTGGAGCCTCACACCAGGTGGAGGTGGCCTCCCAGTGGCTATGAAGGTCATCGTCACCCTCACTTTTGACAGCCCTGGGTTTGTCCAGTCGTCAGCAGGAAACATTGGCAATATCTCACAATATGTGGAGTATGTTGCTGCATGGGTAAGGTAGCAGGGCTATATACATTAAGCATGGGAACTTCATTCTCTGCTTCCTCATGAAAGAAAAACAGGCTGAAAGCATGCATGGCTATGCTAGGATAGCACTATTAGGCAATGTGTAACAAAGCCTAATCACTCTTGTTGAAAAAAAGATTTCAATCACATCGCATCTGGTTCTTCTGCAAATCGCCTTAAATCTGTCTCCTCTGATTATTAATCCTTTGGCCACTGGAAACAGTTTCTCTTTATTTACTCTATCAAAACTAAGAAGACTGAGAAAGCTCCAGAAGGATCTGGGACTCTGAGCTGAGACCATTGCCAGGATTTTGCCCTCGCCGGAGCGGGCTTGGCGGAGGGGCGAGCAGGAGCAGCCGGGGAGTCGGCCACCGGCCACAATTGGACCGCAATCATGATTTCATGCTGGGCAGGCCAATTAAGGCCCGCCCAGTGTGAAATGCGTGACGCAGCACTCAGCGTCGCCTGTGTGTTGGGGGGAGGAGGGCGAACGGGGGACTTTGCGCATGTGCGCGGGAATAACTCTCTGAGGCATTGAGCTGCCTCAGGGAGCTGACGATTTAAAAAATTTAAAATAAAGAATTTTAAAATCTTAAAAAACATGTCCCCTCATGTGATTCCATTATGTCATGTTATGAATGAAATTTAAATATTTATATTTAATTTTTACTTGCTATCGGAAACCTCATCCTGCCCATGGATGAAGTTTCCTAAAATTTCTAAAGGCTGCTTGGCCTTTTCACTTGCTTGCCCACAGTAAGATTGGATTGGCAGCAACAAATTGAACTTAATTATGGCTTAAATGGCCTTACTAGGCTTTTTAAATGTCGGCGGGCGTGCTGTCAACTTCTGTGCGCGCCCACTGACCAAAATATCACACGAGTGCACAATGACGTCAGGGCGCTCGCCCAGTGTCATCGCGCACACTTTATGCTCGTTTGGGTCGGGCGCGCGGCCACCTGATGAGTGAAAAATTCTGGCTCATGTGTGTATAAAAAATCCTGTAAGTCCTGAGATATTTGCAAGTAATGTAAATTAACCTGTCATAAAGTTGCAACTACTGTCATCACTACATTGCTCTGCAATAAATCAGACATCTAAGAAATACAGAAAAGCAACCGAATACATAACAGCAAGATTTTAACTCATTTAAAAACAAACCAGTCAGTGTTAAAATTGGGTACAATTTTTGTCAAGAAATTCTGCCCGTTAGAGATTAAATAAACTGCTAATACATTTTATGAACTGACTGTTAATCTATATTTGTTTATGTTGTATAAAATTGCAACATTTGACGTTTAAGAGTTTGCCTCTTGATTTACGATGATAGGATTGGGATGTCTGTAGTGACTCCTTCTGAAGAACAAGAAAATTAATCAAAACCACTTCCATTCAGTGTAAACTCCTATGGTCTCCCAGTACAGTTCCACCATCAGACTATTTTATTGGATTTGCTGCAAAAGCATTGTTGAAGAAAACATCTGCAGGTTCAAGTGTTAAGAAATTTTCAACTATTTACACTCAAAAGCAAGTGTCGACAAGACCAAACTAATGGACTGACATTGCCTGAAAGGTGAATTCAAGAAAAGTGTGATGAGACTTGCTGGAGTATATTGAAAGAAGACATCACTCACTTGTTTTAGTAATGAGCTGAATAACAACTGTTGTTGTTTCATTTGAAGTTGTCCCTCCTGAACAGAAAGAAAATCATTCACAATGATTACTGACAAATTTCATAATCCTGCAGTATTGATAATTTCACCAGGAGGCTATTTTATTGATTCTATAGTACTAATGAGGAAACAATTTTTTCAATAACAGGATTAACAGATTCTTTCAAGTGAACAAACATGAAAGTGACAAGACAGCATTTGTGTAAATGGCTGATTCAAAAGAACTCATCCAACATACTGGATGAAGGAAAAAAATGGAAATCATATGATTCACTCAAATGTCAGGAAAATATTGCTAGCTGGTGAAGAGGTAGAGTGGGTTTTCCACAGATCCTGTTGAATGTAATGACAGGACCAGACTACCATTGTTTGTCCCTGTCTCCAACCACAGACAACCAGTCAGCCAGTTTGAGAGGCTAGCTGCCGTTAAGCTTTAAACCCTTACACCAGGCTCTTGCAGGCAGCAGAGCCAGGTGAGCCAGGAAAAATCAGGAAGGCAGGGAGAGGGGGAGAATTGTGGTGTGGGGAGGGGGAGGGAGGGGGGATCGCAGTGGGAGGAAGATCAAAGTCTAGAGCCAGGGAAGTTGGAGGAGGCTAGTGGGAGTGGATTGTAAAGGAAGATCATTCATTTTGGGGGAACTGAGGTGAGTGAGCAGCAGCATTCTCCACATTTCGCTTGTTGTTTACAGGCCTCAGGGGTGGCGAGTGGCGGGGGCAATTGGTGCTTGGCCCTGGAGGTGGGGGGCGGGGGGTATCCGGGGGCAAGTGCTGGCCAGCCTCGGAGGCGACCGTTGTCAGTGGAGGGGCATGGCGAAGTTGGGGGGGGGGGTCAAGTGCTGCCATGGCGCAGCACAGGCAATCAAGGTGGGGGGCAGGGTAGGTGACGGAAGTGGCCATGCATTAGGAACCTGTATAAACTGACCATGCCTCTGCAACTGAGACAGATCAAGCACAGCCACAGTGATATGATTGGGGTCAGGCTCCTAGCCTGCCCGCCCATGCAAGAAATGCAGGGGTACCATAAGGCCACCAAGTGCTCTATACCTTAACTCCCCCCTCCACCCCCATCCTCGCTGGCACAGACTTCGAGACTGCCACCTTGTTATTGGGCCACGGAACAGTTGGACTGCACATGTTCTACAATCTCCTCGTCACTGCTGGAGGCGCTCACAGCCCCTTTGCAATCTCAGCATTTCAGTTTGGATTGGACCTGGTTTGGACCAGTGTCCCCCATATGGCAGGTTGACAGGGACAGCCATGCAGCGCACTCATCTCTGGCCATCTGAGGGGTGACCAGCACTCTCCAGGAAGCATTAAGAAGCGGTCGCACAGGGCCAGGAAAGGTGCTAAGTGCAGCCATGATAACCACGTCTCTCTCTCTTTCATGCTGCAGGAGGACCACATCACGATCATGGATCCTGGTGACCTAGCTGTATGCCTGATGGCCTACAGAGAGTGGAGAAGATGGAGGAGAGACTGAGGCTCCTGGCTGTGCAAAGGCAGGAGCAGCAACTTCATGAAGAAGGGGCTCCAGCACACGCTGCCCAGGATCGACAGTGAGCCGTGGCTGGTCGGCGCCTAGCAATGCCCAGGGTCTATAGATGCCACCTGTCATTCCTGCAGATGACTGACAACCAGTCTCGTTGACAACTGCACATGTTTAGGCACCTGGTGGCTCACATCTGCCACTTACTGCAGGACTTAGCGCCAAGGGGACATGGAGGGCATCCACTGCCAGTGGCTAAGAGTGACCGTGGCACTCAATATCTATTCCAGTGGCTCCTTTCAGGGTTCCACAGGTGATCTCTGTGGGATTTCACAACCCCCCACCCACAAATGCATCCATGAGGTCACAGGTGCTATCTTCTCCATGGCACACTACTTGGTGCATTTCGCCTGGGACTGGGAAGCCAGGTTTCAAGCCTTATTGGATTCACCCTGATCTCGGGATTCCCACAGGGTGCAGGGTGTGATTGATTGCACTCATGTGGTGCTCAGGTCTCTGTTGCTGCACAAGATGGATGACATCAACTGCAAGAGCTTCCAAGCACTGAATGTGCAGCTGGTAAGCGACCACCAGAAACGCATCCTGCAGGTGTGTGCACGGTTTCCAGAAAGTGTGCATGATGCCTACATCCTCATTCAGTCACAGGTCCCTGGAGTCTCCCAGGGTCCACAGAGGCTGCAGGGTTGGCTCCTTGGGAACAAGGGCTACCTGCAGATACGGTGACTGATGACACCCATGCGGCAGCCTCAGACTGCAGCAGAACAACGCTATAATGAGGCTCATGTAGCTGCTTGCAACTTGGTTGAGCAGACCATCGGGATGCTGAAGATGAGGTTCTGGTGCCTGGACCGGTCTGGTGGAGCCGTGCAATACTATCCACAGAGGGTGTCATGTATCGTCGCTGTCTGCTGCGCCCTTTACAACCTGGCACTGCAGGATTGAAGAGCTGGCTGGGGAGGAGATGGAGAAGCTGGAGGTCTCCTCCGATGAAGTGGACGCCAACGGGGATGAGGGTGAGGGGGTCCTCTGTGGTGACAATGAAGGGAATGAGGTTCTTGCAGTGGCTAGATGAGGCAGGCACTTGGGAGGTCCTCATAGCTGCTAGATTTGTGGACGATGATGACGACATGCAGTGAGGTATCTCCATAGATCCTCACAATGCAGTTGTGAACGTTTGACTCCAGTCTGGCTTATGGCAGCACCAATAACCTCTGTGAGAATGCTTCTGCCATGGAGATGGAGTGGAGGCCCTAATAGTCATTTGATCGCAGGAGGATAATGACAACATGCAGTGAGGACACTCCATAGGTCTTCACGTAGCCTCTGAGAATGTCTGACTTCTGTCTGGCTGAGGGTAGCTCGCTTGCTCTCCACGATCAAGGCCATCTCAGAGATGCAGCCAGGAAACTTTAGACACATCTGATACTGTGTCCGCCTTCAGCACCTCAGCCCTTCAGCAGCTGGTGCACAGCGTTGCTGGTTGCAGATGTTGGTGTGTTGGGGGCCAGCCCCACCTTAAAGATGCTTATAGCACACATTGAATGAGAGAACTCCGTGGCACCTGCCCACTATATCCTGGCAGCAATGACCAGCACCACTGAGGTGCAGGCATCAGTAATGTTTCCAGGGAGTGAGAGGCTGGACCATCACTGTGGTCTGAAGGCTGCACAGAGCACAGAGAAGAGACTGGACTGAGACAACTTCCTATTATCTTTTGCAGAAAGGCTCATTGGAACCACAGGCAGGGAGACATTCTTAGGTGTTTATTGGCAATAGTGAGAAGTATGTACAAGTGACCAACACCCGTGCCCAGGCTGTGCAACTACTTTTACCTAACTTTCCTAACCGTGCCACTACATCTTGGTGCTCCCTGGACATCCACAGCAGAGGTGGAGGCAGCCTGCTGACTGTGACGCCCTGTCTGTGATGATTTTGGCAGGCTTTCTCTGAGGGGCTGAGACTTGGTGGGTCCTGACCTGCTTTCAGGGTCTTGCTGTGTGGCAGTAGCACCGTTCTCGGCCTGTGAAGGTGGAGTTGAGGGGGTCACAGTATGAGAGTCGGAATGGCTGGTCACTCCCAGAGTCACCTGGGTGGATGGGCCCAGAGTGCACCTGCTGATCCTCCTCCCTATGGGTGCCCGAGGGCCCCTGGCTGACTCAGTGAGGGGAGGGGGCAGCTGGAGTGAGATCGAGCTGCCCAGCACCCCTCTCGCATACACACTGTTGGAGGCTGGCTATGGCATCAGTGATGGAGTAAAGCCCATGCAGCGGTGCAGAAGTGACGTCCTGGACCAAAGCCTCCATGGCAGCTGCCAATCTACCAGTGTTGACCTTGGTGCATTGCAATGCCGATACTATCACCTCGGCCTGAAGACAGATGGACTCCTCCATTGTGCCTTGTAATCTGAAGAATGCAGTGGACATCCCTTCCTGTTGTTCCCGAGCTTGCCTTTGCAACTTCAGCAACTGTGACATGACCAAGCCTTGAGATCCATCATCTGACTCAGACTCAACAATGTTCAGGCATCCAATAGTCCTCTGAGTGCCGGGGACCTGGGAAGTGCTTGCCTCCACCTGCTGTGGATCAGAAAGTGCGATGTGCTCACCAGATTATGATTTCAAGGTTACTCTAAAGCTAGGTCCCATTGAGGTGTGTGTCTCTCTGCGCTGATGGGGGATGAGAGCTGTAATGGGATTTCAGGGAGGGTGCCTCCAGCTTCCTCTTCAGAGGTTTCTTTGGGCTTGATTGGAGGCCCTGGGTCATGGACTCTGTCGGCTGTTTGGCAGGTGTGCCTGCGAAAGCAAGGGGAGATAATTAGTGCTTGGCAGTGGCTTGTGAAACAGGACACATCACTCATGGCACGGTTGTCTGATGGATGTTGCACTGCTGGATCCTCACTTGGTAGAGCACCTCCAACCTCACCTTCAGCACAGGACTCGGTTATCGCCGGCCAGCTGGATGGCTCTGTTTGCGAATTCTGTCAGAACTTTGATCTCCGGCATCCCTCCACCGGTCTGTGACCGCTCCCTCCTGTTGTGAGCCAGTTTGTCCTGCGTGGATAGAGATGGGGAGAGTGTATCAGGACGCCTGTCGGGCCAGATGATAAGTATGCCTGGCCTGTGTGGGTGGTGAGTGGTCCCATAGACAGGATGAGGACAGTGATGGTGTGTGTGAAAGAGTGAATGGTGATGTCCCTTGCACTGCAGTGAATGAGGGCCCTGTGGATTTGTGATGGGTTTGTGAGTGAGTGAGTTGGGAGTGATGAGAAGAGTGACTTACCCTGGTGGAACGGAGGAGGCCATTCATCCTTTTACGACACTGGGTGGCTGTCCTCCTCTGCAGGACGTTTGCACTGACCACCGCTGCCACCGCCTCCCAAGCCAGGTTGGTGACATTGCTCATTGCTCCCATCCTGTGGCCAGAGTGGGGGTAGGGCACATCCCTGTGGGCATCCACGTCATCCAGCAGTCTCTCGAGAGACCCGTCATTGAAGCGGGGTGCTGCAGTCTTTTTATCGTTGCTGGCCTTGTCTCCCGGGCAGTGGTGGTGAGATAGTGGCGATGAGTGCTTTTTAGCGGCTGCCTTTTAATGATGGCGGATGGTGCGATGTGACAGTGGGGTGATTGCGAGCGGGGGAATGAGAGCCCACCCGCCATGGAAACTCATATTTCCCAGGGATGAATAAATAATGAGGCAGGCTCGGGAAGATACAGTGTGAATACTGGCCATATTCGTCGGCATGTAGGACTCCATTTTACCCTTCTGCGACCACACTTAGTGCAATTCTGGGAAAATTCTGCTCGGACAAACTGTGTCCAACAGGTTGTTGGCAATGTAGTTACCCCCAAGTCCAGCAGTGCTAATCACCCTTTAGCAAGTCACTTTCTGGGGACCTGGAAAACTTGGCCAGCCAGAGATCAACTTAAAATTGTGGTTAAATATGAGGCACATGGCATCATTGTAATATTTAAATGGCCAACACACCTCCAGCAAACAAGTTAGCTAACCACCCCATGTCTCAACACAGTTTCAATGAGAAGTGGGCAGATTGTATGCGAGCTGGGGTCAGAGGTCAGATTTTCAATAACTATTGCAAGGGGTTAAATACCACACAAAGAGGATCATGAATAAATATGGACATAGGATTGCTTCTCAGTTAGTGGCTCTGATCTAGTTTCATTCAAATAGTCATGTTTTACACCTGTCTGCTTCAGAACAAATGGACTAAATATCCACAATGATGAGGTAATGGGCTTCCAATGTCTGGAAGTTGTTGAAAAAACACAGATCGTGTCACTGGTTTTGCTACTGTACATCGAAAGAAGCCATCACTCACCCGGTGTGGAGCCCGGAATGGAGCCGGTTGTAGTTGATTTCACTGATGTCGTGGGCACTTCTGAAGAACAAGAGACATAATCAAACCCACTGCAATACAACATAAAGGCTAATCGTGTTCCACTGTAAGATTTATTTTGTTGGCTTTGCTGCAAATATGATGTTTAAAATAGTACATCTGGATTTCAATGTCTCCATATATTCAATCACTTCCACCCACATAAGGTCCACATGACTGGATGGACTGACATTGCCTAAAAGGTGAATTTGAGAACAGCGCACTGGTGTGAACACTCATGCACACAAGAGTTCCCCTCAGCCCCAGTGTCTGATTGACCTTCTTTCATGGAATAAAAAAATTCATCCATTTCTCTTTGAAAAGTAAGGTCACGGTATCTACTAGTGGTGAAGTGATGAACTTCTAGTGTGTGCTGAAAGAAGATCACTTCTTTCACTCAAGTAAAAGCAAAATATTGTGAATGCTCGAAATCTGGGACTAAAGCAGAAGGTGCTGGAAAAAAATACAAAAATACCTGGAAAAACTAAGCAGATCTGACAGCATCTGCGGAGAGGAACACAGTTAACGTTTTGAGTCTGTATGACTTCATCAGAACTAAGAAATATAGAAATGAGGTGGAATATAATCTGGTTGAGGGGGGTGGGACAGGTAGAGCTGGATAGAGGGCCAGTGATAGGTGGAGGCAAAGAAGAGATTGCCAAAAGATGTCATAGACAAAAGGATAAAGGGGTGTTGACAGTGGTGATATTAACTGAGGAATGTGCTAATGATGACATTAACGGTAGAAAGCAGGACAAGCAAGGTACAGATAGCCCTAGTGGGGGTGGGGTGGGGGGAAGGGATCGAAATAGGCTAAAAGGTAGAGATAAAACAATGGTTGGAAATACATTTAAAAAGAATGGAAATAGGTGGGAAAAGAAAAATATATAACAAAAAATATATATATATATATAAAAAATTATAAATTAATGGATAAAGGGGAATCAGAAAGGGGGTGGGGATGGAGGACAGAATTCATGATCTAAAGTTGTTGAACTTAATATTAAGTCCAGAAGGCTGTAAAGTGCCTAGTCAGAAGATAAGGTGCTGTCCTCCAGTTTGTGTTGAGCTTCACTAGAACATTGCAGCAGGCCAAGGACAGACTTGTAGGCATGAGAGCAGGGTGGAGTGTTGAAAGGGCAAGCGACAGAGAAGTCTGGGTCATGCTTGCGGACAGACCAAAGATATTCCACAAAGCAGTCATCCAGTCTGCGTTTGGTCTCTCCAATGTAGAGGAGACTGCGTGGGAAGCAGTGAATGCAGTAGAGTAAATTGAGGGAAGTGTAAGTGAAATGCTGCTTCACTTGAAAGGAGTGTGTGGGCCCTTGGACGGCGAGGAGGAGGAAAGCAAAGGGTCAGGTGTTGCACCTCCTGCGGGAAATACACAGCAGATGTTGCCAGACCTGCTCAATTTTTCCAGCACTATCGTTTTATTTCACTTCTTTCCTGGTCTTGTTGCTGTTTATCAAAAGAAGCTTTTACTTACCCGGTGTGGAGCCAGTAGTGGACCCGGTTGTAGCTGGTGTCTCTATTGTAGTCAACCCTTCTGAGGAACAAGAAGAATAATGAAAGTCAATGCACCACAATGTAAATAACAAAGCTTCCTATATATTGTAAACATAAAACCAACACATTAATCTTGCTACAAAAGTGAAGTTCACAAAACTAAGTGATGATTCAGATTTGAGTAAATTTTCAACCGTTTATATCGAAAAGGCAGCATGTGCAAGACTGAACGAATGGACGGAGATTTCTTGAAAGCTGGAAATGAGAAAAGCATCCCGGTGTGAACAGACTTGCTGGTGAATATTGAAAGGAGACATCACTTACCTGCTGTAGTAGTTTTCTCAGTCACAGGTGTGGTAGTTGTTTCCTGTGTTGTTGAAACTGCTGACAAGAAAATAACTTTCAAAACCACCGAATTCCAATTCCAAATCCTCCAGCATTGATAATTTTACAACTGGGATACATTATTGATATTAAGGCACAAATCTTGAGGAAATTGGTAAGTACAGCTACTCATTAGGTATCATAATTGCTTTATCTGCTTTATGTTATTAAATAAGTATGAATTAACATGAAGATATTATGAACTGGCAAATATCTTTCTCACTTACCCGAAGTGGAGGTTGTACTGGTAGTTGCTGTGCTCACACGTGACACTGGCTCACAGCAAATGCGAACTTGGTAATCAAAACAAAATCTTTTCTCCTCCATAGCACTTTTAGAGACTGCACAGGTGAACCCTTTGTCTTTGTCGCATGTCACATTATCTGGTGACTCGCTTATTGGTCTCTCAGGCTGATCAACAAATTGACACTGAATGTTAGTGATTACTTCAGAAGGGAAGGAACAATATTCATTAGCTTTGGGGTTAAGCAATTCAAAATCGCCTGGGCTGCCCTCAGAAGGTGTATGTTCATTAATCCAGGGTGACCATTTGCCATGGCAGACGATCTCTGTAAGAGAAAAGAGGAAATGTAGAAGAACATATGACACACTCATGAACTTACCAATGGGGACAATAAATGTGACAGCAGCAAGTCAGCATTTGAAAATGCATCAAATGAATTTTTTCATGATAATGCTTTGTAACATTAATTATATCAACACCAGAGCAAGGGAAAATCTTTTCACAATATTTGGCAATGTGTCCAATGGAATTGAAAAGTGTTCAGCATGCGAGCAGCTTGAAGTGGAAATTTTACAGTTTAGTATCAGGGTGGAAAATCTTAATGAAAATGTGTGTGAGAATAAGTAGCAACTAATGGAGACAGATGTGGGGAGGAGCGTCCAAATTTGCAGTTAAAACTCTTAAAACATTCATTATTTACTTCTTCCGATGGGGAAAAACTCCTCTGGGAGAAGTTGCCACAACACCGTTTTTGTAATTATGAAAATGCCATTGTTTGTAGATTGAAAACACTGAACTTTTCAAATAATCCCTTCCCAAGGAATTGGCTTTAGGTCTAAAGGACTGAATTGATGGACCTATATTGTCTGAGCCAAAGTTTATCAAGGCAGACTTGTAAGAGTAATTGAAATGAGAATTGGGATCCAGTATCACAAACCTGAGACCAGACTAAGGTCATCCTCTCCCAAGACAACATGTTGAGCGGGTAGGTGACAATTACTCAAAACAAGCTCTGTTGGGCAGGAGATGTCATTTCTTTGCCTGACACCAGACTCCAAAAGCAACTACTCTACCTGGAGCTAGGTCACAGCAGGAGACACCCAGAAGGGCAGGAGAAGCACTTCCGGGATGTCCTCAAAGCTTGCCCTAGAGGTCAGACCTCCCTGTCAATCCATGGGAGCCCTTGGCATCTGACTGACCAAAATGGAGACGTTTCATTTGGGAAGACACCGCACAGATCAAGAGACTCGTCGCAGAGACAAACTCGAGTCAGCGGAATGAGCACACACACCTCCAAACAAGTCATCTACACGACCCTCCAAACACCATCTGCTCTGCATGTGGCAGAACCTGCAGATCATGCATTGGGTTTAATTGCTATGATGGAATTCCTCAAACTGGAATGGAAGCAAGTCAACCTCAAACCCAAGGGACTGTCTGACAGGGGAAAGGGAGATATTGAAAAAAAGCATCACTTACCAGTTGTAGAACTGGCTGTAGACACGGTTGTTGTTACTGTTGATGGAATTGGCACTTCTGAAGGAAAGAGAAAACATTGAAAACCGTTGCACTCTGACTGCAAATTCAGCAGCATTAATAGGGTTCCAGCATTCGCTTATGTAATTGACAATAAGGCATAAAGAATGAGGAAAGTATTGAAAACAGCTACTGACTATCTCATCTAACTTCAAGTACAAAGGACCAAACTTAATCAGGAGAAAGACAAATCAATATTTGCATATTTGGTTTTGTTTCAAAAATATTCTTTAAAGTTACAGAGGAAAGAAGAAAATGGAAGAATATGAACAATCGCTTCATTCTAAGGGGAACATCCTTTGATAAGGTATAAATTTGAAACTACTGGACTCTGTGAAAAGGATGCTGCCTATCACCATCAATGTGCAATGAAAATTTTCCATAATATATAAATTTCAGGCTGTTAGTTAGGAACAGGTTTGGTAAACATTGGTGAGCAAGTAGATTCCATGAGAGAACGGTGCAAAGACACATGGATAAAACATGGATAAAAGTTCTGGACAAAATATTGACAAGTGTGAAGTAATGGACTTCCACAGTCTGGAAGTTGTTGAAACAAGTCGGCCCGTGTCACTGTTTTTGCTACTGTATATTGAAAGAAGCCATCACTCACCTGGTGTGGAGCTGGGAGTGGAGCTGGTTGTAGTTGATTTCACTGTTGTTGGGGTCACTTCTGAAGAACAAGAGACAGAATAAAACCCACTGCAATACAATATAAAGGCGAATTGTGTTCCACTGTAAGATTTATTTTATTGGCTTTGCTGCAAATGTGATGCTTAAGATAGTACATCTGGGTTCAGATGGCCCCAAATATTCAATCACTTCCACCCACATCAGGTCCACATGACTGAATGGACTGGCATTGCCTAAAGGTGAATTTGAGAACAGTGCACTGGTGTGAACACTCATGCACACAAGAGTTCCCCTCAGCCATGGCCCCTGATCTACCTTCTTTCAAGGAGTAAACATTTCATCCATTTCCTTTGGAAAGTAAGGCCACAGGATGTACCCGCGGTGAAGTGATGAACTTCTAGTGTGTGCTGCAAGATGATCACCTCATTCACTCGAGTAAAAGCAAAATATTGTGAATGCTCGAAATCTGAGACTAAAGCAGAAAGTGCTGGAAATACACAGCAGATGCTGCCGGACCTGCTCAATTTTTCCAGCACTATCTTTCTATTTCACTTCTTTCCTGGTCTTGCTGCTGTTTATCAAAAGAAGCCTTTACTTACCCGGTCTGGAGCCAGTAGTGGACCCAGTTGTAGTTGGTGTCACTGTTGTAGTCAACCCCACTGAGGAACAAGAAGAATAATGAAAGCCACTGCACCACAATGTAAATATCATACATTTCCTGCATATTGTGGGCATAAAACCAACACATTGCTATTGCTACAAAAGTGAAGTTGACAAAACTAAATGATGATTCATAACTGAGTAAATTTTCAACCATTTACATCGAAAGGGCAGCATGTACAACACTGAATGAATGGATGGAGATTTCTTGAAATCTGCAAAAGATAAAAGCATCCCGGTGTGAACAGACTTGCTAGTGAATATTGAAAGGAGACATCACTTACCTGCTGTAGTAGCTTTCTCAGTCACAGGTGTGGTAGTTGTTTCCTGTGTTGTTGTTGACACTGCTGACAAGAAAATAACATTCAAAACCACCGAATTCCAATTTCAAATCCTACAGTATTGAGAATTTTACAACTGGGATAATTATTGATATTAAGGCACAAATCTTGAGGAAATTTGTAAGTACAGCTACTCACTAGGTATCATGATTGCTTTATCTGCTTTATGTTATTAAACAAGTATGATTTAACATGAAGATAGTATGAACTGGCAAATAACTTTGTCACTTGCCTAAAGTGGAAGTTGTACTGGTGGTCGTTGTGCTCACTGGTGACACTGGCTCACAGCAAATGCGAACTTGGTAGTCAAAACAAAATCTTTTCTCCTCCATAGAACTTTTAGACACTACACAGGTGAGCCCTTTGTCTTTGTCGCATGTCACATTGTCTGGTGACTCACTGATTGGTCTCTCAGGCTGATCAACAAATCGACACTGAATGTTAGTGATTACTTCAGAAGGGAAGGAACAGTATTCATTATCTTTGGGATCAAGCAATTCAGAATCGCCTGGGCTGCCCTCAGAAGGTGTATGATCATTAATCCAGGGTGACCATTTGCCATGGCAGACAACCTCTATAAGAGAAAAGGAGAAATGTAGGAGAAGATGAGACACTCAAAAATGTGGAGCATAAATGTGAAAGCATTAAGTCAGCATTTGAAAATGCTTCAAATGAATTTTTTCATGATAATGCTCTGAAACATTAATGATATCAACACCAGAGCAAGGGCAAATCTTTTCACAATATTCGGCAATGATTCCAATAGAATTGAAAATTATTCAGCCTGCAAGCAGCTTGAAGTGGAAATTATACACTTTAGTATCAGGGTGGAAAATCTTAATGAAAATGTGTGTGAAAATATTTAGCAACTAAAGGAGACAGATGTGGGGAGGAGCGTCCAAATTTGCAGTTGAAACTCTTAAAAAGTTCATTCTTTAATTCCTCTGATGAGGAAAAACTCTTCTGGGAGAACCTGTCACAACAGAGTTTTTGTAATTGTGAAAATGCCATCGTTTGCAGATTAAGGATACTGAACTTTTCAAATAATTCCTTCCCAAGGAATTGGTTTTGGGTCTAAAGGACTAAACTGATGGACCTGCATGGCCTGTACGAAGGTTGATCAAGGTGCAGTTGTAAGAGTAATCCAGTATCCCAAATCTGAGACTTAGGTCATCCTCTTCCAAAACTACATGTTGAGCAGGGAAGGGACAATTACTCAAAACCAGGTCTGCTGGGCAGGAGATGTCATTTATTTGCCTGGCACCAAACTCCAAAAGCAACTGCTCTACCCGGAACTAGGTCGCAGCAGGAAACTCCCCGGAGGGCAGTGGAAACACTTCTGGAATGTCCTTAAAACTTGCCCTGGAGGACAGACCTCCCAGTCAATTCATGGGGGTCCCTGTCGCGTGATGGGCCAAAATAGAGACTTTTCATTTGGAAAGACACTGGGCACATCTAGAGATTAGTTGCACAGACAAACTCGAGTCATTGGAAAGAGCACACACAACTCCAAACAAGTAATCTACATGACTCTCCAAACACCTTCTGCTCTGCATGTGGCAGAATCTACATATCAAGCATTGGACTTAACTGCCATGGTAGAGCTCCTCGAAACGGAACAGAAGCAAGACATCTTCGAAACCGAGGGACTGTCTAACAGGGGAGAGGAAGATAATGAAGAAAGCATCTCTTACCAGTTGTAGAACTGGCTGTAGACACAGTTGTTGTTGATCTTGATGGAATTGGTACTTCTGAATGAAAAGGAAAACATTGAAATCTGCTGCACACTAATGGCAAGTCCAGCAGTGTTTATAGAGGTCTAGCATTCGGTTATTTAATTGACAATAAGGCATAAAGAATGAGGGAAGTATTGACAACAGCGACTGACTATCCCCCCTAATTTCGAGTTCAAAGGACCAAACTTAAACAGGAGAAAGACAAATCAATATTTTCATATTTGGTTTTGTTTCAAAAATATCCTTTTGATTTACAGATGAAAGAAGAAATTGGAAGAATATTTAACAATCATAGCATTCTAAGGGGATCATCCTTTGTTAAGAAATGTTTTTGAAACTACTGGACTCTGAAAAAGATGCTGCCTATCACCATCAACGTGCAATGAAGATTTTACATATTATATAAATGTCAGGCCATTAGTTAGGAAAAGATTTGGTAAACATTGGTGACCAAGTAGATTCCATGATAGTAAGGGGCATACAGAAACATGGATAATACATATTTCCTCATGTGCACATTCTGATCGAGCTTCGTCTGAACTTGTCAGTTATCACCCAGTTCACTCTGGAAGTTCTGGACTAAATATTGACAAGTGTGAAGTAATGGACTTCCACTGTCTGGAGGTTGTTGAAACAAGATGGCTCGTATCACTGGTTTTGCTACTGTATATCAAAAGAAGCCATCACTCACCTGGTGTGGATCCGGGAGTGGAGCTGGTTGTAGTTGATTTCACTGTTGTCGTGGTCACTTCTGAAGAGAAAGAAGAACAATCAAAACCACTGAAGTTCAATTTCAAATCCCACAGTATTCAAGTTCCACCAGGAGGTTATCTTATTAATACTAGTGTACAAAAAATGAGGAAAAAGTTTTTTTTCTAAACCACAGCAATAATAAAAATGAGCTTGTTTCTCTTTCTTTCCATTGAACAAAACATCAGCAAAAGCATGGGAAAGACAACATTTGCAAAATCAGTTGTGTTTCAAAAAAACTATTTTAAACTTCTGGACAAAAGAAGAAAAGGGAAAAATATTAATAATACAATGTCAAGAGGATCATCCTTTGACAGGATTTGATAATGATTCTCTAGGAAATGAAAATTGTGTAGAGTATCATCATCAACCTAAAATGCATACTTTACATTTCATTAAATTTCAGTGGATTATTTCTAAAATGTTCAGTAAATGTTGGAAAGCAAGCTGAGCCTAAGAGGAACAGAGGTGTACATAGACATGGACATAACATTTCTCTTCAATGCTCACACTCTGATTGAGGGTCATTCAAGCAGTTCATTTTCAACCAATTTCCTCTTGGAGGAATGGGCTAAATGGCTACAGGGAATGAAATAATGCCCTCCCACTGCCTGGGAGTTGTTGAAGCAAGATGGCTTTTGTCTCTGGTTTTGTTGCTATATATCAAAAGGAGCCATCACTCACCTGGTGTGGAGCCAGTAGTGGATCCAGTTGTTGCCTTCACTGTTGTAGTGACCCCTTCTGAAGAACCAGAACAATAATCTGAACTAGAACCTGAATAGTTAATTATTCCAGTGGAGTTTTATCATTGGTTTTACTTCAAACGTGACATTCACAAAATTGTCTGAAGAGTGATTGTTTTTAAATTTTCCACAATTTTTGCTCAATAGACTGGAGTGGATTGACATTGTCTGAAAGGTGAATTTGAGAAAAGTGTGAGCAGACTTGCTGGTGAATATTGAAACAAAACTTCACTTACCTGTTGTAGTAGTTTTCCCATTAACAGATGCGGTGGTTGTTGCTCTTGGTGTAGTTGTCTCTGCTGAACAAAAGTGAAACGTTCATGATCAATAGAGAAAACTCCAAATTTTGCAGAATTAAGATAGTTTTACCATTAGGTTATATTATTATTGCTAGAGAATAACGAATGGTGAAACAATACTTTTAACTACCACAATAGTCATAGTGTCATAGAGTTATCCAGCACAGGAGCAGGCCCTTCGGCCCATCCTGTCCATGCTGGCCATCAAGCAGCTTTTCCATAATAACTAGATTCCTTTTCTTCACACACTGACAAGTTAAAAAAAAACTAACATAAACACTCTTTCAAGTTTCAATCAGAAAGATTTCAATCATTTCCCTTTGAAAAGAAAGGGCCCATTATCTAGAAGTGATGAAATAACGGGTTTCTTGTCTGTGGGAGTTGTTGAAACTGGTTGACTTATTTTATTTCTCTTGCTACCACTGAACAAAGCCATTGCTCACCTGGTGTAGGACCAGTAGACCATAAGAAAATAAGACATACGAGCAGAAGTAGCACATTCAGCCCATCAAGTCTGCTCCGCCATTCAATGAGATCTTGGCTGATCTGATAGTCCTCAATTCTATTTTCCTGCCTTTCCCCCTTAACCCCTGATTCCCTTACTGATTAAAAATATATCTCAGCCTTGAATATACTAAGCAACCCAGCCTCTATAGCCTTCTGCAGTAAATAATTCCACAGGCTCACTCCCCTCTGAGAGAATAAATTTCTCCTCATCTCTGTCATAAATGGGTGATCCCATACTCTGAGATTATGCCCTCTGGTGCTAATCTGTCCCACAAGGGGAAACAACCTCTCAGCATCTACCCTGTCAAGCCCTCTAGGATAGGTTTTAATAAGGTTACCTCTCATTCTTCTAAACGCCAACGAGTACAGGCTGAACCTACTCAACCTCTCCTCATAAGAAAATCCCTCCATACCCAGAATCAACCTCATGAAACTTCTTGGACTGCCTCCAATGCCAGAATATCTTTCCTTAGATAAGGGGATCAAAATTGTTGACAGTATTCTAGGTGTGGTTTAACTAGTGCCTTGTATAGCTTTAGCAAGGCTTCCATATTTTTAAGCTCCATTCCCTTTGAAATAAAGGTCAACATTCCATTTGCCTTACCTATTACCTGCTAAATTTGTATGTTAGTTTTTGGGATTCATGAACGAGGATCCCCAAATCCCTCTGTGCTGTAGCTTTCTGAAGTCTTTCTCCATTTAAATAATATTCAGATCTTCTACTTTTCCTGCCAAAATGCATAACCTGACATTTTCCCACATTATATTCCATCTGCCAAGGTTTTGCCCACTCACGTAACCTGTCTATATCTCTCTGTAGACTCTCTGAGTAATCCTCATCACTCACCGTCTCACCTATTTGTGTGTCATCCACAAACTTGGTGATAGTATATTCACTTCTCTCATCTAAGACATTAACATATATTGTAAATACTTGCGGCCCCAGCACTGATCCCTGTGGCACTCCACTAGTTACAGGCTGCCATCCTGAAAATGCCCTGCTTATCTCAACTGTCTGTCTTCAATTAGTTAGCAAGTCCTCTAACCATGCTATTATCCTACCCGCAACACCATGGGCTCTTATCTTATTAAGTAGCCTTATGTGCGGTACCTTATCGAACGTGTTTTGGAAATCCAAACATATTACATCTACTGGTTCCCCTTTAACTGTCCTGCTTGTTACCTCCTCAAAGCATTCTAATAAATTTGTCAGGCATGATTTCCTCTTCATGAAGCCCTGCTACTCTGCTTGATTATATTATGCATTTATAAATGCTCTACTATTACAACCTTTATAATAGACTCTAACATTTTCCCAATGATGAATATTAAGCTAACTGGCCTAGAGTTACCTGTTTTTGTCTCCCTCCCTTTTTGAATACGAGCTTTACGTTTGCAGTTTTCCAGTCTTCTGGGACGTTTTCAGAATGTAAAGATTCTTGGAGGGTTACTAGCAGTACATTCACTATTTGTGTAGCTACTTCCTTTAATATCTTTAAATGCAACCCTTCAGGTCCAGGGGACTTATCGGCCTTTAGACCCTTTAGTTTCCCCAGTAATTTTTCTCTAGTGATAGTTATTCTATTCATTCCCTCCTCCCGTTTTGCCCTTAATTATTTAGTATTTTTGAAATGCTATTAGTGTCTTCTACCATGAAGACTGATGCAAAGTATTTATTCAACTCCTCTGCCATTTCCTGGTTCCCCATTATTATTTCTCCAGCCTCATTCTCTAAGGGGCCTGTTTTCACTTTGGCCTCTCTCTTCATTTTTATACATTTAAAAAAACTCTTATTGTCTGTTTTTTATATTACTTGCTAGTTTTCCCTCAAAGTTTATTTTCTCCCTTTTTTGTCATCTTCTGTTGGTTTTAAAAGTTCCTTAATCTTCTGGCTTAGCACTAATCTTTGCCACATTGTTTTATTTTCCTTTCAATTTGATACTATCCTTAACTTCCTTGGTTAACCATGGTTGCTTTATCCCCTTCCTAGAATCCTTTTTCACTGGGATATATCATTGTTGTAAGTCTGTGTAGTGGATCTGGTTGTAGTTGGTTTCACTGTGGTATTAATCCTTTTTGAAGAACGAGCAATGGAATGTTAAAACACTACAATAGAACCTAAATACCTATTTATTTTTGCTGACTCCCGCTATCAGACTCTTCTATTGTGTTTTTCTTCCCAAACCTGATGTTGAAAAATCTATCTGCAGATTCAGAAGCTTTTAAATTTTTAACCAAAAAAAGTGAGTGCCTACAAGATTGCACAAAATATACTGGCATTGGCTGAAAGCAGAATTTGGCAAATGGGTCTAGTGTGTACTTTTATGAAGAATTTTAACAATCACATCATGACAAAGGAAGCATCCTTTGACAAGATATGTTACTGAATCTACTGCAATTGATAAAAAAAAATCCAGGAGATCAGAATCAACTCGCAATGCAGATTTTCCATTTCATTAAAATGTCAGGGTGTTTTTTAAGAAAAGGTTCTGTAAAAGTTGGTGATCAATTGATACTAGGAGAGATTGATGTATACACAAAAATTGTTACAACTTTTCTCCTCATGTGCAGACTCTTATTGAGCTTCATTCAGGTAGTTCAGTTGACAACCAATTCACTCTGGCAGATATAGGCTAAATATCTGGAAGATGTTGAAACAAGGCAGCTGGCGTTTGCTCCTGTATATCAAAAGGAGCCATCACTCAGAGGATGGGAACCAGTAGTGGACCTGGTTGTTGTTGGATTCACTGCTGTAGTGATTACTTCTGGAGTACAACAAACATAGGCCAGAATTTTATGCCGGTGGGATTTTACACTCCTGCTAAAGTCAATGGAGCTTTGAACGGCTTGCTCTGTTTTATGCCCCACACCACCACCACTACTAAAATGGGGCAGTAAAATTATGCCCATATTCAAACCCATAGCATAAACATAAAGGCACTGTAAGATTTATTTTATTGGCTTTGCTGCAAATATGATGTTTAATATAGTACATCTAGATTCAGATGTCTCCAAATATTCAATCACTTCCACCCACATAAGGTCCACATGACTGAATGGTCTGACATGGCCTGAAAGGTGAATTTGAGACTGGCGACTGGCACACTGGTGTGAAAGATGCTGCACACTTCAGTTCCCCTCAGCCATGGCCTCTGATCTCCCTTCATTCATGGAATAAAAATTCCATCCATTTCCCTTTGGAAAGTAAGGCCACAGTATCTACCAGTGGTGAAGTGATGAACTTCTTGTGTGTGCTGAAAGAAGATCACCTCTTTCACTTGAGTAAAAGCAAAATACTGTGGATCTGGAAATCTGAGACAAAACCAGAAAGTGCTGGAAACATCCAGCAGGTGTTCCCAGACCTGCTCAATTTTTCCAGCACTATCTTTTTATTTCACTTCATTCTTGGTCTTGCTACTGCTCATCAAAGAGGCCGTTATTTAACAGGTGTGGAGCCAGTAGTGGACCCAGTTTTAGTTGGTTTCACTATTGTAGTCAACCCTTCTGAGGAACAAGAAGAATAATGAAAGCCACTGCACCACAATATAAATATCATAGCTTTCCTATAGATTGTGGGCATCAAACCAACACACTGATCTTGCTACAAAAGTGAAGTTTACAAAACTGAATGATGATTCAGATCTGAGTAAATTTTCAACCATTTACATCGAAATGAAAGCGTGTACAAGACTTAATGAATGGACGGAGATTTCTTGAAAGTTGCAAATGAGAAAAGCATCCCAGTGTGAACAGACTTGCTGGTGAATATTGAAAGGAGACATCACTTACCTGCTGTAGTAGTTTTCTCAGTCACAGGTGTGGTAGTTGTTTCCTGTGTTGTTGTTGACACTGTTGACAAGAAAATAACATTCCAAATCATCAAATTCCAATTCCAAATCCTACAGTATTGAGAATTTTACAACTGGGATACATTATTGATATTAAGGCACAAATCTTGAGGAAATTAATAAGTACGGCTACTCACTAGGTATCATGATTTCTTTATCTGCTTAATGTTGTTAAGCAAGTTTGATTTAACCTGAATATATTATTAACTTGTCAAGTTGCTCACTTACCAGAAGCAGAGGTGCTTATTGTGCTCACTGGTGACACTGGCTCACAGCAAATACGAACTTGGTAGTCAAAACAAAATTTTTTCTCCTTGAAAGCACTTTTAGAGAATACACAGGTGAGCCCTTTGTCTTTGTCGCATGTCACATTGTCTGGTGACTCGCTGATTGGTCTCTCAGGCTGATCAACAAATCGACACTGAATGTTAGTGATTACTTCAGAAGGGAAGGAACAGTGTTCATTATCATTGGGATCAAGCAATTCAAAATCGCCTGGGTTGTCCTCAGAAGGTGTATGTTCATTAATCCAGGGTGACCATTTGCCATGGCAGATGAGCTCTGTAAGAGAAAAGGGGAAATGTAGGACAACATATGAGACACTCATGAACTAACCAATGGGGACCATAAATGTGACAGCAGCAAGTCAGCATTTGAGAATACTTCAAATGAATTTTTTCATGATATTGCTCTGAAACATTAATAATATAAAGAGCATAGCAAGGGCCAACCTTTTCACAATATTTGGCAATGATTCTAATAGAATTGAAAAGTATTCAGCCTGCGAGCAGCTTGAATTGGAAATTATACAGTTTAGTAACAGAGTGGAAAATCGTAATGAAAATGTGTGTAAGAATAAGTAACAACTAAAGGAGACAAATGTGGGAAGAAGTCAGCAAATTCACAGTTAAAACTGTTGAAACATCAATTATTTTTTTATTCTTCCGATGGAAAAAACTCCTCCAGGAGAACTTGTCGCAACAGTGTTTTTCTAATTGCAAAGTGACCCTTTCTGAGGAACAGGAGAAATAATGAAATCCCCTTCACCACAGTGTAAATACCATAAATTTCCTATAGAGTTTGACCATAAAACTATCGCATTGACCTTGCTACAAAAGTAATGTTTACAAAACTAATTGATGATTCAGATTTAAGTAAATTTTTAACCATTTACATCGAAAAGAATGCGTGTACAAGACTGAATGAATGGATGGAGATGTCTTGAACGTTGCAAAAGAGAAAAGCATCCCGATGTGAACAGACTTGTTGGTGAATATTGAAAGGAAACCTCACTTACCTGTTGTAGTAGCTTTCTCAGTCACAGGTGTGGTAGTTCTTTCCTGTGTTGTTGTTGATACTGCTGACAAGAAAATAATATTCAAAACCACTTAATTCCAATTCAAAAGCCTGGAAGCAAGTCATCCTCAAACTGTCTAACAGGGGAGAGGAAGATATTGAAAGAAAGCATCACTTACCAGCTGTAGAGCTGGCTGTAGACACAGTTGTTGGCACTGTTGATGTAGGTGTCACTTCTGAAAGAAGAAGAAAACATTGAAAACCGCTGTACTCTGACTGCAAATCCAGCAGTATTAATAGAGTTCCAGCATTTGGTTACTTAATTGACAATAAGGCATACAGAATGAGCAAACTATTTCATCACCACATAGGCCCCATAATTTTCCAATATAGTTTGCCCATAAAACAACTGGAGTGATGTTGATGCAAAAGTAATGCAAACAAAATTAATTGCAGATTCAGATTTTCGTAAATTTTCAAGCACTTCCATCCAAATAGATGCCTGCTGAAGATGGAATAAATGGACTGGCATTGCCTGAAAGCTGAATTAGAGCAAAACAATGAACTGATGTGACAGGCCAGTGATGAATATTGAACAAAGACATTACTTACTGGTTGTTGTAGTTCTCTCAATAGCAGTTGTGGTGGTTGTTCCTTTTGGTGTAGTTGTCACTTTTGAACAGAAAGAAAAGAAACTGAACTCCAATTTCAAATTCTGCAGTATTAAAAATCTCAACAGCTGGCTCTTTCTTGATATTAATGTACAAAGAACGAGGAAAAATATTTTTACTACAGCAATAACTGGATGAGGAATTTTCTCGTGTGTCAAATAACAAAAGCAAACATCAATATGATAGTGACAAGACAACATTTTATCATTGATTACATTTCAAAGGAATGATTTCAAAGTACAGGACAAATGAAGAAAAGAGCAAATGCTTAGTTTTGTTTCTTTACACTTGACGGAAAGTCAAATATGTCGATCTTGTTATTGCTGGTTAAAAAAAAATGAATAAAATTTGATAACCAAATAGCGACCACGGGGCTCAATTTTGACTCTGTATATGTGAATGGGTTTTGAGTGAGTTGAAATTAGGTGCTAAGAGAGGCAGTGGTATACAGAAACATGGACACTGCAGGAACAGACTCTGATCTAGCTTCTTTCAAGTAGTTAACCTATCAACCAGTTACGTCTGTAAATATCTACAAGGGTTAAAGCAGTGGAGTTTCACTGTGTGGGAGTTGTTGAAATATGATAACTTGAGCCACTAATCTTGCTATTGCATTTCGAAACAGCCATCACTGACCTGGTGTAAACTTGGTTGTAGTCAGCGTTATTGTTGTGGTGACCCCTTCTGTAAAACAAGAAAAACAGTCAAGACAACGACACTATAATCTCAACATCTGATTGTTTACCTCTCATTGTATCTTCTGTTAGCATTGAAGTGATTTTATCCTTAAGCACTCCAACTATTCCTCCCCCTTCCTTGATCTTTCCTCTAGACGTTATAACAAGATATATTTCGTTTCCAGTCCTTACCATCTTGCATCCTAAATATTTTATATTCCAACATGACTACAGCTAATGAAGTACTTTTTGAAGTGTAAAGTGCTTTGAGATGGCCAGTGATCATGAAAGGAGTTATATAAATGCCAGTATTTATTTTCTGTCTTTTTACATTTCATTCAAATGTCAAGGCATTATTTCAAAAATAATCAGTAGAAGTTGGGAAGCAAACAGGTTCTAAGAGAACACAAGTATAGATATACCATTCTTCCTCTGGCACACACTCTGATCTAGTTTCGTTCAAATAATTACATTTCAACCTATTCACTCTGGAAGTTATGGCCTAAATATATAAACCTGTAAAGTAATGGATTTTACTATCTGGGAGCTTTTGAAATAAAGTGACTGACTGTTCTCAATGGTCCTCTACTGTATCTTGAAAGAAACCATCACTCACCTGGTGTGGAGCCAGTAGTGGGCCTAGTTGTAGTTGTCTCCTTGATACCTTCTCGGGCAGAAGAAAGATAGTTAAAACTACTAGGCTAGAAGCTAAATTCCTGCATTGTTTTTGTAGAGTTACACCATAAGACTAGCTGGTCCTGCTGCAAATGCCATGTTGAAAAGACTATTTGCAGATTCTGATTCCTTTAAGTTTTCAACCATTCTCACTGGTTGGAATGGGCATATGGTTTACAATTGTTATCTACTGGACTGGTATTGTCTGGGGCCAAAATTCAATAAATGGCACTTGTACCAAGAGTCTTGCTTACGTACATGGAACATAGACATCACCCAGCAATTGCAGAACTGGCAGTAGACCCGGTTGTGTAATAGATCTGGAAGCTGTTGCCTTTTCTTTATCAACTCTGTTTATGCAAGACATTTGTCATTGCTGCAAGTTCTTGAAGGCCCGTAGCCAGTGAAAGAGAAGGTGAATTTTTATTTGGCCAAATTGAAATGATAAATGGAAGAAGTTATGTGCAGGAGAAAATGCTCTGGAATGGCTTTGAGGTGTTCAGATGCAATAATGGAGATACAATTGGCGTAATTTCATGAATAGGGGAAAGTATTCTTCCCCCTGGGACATTGTTGCAATACAAGATGATTTGTTAACTCTCAATTCCGTGGGCTGCATTTTACACAGGGTGGGGGGAAGGGGGGATGGGTTGTGGCGGGGGACGGTGGGATTGGTACAGCTCTCACCCATGAAGGAATGTTGGCTGGAAGCCAACACATGCTGAGGAAGTCTGGTCACAAGCTAATACATGCTGCGGGCAGGCTAAATTCTTTAACAGTGGCATTTCCACACCTGAATGGGAGGAAGACCTGTCCTCAGGAGCTGCTGGCTGATAGTGGGCACTGCCAGGGCTGCAGAGAGAAACCCGAAGAGGATCATGGCTGCTCAGGATAGACATTTCCCAGGTGGCCATTTCCACTGAACGTGAATATTTTTATGTTACAGAAGACAGGGTTCATGATGTTGGTTTATGAAAACATAATAGTATGCATGTTGGATGGAAATGTTTATAGATCATAATGTTCAATTTCTTTTTTACTGCAGGAATTGGCTATACTGCTGAAACAATGAAATGATGAACTTCCACAGGCATTGAACACATCTGTGTAAAAGCCCTTAATCATGCATTCTGAGGTTGTGCGCACCCGAATGCACATAAAATTGCGTGAAATGACATTGAGTGTGCATCCGATGTCATCACACAGGTGTGCAATATTGAGGTTGGCAGGCACGTGCAGGAGTCGGAACTGCACCCACTGACAATTAAAGGGCCAATTAAGGCTATTAAAAAGCTTATTGACCGTGATTTTATATTGCCCGTGTGATTTCTAGCTTGTCGCACGGGCAAAACAGGTATGCGGAAATTATAAACAAAAACAGAATTACCTGGAAAAACTCAGCAGGTCTGGCAGCATCGGCGGAGAAGAAAAGAGTTGACGTTTCGAGTCCTCATGACCCTTCGACAGAACTTGAGTTCGAGTCCAAGAAAGAGTTGAAATATAAGCTGGTTTAAGGTGTGTGTGTGAGGGGCGGAGAGATAGAGAGAGAGAGAGGTGGGGGGGGTGTGGTTGTAGGGACAAACAAGCAGTGATAGAAGATCATCAAAAGATGTCAACGACAATAGTACAATAGAACACATAGGTGTTAAAGTTAAAGTTGGTGATATTATCTAAACGAATGTGCTAATTAAGAATGGATGGTAGGGCACTCAAGGTATAGCTCTAGTGGGGTTTTTTTTTTATATAATGGAACTAGGTGGGAAAAGGAAAATCTTTATAATTTATTGAAAAAAAAAGGAAGGGGGAAACAGAAAGGGGGTGGGGATGGGGGAGGGAGCTCACGACCTAAAGTTGTTGAATTCAATATTCAGTCCGGAAGGCTGTAAAGTCCCTAGTCGGAAGATGAGGTGTTGTTCCTCCAGTTTACGTTGGGCTTCACTGGAACAATGCAGCAAGCCAAGGACAGACATGTGGGCAAGAGAGCAGGTTGGAGTGTTAAAATGGCAAGCGACAGGGAGGTTTCATTTTCTCATCCGTGATTGGGATATAAGAGCAGCAACAGTACTTTCTCTGTCATTGCCAGTTCATTGCTGTGTGAGTACAGAGTTGTCCCAGAGTTTCTTAGCATCTTGTTTGATTGTCAAGCCTGCCTTTCAGCATCTCAGATCCTCATCTTCCCTGGAAGGTTCCCCTGAGTATTGCAGTACAGCGCTCCTTCAAGGCACTGCTCCTCTGCATGCCATCTAATGGGGCTAGTGTATTCCGCTGGTGGAACATCCACTGAAGAGGAAGGGAGGGGCAGGAGGGAGAGGAGGCCGCTGGGCGTGGTCAATGTTCCAGGGACAGACCTTTAAGAGGAGAGACATGGGCTCAGTTGGTGCAGGGCCAGCAGGGAGGCCAAGGCAGGAGGGCACACCAAAAATGCAACTACCCAGCATCTAGAGTATTCAGGCAGCGATCTAACTACCTCCAGAGGTCTGAGGTCCAGTCCTGCAGGTGGCTCCGCTTCTCCAGGGACACAGTGGCAGCAATATGTCACATGATAGGTCCGGAAATCACCTCCAGCGGCATGGGTGGACACCCCATGCTGGTTTCTTTGAAGGTCACAGTGGCTCTAAACTTCTATGTATTTGATTCTTTTCAGGGCTTAGTGGGGGATCCGTGCAGCTTTTCTGAATCAGCTGCACATAGCTGTGTCAAGCTTATGACTGATGCTATCTTTGGACACATCCGCAAATTCATCCACTTCTGGACAGACGAGGCGAGCCAGGCAGAGAGAGCACAAGGCTCTGCTGCGATGGCTGGGTTCCCCCATGTCCAGGGTGTAATAGATTGAACTCATGTAGCCATCAAGGCGCCAGCAGGTGAGCCTAGAGCTTTGGTCAACATAAAGGGGTTCCACTCAATGAATCGTATGTGACCACAGGACATGGATTCTCCAAGTTTGTGCCCGTTACCCTGGGAGCTCACACGATGCTTACATCTTGCGGCACTCACAGGTACCAAAGTTGTTCATGGCTCCTGCACAAGTGGATGGATGGCTCCTGGGTGACACGGGCTATCCCTTGAAGAGGTGGCTGATGACCCCACTCCATTACTCAAAAATTGAGACTGAGGAGAGATACAACAGGAGTCATGCCTCCACAAGGGCGGTGGTGGAGAGGAGCATCAGGCTGCTGAAGATGCGCTTCAGATGACTGGATCGGTCAAGGGGGAGCACTGTAGTATCCTCCAGAGCACGTCTCCCTCATAGTCGTTGCATGCTGTGCATTGCACAACCTGGCTTTAGCAAGGGGGGACCTAGTGGAGGCTGAGGAAAGTGATGGCTCAGAGGAAAAGCCTGGGGAGGCGTGGGGAGAGGACCTCGAGGCAGAGGCCAGGAACCTTCTTGGGGACAGGGATGCTTTGATCAGGGATGCTTTGATCCAGTGAGCCTTCTGCTAGGCGTCCAAGGCATCAATGCCTCATCAAGCCAATAGCATTGTCTCCTTTGCTAACAATCAATAAATGAGAACCCAACCCAGTGCGCCAGTGCCACACACTGCCATTCTTTTACAAGCCTGTGCTGCATCTGGCACCTATTCATGCCATCCGGCCAACTCAGTCCATATGAGTAAAATAAATGTTTATGTTACATCACATGAACAAACAAAGAACAAACAAAGTGTCCATCCCTAACACAAATGTCAAAATAATTAATGCAAATAATGCCACTCCGTGACATGCCCCTGCTGTGCTAAAGGTGTCTTTAACTGCGGGTGCTGCATCTTGGGTCCCCCCCACTTTCTGACAATGGCGTTGGAGGCAGCCAGCTGACTCTGCTGTCCTGGTGGCCCTAATGACCTTGGCGGTCGTCCTCTGGCTGCTGGAGCCTGAGCAGGCTCTGCCTGGCTGGGCACCCCCCAGTTGCCACGGCATCATCAGATGGCAGAGGGGTGGAGGAACTGGTGCCCTCATCTGCAGCACCCTTGAGGGGAGCCCACAGAGACGACAGGCAGCTCCTCCACCAGCATGAGCTGCATTTGTACCTCCCTGCTCACCATTGATGGAAGGGCACCCAGCAGAGAGATTAGGTGCCTCATGCATTTCTCACACTGGCAGTGAGCTCTGCCTCACCATGACCAGAGGAGTGAGCTGGCCAGTGGCATTCTAACTTCCATGCAACGCTTTCGTGCTTCGTGTGGATGCACAGATTTGGCACTCCTCCACCCGTTCTGCGGTGCTCCGCAGTATTATGACTGCTTTTCTCCTGACAGGGAAAAATAGAGAGACTCATTATTGTTCTGCCTCCCTGAAGGTCCTTTCCTGGAACCTCCCCACAGCCCACCCAGGCATTAGATGATCCGTGTCACTGGGGCACATCTCACCCTGCAATACACTCAGGCCAATCATGCTGACATCCCAGCCTTGGCAGGGCAGGCTTCAGTGCCAGTTGGCATACATAGTCCTAGACCCCTGAATGTTCCGAGCAATGGGCACCCACCTAAAGTTCCTTGCACAGGTCCATGCCACCTATGCATTTACCCTTGCTGACCGCAGAAGGTCAGTGAACATTTTATGTCACTGAAGCCACATGTGGCACACCATGTCGTGCCCACTGACCTGGCGGCGACCTCTGTCCAGGTCTTCTTGGTCAGGTGGGACAGCCTTCTCTTGCCATTTCTGAGCATTAGTATATGTTGCCTGGCACTCACCTCCTCGAACAGCACTCCCAGGCACTCATCTAAGAACCGGCTGGGGGGGGGAGGGCAAAGTGCCCACCTGACTTGCCCTCCTGTCTTCCATGATGTCCAGGTTCTGAGGCCATGACCACACACCAGTTATCTTAGATAGCTTCTAAACAGCTCCTTCAGCCTCCCCCACAACACCTGGCAGCCTTCAGGGAGCTGCCTGTTCCGTTTTTGAATACCCCATTCGGCCCGGCATCTGATGCGTTCCCGCCCTCGCACATGGGAAACGGATCCGGCAGTCATGTTTAACACTGGGTGGGCCTTAATTGGCCAGCCCAGTGTAAGATCGCGTACACAGCGCGACCTTGGCTGGGAGCGGGTTTTATACCCACTTCCACCGCGCCAATTGCAGGCGCAACCTGAGGGTAGAATTCAGGCCAAAGCCTTGTGTAAAAACGTAAAAGAGCTGATCACGTAACAGACATTGAACTCATGGTCGTATCATCTGTATTCATGAATAACAAGAAAGAGATTCAAAGTGCCAAAGGTGGCACTTGCAGATTCTTACCATATGCCCATTCTAGTGGCTTCCTCCAAGATGACCTTGGAGCTGCATAAGTTCCATTGCCATCACTCATTCTTAAGATATCATTAATTCTTTTGTTTATGAAGAGTTCAGATACCTATTTGCAATGTCAAGCTTTAAAGTGTGATTTGAAAATTAAGTTGGGGGCATGCTTTGCTAACCATTGTATTGATATAAAGCAACAAATTATTCTTAAGGATACTAGCATCTAGCAATTCATTGATCTACTATGTCACACATTTTAACTGTTTGCAAAAATAAATCACTTACATGTAAGATTTCCATTGCGGCATTTACTGTAAACAAAAGAATAAAAAATTTCACAACATTGTCTCAACCCCCTAGCCCACCCTGCTCCCAGTGTAAGTACAGTCACTGCAAGAAACACAGAAATTCTTGCAATCCCACAAACATCATGGAGTCAAAACGGATGAGTGACTTCATAAACTAGATATGCAATCATGTAATACATTTGTAGAACGATTGCATAAATGTGTCTTGAAGGTAAAAAAGAACATTTTTGCTCTAATTCTTATCAACAAAAACAAAATGAATTATTTTCATTAGATTCACTTTTTTGAATTGAATTGTAGCCCATTGGAATATATATAGATGCTATTGATATTTTTCTCTGTAATGTTGACAAGGATGATGGAGTCAAATCAAAAAGCTTTACTGATTCACCTGTTATTCCCTCCTGATCTAGGTCACTAAATGCACTGCATCTGCCCTGACCTGAACCACTTGGAACTTTGGATTCACATTATTAGCACAGTGATGACATGCCCTTGGCATGTTCTATTCTCAGAATCTGGGACACAAAGACAGCCTATGGCAGCACAACCGATCAGTATCTCATGGCCCTCTGGCTTCTGTCAAAGACAGGAGATGGAAGGTCACCAGCCTAAGAATTTAGTGCCTCCTTGTGGGGAAAGAAAAACTCATGTTTTCAGGCTTCCAGCTGGTCCTTTCAGGTCCTCCAATGTGATGGGGAGGTACGAGGGTCTCTTTTAGTATACATCCATATGGGCATCCTAGCAACATTCCTAGAGTGAATTGAACCAAGAATGACATTATGTCCTTCTCCCCTTACATCCATTCCAAAACAATTCCTGCACTAATGTCGGTGAAGGTTTTGGATATCCCTGTGGAAACCCTGGAAATTTCAGGGCAATAAGAAGTAGATGCCGAACTGGTATCACTTTACCTCTCTTTTATAGTTGGAAAATCAATGGTTCCTGGTGTGCATGGGGGAGAAACATCAGTCAGATAAATTGATGCACCAAAACTTTGCAGCCAGGAAAGACCACCAACCCAAGCAATGCTCACCCTCCTCAGCTACTAACGGGTAGGCATAGGAAAAACAGTGCACCTAATTTGATTATGTCACAAGCAGAGTTTGATGAAATAAGAAAATGCATCATTATAGATACTTTACCATTCTTCGCAGTCATTCCTTGTTACTTCACCTGGTTGCAATATCTGTCCATTATAGTAACATGTGCAATCAGGTAACTTAACGCACTTCATGATATTTTCATCCAAATAAGGAGCACTCACTGGGCACTTTGCATAACAACCTATATTAATTAACAAAAAGTAACATGTGATGATAAGATTTTTGAAATACATAGTCAATGTTAAACCTACTTATGCTTATTATTGCATATTTCATCCATGTTCACCGTAAGTCATGGAGTCACAAACTTTGTTCTCCATTCAGGATAAATAGCTATTCTAAGTGAAAATCAGAACTCAAAATTATCAAATCTGCTGAATACTGAATAAATTAAAGTTATTTTGTTTCATTGAAGTTGTCAGAAATGCCTTTTTGCATTTTTATCAAGTTGTAGAATATATATGACAAAAGTGGTAGCATAATGATTTTAAATCCAAGAAATACCAATTATGAACCAAATGTAAAATATCTAAACAGGAATATTATCTGATGATATAAAGGGAGAATAATGTAGTTTAAACCTTCAAGTATGGCAGAGAACTTCTTTCCAACATAATGGTCCGAACATGTTCTGGTTGTTAACGTTCCACATGGTTGATAATGCCAACTGCATTCATCAGGATTGTTATAATAGTCACAATACACAGCTGCAAAACAGAAGTTAATATATAATCACATTAATTCTGTTTAGTCAACTAAAGCAAGTTACATAATCTATGAATGATTCACAGGGATGTACGATACAGAAATTGCCATTCAGCCTGTTTATTATAAAAACAGAAGAAGCTATTTGGTCCAAAGATCTGGATACATGTTTCTTTTAGAAAAGGTAGTTTTATCTTCTTAATTCGAGGTCATGTTGTTTATCTATATTTCTTGAAACCAAGTATTTCTCTCCCTTTTAAAATCCTTAATTGATGTTATTACCACATTTTTCTGGGACAGTGCTTTCCATATTCTCAAAACGCTTGAGGGAAGAGCTTTTTCTGGATTCACTTATCCTGTCTAAGTTACATTTTTGTACTGGACTTGTCTTTGTACTGGATTCCCTAACCAATTCCCTTTATTATTTTAAGCACCATGGTTGGATCATCCTTTAGCCAACCTATCTGTCAGGACAATATAAGCCACATAAACCACATCTAAGTCCCTTTATTGCAGGGAACATGCTGATAAGCTATCACCATACCCTTTCCAAGGCTAGTACATCCTTGTTAAAGTGGGAAGCCATATCTGCACACCAGAGTTGAAATTTAACTGGAAGAGAATGGTGGGTTTGGCTCAGATATTTTGGGTGTTAAAGTGTCGGGCATCTGTTTACCGAGACTGGCGGGCTGTTTGAGTCGGTAAACAGATTCCTGACCCTGCCTGCTGACAACTAACAGGCCTATTAAGGCCAATAAAGTAATAATTAAATGAAATTTTTCACTGCCCATCCAACCTTACGGTTGGCAGGCAAAAAGGCCAAACAGCCTTTGGATTTTTTATGAAACTTCATCCACAGGTGGGATGAGGTTTCCAACAGCAATTAAAAAAAAATTTTAATTTCATTTATAACATGTGCCTGCTCATGTGACAGAGTCACATGACGGGACATGTTTTTAACATTGCTAAGTTTTTAATTTTTAAACCTTCAGCTTCCTGAAACAGCTCTTTGCCACAAGGAGCTTTCAATGTGCGCACCCGCGCATGCGCAAACTTCCGCGCTTGCACTCGTCCCGGCTCAGCCCCGGCAGCACTGAGCGCTGCAGCGTGCGTTTCACGCTGGCTGCCCGTTAATTGGACAGCCAGCATGAAATCGATGTCGGGGCCCGATTGCGGGCGGTGGTCAGCTTCATGACCGCTCCCGGGCACACGCCCTGCGCCCACCCGACAAAAATCCTGGCTTATATCTTTTCCTTTACCCTGTATATATTATTTTTACTGTGATACCACATTTGAGCAAATACATGTAAATATACATATATACTATGTATATAAAATAATCGCAATAATGTTCCTCAATTCGTAATAGCGCATATCCTTACGGCACAGGTCTGGGGTTCTCCAGCGAATACAAACGCCAGCTTTGTTACAAGCTTCTGCATACACTGCTACAGCGGTACAGAAACCCAGATGTTTCCCTTCCAAGTCACAGGCACAAGCTTCTTGGACACAGGCTTCATAGAATGGAGTTGGGTCAACCTGATGAGTGTTAGGACACAGTGTCAGAAGCAACAAGATATCTTGAAAGAGGATACACTCTAGTTACTAGTAACACATTTGATAATAAACTTACCTTTTTATGGCATGCTTGAAACACCGTATCCTTGATTATGCTACACTTCCTTTGAGCCCATGCTAAACAGTATGGGTTTCTGTCACAAGGAAAAGTTTGATTCACTGCATTTGAACAGGACATTGTTGACTTCCAGCTGTTTCCAAATTCCAACACGTTTGCCACTACAGAGTTTCCTTTTGTTGTTAGATCATCTACAACATCACCATTGAAATTTCCACAAAGACCACATATTTTGTTCTGAAATAAATGTGTACATACATCTTAATATATTCTAATATATAATAATTTAAAAGATCGTAATCACTATAATAGTGACATTTCTTTTAAGCATTCAATGGCAAGACAACTTTAAAGTAGTTCCCCAAATGGATATGAAATCAGCAGATCTGCTGCTCCTCGTACCGGTTGGTGCCACCATGAGGCCATTTTGAGGCTGGGGCTTCCTGCCACCAACAAATTTTGGGTATCAAACGGACAGCTCTGCTGCAGCTGATCGGTTCTCGGGGAAGTGGAAAATTGGCCAGCTCCGACACTCAGTTGGCCGGCAGGATAGGCCTGGGAGGGAAGCTGATCCCAGGCTAGGTCCCAAAGGATCGGCAGTACTAGCACCCACACTTAACATTCTGCCATCAGCTCCTGGGGCGTAATGCTCAAGTAAATTTCAGCTAGGAAATTCACATTCACAGAATAACCAATTATATCATTTTCAACTGTTCATTCTTCACCTGTCCAAAAAGACACTAACTCCTGTGTGTCACAAGATTCAGTGAACTGCCTCGATTCATCTTCACTGGTACTTCTGGTTACTTTACCTTAAGGTACTTCACCTTACTTTAACACATTTGGTGATGGAAATTACAATTCTACATCACATTCCAAAGAAAAACAAATTATATGAATTGTTTTTTTTCCTCAGGCATGCTGAGTTCAACATTCTATAATCTTTTTCATTGTAATGGTCTACAGTATATTGTACATAATATGGGAAGTAGCACATTTGTTTCTGCAAACAAACATGTCCTTTGTGCCTGAAATGGTTGTTCTTTCCTAATATATTTTCTACACTAATAAATTAGTCCAAATGAGGAAATATTAGTACTTTGAACGATGCACTTACCTTCCATCTTGGATCCAGTGTGATTGAAACTCTTGTGCGTTTGTCCCATATCACAGTGATCCCATTGGAAAATGTAAGGATTAGATAGAGTCCAACAGTGTGAAGTGAATAGGAATCATCTGCGCACTGGGTTTGACCATGAGAATTCACAGTTCTAATCACTCTGCCATCAGTTAGTTTCAATTCTTTATCCTGAAGAAATCCCAATGATTTAGAATGTGTGATCACGATAGGCATGTTAGAAATAAAGGCAAATATTGTAACACAATGCCAGCTACAGCATTTTAGTGACTGCAGATTGATGAACTGAGAACACATACCTCAAATAAAATTCTGATAATTCTTGAACACGTCACTCCTCTTTCACAGCATGGAACACTGTCTATTAATATTTGGATTGTGCCTTTTCCTTGATTGCACCGATCCTGCAGTGAACAACAAAGGGAATTTGTGTGATGGCACACTAACATTGTTTAATAATTAAGCTAATTTTATAATTAGTGGGTTATAACATTTCATTATAATGAATATTGCATCATCAATAATGCTTAAATCTTCACAATAAATGAAGGCCCTGGCTAAATAAAACACAAATACCATTACCTATTTGTACACAATCAAATTGTCTTCTCCTCTATGTTGCACTGTAATTTACTTGCAATTAGTTGCAAGTGCAGAAAATGACTCTAGGAAAACCTGAATTGATCAATTCAGTATGATTTAGGTGCCCTGAAATTTTATGAAATGGCCTCACACATAAAGGGCGACAAAATAAATTCCTTTTATATCCGAAGTTTCAAGGAAAGAACTTGCATCTGTATCATTTCCCATGACATCTGTATGACATCTATACATGGCTATAGACTGTGATCAAACGTTTTACCAGAAACTATGGGTTCATTATTTTTAATATCTATCATTGATTGTTAACAATACTCATGGCCCAGAATTTGCAGTCATAATGGTGATTGCACAATGTTCAGCACCACGTGCAGCTCCTCAGACACTGAAACAGTCCATGTCCAAATGCGCCAAGACCTGGACAATATCCAAGCTTGGGCTGACAAGTGGCAAGCAACATTCGCGCCACATATCTGTCAGGCAATGACCATTTCCAACAAGAGAGAATTCAATCATGGCCCCTTGATATGCAATGATATTACCATTGCTGAATTCCCCACTATCAACATCCTGGGGGTTACCATTAACCAGAAACTGAACTGGACTTGCCATACAAATATTGTGGCTACAAGAGCAGGTCAGAGGCGAGGATCCTACAGCAAGTAACTCACCTCCTGGCTCCCCAAAGCCTGTCCACCATCTACAAGTCACAAGTCAGGAGTGTAATGGAATACTCCCCACTTGCCTGGATGAGTGCAGCTCCCACAACACTCAAGAAGCTTGACACTGTCCAGGACAAAGCAGCCTGCTTGATTGGCATCACATCCACAAACATTCACTCCTTCCACCATCAACACACAGTGGCAGCAGTGTGTACCATCTACAAGATGCACTGCAGGAGTTCACCAAGGCTCCTTAGACAGCACCTTCCAAAACCATGACCACTACCACCTAGAAGGACAAGGGCAGCAGATAGATGGGAACACCAACACCTGCAAGTTCCCCTCTAAGTCACTCACTATCCTGACTTGGAAATATATTGCCTTTCCTTCACTGTCGCTGGGTCAAAATCCTGGAACTCCCTTTCTAACAGCACTGTGGACATACCTACAGCACATGGACTGCAGCGGTTCAAGAAGGCAGCTCACCACCATCTTCTCAAGGGCAATTAGGGATGGGCAATAAATGCTGGCCCAGTCAGCAAAGCCCACACCCCATGAATGAATAAAGAAAAATGATGGTGAAGCTGTTAGCGTCACTGTCGTTTAGCTATCAAACTGATTGCAATTTCTGATGTCAGCATATTCAAAGTGAAACACAGAAATCTAGAAGTTGCTGTCAATTATTCCCTACTCCTTCACAGGGTAGGCCATTGAACCTGCGGATGGAAATCTTTAGGAATCATTTGAACTGATGTGATCTTCCCCTTTTACACTGTAATGTCAATGTAAATAACCTCAGAAAAAGTTATACCTTATTGAATATTTTTTTTTACTCTGAGCTGCCTTCTTGAACTGCTGCAGTTCCTGTAGTGTAGGTGAACCCACAGTGCTGTTAGGAAGGGACCTCCAGGATTTTGACCCAGTGACAGTGAAGGAACAGTGATATTTTTCCAAGTTAGGATAGTAAGTGGCTTGGAGGGGAACTTCAAGGTGGCGGTGTTCCCATCTGTCTGCTGCCCTTGTCCTCTTGATGGTAGTGGTCATGGGTTTGCAAGGTGCTGTCCAAGGAGGCTTGGTGAGTTCCTGCAGTGCATCTTGTAGATGGTACATGCTGTTGCCAATGTGAGTGGTGGAGGGAGTGAATGTTTGTGGATGGGATGCCAATCAAGTGGGCTGCTTTGTCCTGGATGGTGTCAAGCTTCTTGAGTGTTGTTGGAGCTGCACTCATCCAGGCATCTGGAGAGTATTCCATCGCACTTCAGACTAGTGCTTTGTAAATGGTAGACAGGCCTTGGGGAGTCAGGAGGTGAGTTACTTGCTGCAGGATTCCTAGCCTCTGACCTGTTCTTGTAGACACCTTGTGTATATGACTAGACCAGTTCAGTTTCTTGTCAATGGTAACCCTCAGGATGTTGATAGCAGGGGATTCAGCAATGTTAATGGCTTTGAATGTCAAGGGGCAATTGTTAGATTCTCTCTTGTTGGAAATGGTCATTGCCTGGCACTTGGGTGGCGTGAATGTCACTTGCCACTCATCAGCCCAAGCCTGATGTAATTTTATTTTAAATGGTGTACTACAACCTCTTTGGCCACGAAAAGCTAATTTTATATTTGTTGAATTATACATTTCTAAATTGTGAAACAAGTTCCATTGTTTTTTCATATAATAAAAATTATTAATTTTTAAATTTTGTTTTTGATATTTCTGTTTCTACCTTATTCCCATTTGTATGTCCCAAGCTTTATTTCACACTCTGTAAAATCTATAAATAGTAAATGCTATTCAGTGTATTTTATATATTCTGATTTGCTGTATGTGAAAATTCTTCAATGTGATTGGATGCATAGCCTTTTGGACACCTTGAGATCCCCTAAGTTGTTGCCAAGATCAAACTAAGGCCAGCATAGGGGAAATTCACAGCATAGACATCATTAGATATTTGTGAGTAGCTTTCTATGAGTTCAGCAGCAAACTTCACTGCTGACTGCCAAATCCAGGCCTCTCATTCAGAGTTCTTTCAAAGCTGAATGCGAGTTATTCTCCTCAATAAAAATGACCAAGTCTATGTATAGAGAGTTATCTGTATCAATTACCTTTCCTTCATCATAAGGTCAGAAGTGGGAATGTTCACTTATGACTGTATAGTGTTCAGTTCCATTTGCAACTCCTCAGATGTTGAAGCAGTCCCTGCCTGCATGCAGCAACCTGGGTAGGCTTGGGTTGATGAGTGGCAATTAACATTTGCGCTACAAAAGTGTCAGGCAATGACTATCTTCAACAAAAAAGCAAATCTAACCATTGCTCCTTGACACTGAATGGCATTACCATTGCTGAAGCCCCCTCAGTCAACATCCTGGGGTTCATATTAACCAGAAACGTAATTTGACCTGCTATATAAATACTATGACTACAAGAGCAGGTCTAGGCTGGGAATTCTGCATAAGTAACTCACCTTCTGACACCTGGAAGCCTGTCCACCATATTTAAGGCACAAGACAATATTATGATGGAACATTCTCCACTTGCCTGGGTGAGTGCAGCTCCAACAATGTTCAGGAAGCTCAACACCATCCAAAACAAAGCAATCCATTTGATTGGCACCCAAGTGGCAGCAGGTACATGGGAACATCATCACCTACAAGTTCCCCTTCAAGTCACAAACCATTCTAGCTTGGATATTTCATTGGTCCTTCAATGTCATTGGGTCAAAATCCTGGAAATCCCTCCCTAACAGCACTGTACGTGTACCTACACCACATGGGCTGCACAGATTCAAGAAGGCGGCTCACCACCACCTTCTCAAGGGCAGTTAGTGATGGGCAATAAATGCTGGCCTTAATTGCCAGTGATGCTCACATTCCATAAATGAATGATAAACAATGTCTCTAGCTACCTATTAAATTCTTGTCATACTTAAGGTAAACTGATTAACAACTGATTAATCAAAAAGAGAGCTATCTGTATCAATGACCTTGCACACAAAGGGATTTGTGAAAATGTTCTAACCAATGAAAATAAATCCTTTAAAGTTTTACATTCTAGAACAAATAAGGAATCACCCAGATGGCCATGTGTATTAGTATATGCAACTAGTGTAATGCTAATCCATACATGGCAAATAGTTTCCAGTTCATTTTGCTGATTTATTCCGAGGTAGACAATCTTGTGGCAGTGCGTCCTACAAAATAATTTTCATGTCCCTGGACCAGTGAGCAACAGGGGTGGTATGGTGGGCTGGTGTGGTGGGGTGGGGGGTTTAGGAAATGCATTCAGGACTAATTATTCAGTCACTTCCTTTGTAAGGCCTGTGTTTGTAAAAGGAGAAATTTAGTTGCACCATACAGAAAGGCTAGCCAACACTTAAGTGTCAGCTATGGCTCAGTGGTGCGCAGACTGATTAACATCTGTGATCAGTTCGAACTGACCTTGGGAGCCAAGGTAAATCACAGCAAGAAGGAGGCTATATTCTTTGGGAACTGGGCTGTACGATCCTTCAACCCCTTCACCATCAGGTCAGATTGCCCAAAGGTGCTGGGGAAATGGTTCCGAGGGACCAGGGCATGTGTTAGAAACTGGGAGGAGTGAGTAGCTAAGGTATAAAAAAAACAGCCATCTGGGAGCAACGCTCCCTCTCCATTGCGGGTAAGAACCTGGTCATCAGATGTGAAGCACTTTTTGTGTTGCTGTACGTGGTGCAAGTCTGGCCCATTCCTCACTCCTATGCTGTGGCAATCACCCGAACCATCTCCCACTTTATCTGGAGGTCAAAAATTGGCCTTGCTCGCAGGGATACGATTTACAAACCTCTACATAAAAGGGGAAAAAAGTGTCCAACGTAGCCCTCATCCTGATGGCCATCTTTGTGTATGGATGCATCAAGCTGTGCATAGACCCTCAGTACACAAACACCAAGTGTCACTATGTGCCAAGGTTCTACATGTCCCCAGTGTTGCGAAGGATGGGTCTGGCCACGCAGCCGTGGAACGCTCCAAGTAGTTGGACTGTGCTGTACCATCTGTCCCTCGTGGAAAAATTTATGCAGAGAAACACCTTTGACCACAAGTCCATCTGGCAGTGATCTGCTTGTAATGCCCTAGAGGCACTGCAGGTAAAGGAGATGGTGGATCCTGTTGGATGGTTCCCTGAGCAGACTGTCAAAGTCACTTGGCAGAATGCCTCATCGCCAGAACTTTCCAACAAGCACCAAGATGTAGCTTGGTTGCTAGTTCATTTACTTCCCACTCCAAAAACTCGGACACAAAAATCTATGCTGACAATCCAGAGCAGTTTTTAGGCAATGCTTCACTGTTGGAGGCGTTGTCTTTCAGAGGAAACATTAAACTGAGACTGTGAATGCAACATAACATAGTACTATTTTGAAGAAGAGCAGAGGAATTATTTCCAGTGTCCTAGCCAATGTTTATCCCATAATCAACATAACTAAAAACAGATTATCAGGTCATTATCTCATTGCTGTTTGTGAGACCTTGTGTGCAAATTGGCTTCTGTGTTTCTTATATTATAATAGTGCCTACACTTCAGAAGTACTTAGTAAGCTGTTAATTTGAGAAAGGTGTTGCAATGCAGCTAAGGTGGGGGTGGGGGAGGGGCAGTGCAAGTCCACTGTTCTGTCATAAAAGTTTAGAACCTTCCTTCTCTGAATGTTATCCTCAAAGCATTTTCAAATAAAACGTAGCTAATTCAATTGTGATATGCCTACTGCCAGCACGTATGACAAAATCAGGGGTCACTGCCCTCGGAAACTCAAATTATCTCCATAAAACATGAGGAGATCTATCATGTATAGTGGAACATTATTTACAAATTTGGGCTCTGTCTAGTTTGTCATATTTTAGCATTTGTTATGGTGCAGTTCATTTTTAATGAACATACATATATAATATTTAGAATTCCATACCACAGATCAGCAGAAATACAAGAACTCTTTGTTTTTTAGCCAACAAAAACAATATGTTGTAACACAACCCATTCCCAATGTAACTGACCTCAACCAAAGTATATTCACAGTTTCCATCAAAGCTGTATCTTTTTCCATCAAAGGTTACATAGTGGCCATCTCCATAAACTAGGCAGTCCTTTGGACATGAATTCTTGGTGCACTCCCAGGTTCCAGCCTTGCATGTGCTGCAATATAAAAAATACTTAAGAGTGCTGCTCACAGCTCTGGTCTCCTAACTACAAGAGGGATATATAGGCACTAGGGAAGATGCAAAAAAAGAAATTAGAAGGATGATATTGGAATTGAGAGATTATAACTATCAGAAAAGACTGAATAATCTGGGCTATTTTCTCTAGAAAAAGGAAGGCTGAGGGGTGGCCCCATAGAGCTCTTTAAAATGATGAAGGAGTTGACTAATAGATGTTTCCATTTGTGGGGAGTCCAAAACTGGGGTCCATAAGCAGAAGATAGTCATTAATAATTCCAGAAGGGAATACAGGCAGGTTTTGGCCCAGTGATGACATCCCTACTTCTGGGCCAAAAGCTCCCGGGTTCGAGTCCCACTTCAGGACCTGATGGCCAGGGAAGTTGCATTCATAATGTGGCCAAACAGGTTAATTATCAGCCTGTAAATCCTTTCAATATGCTTGATGGCAGGCAGTAAGAGTGGGAGCATTTCCTGGTCAGCCATCCTAAAGAAGGCAACAATAAACCACTGCAGTGCTTTGCCAAGCATAATCATGGACCAATCCAAGAGAGGTCCATGGTTGCCAATGCTTTCTTGGGGCATGGTACCTGAAGACGGAGGGGGAAGGGGAATGCAGGAGAAACGAGTTTACTCAGAGTGTGGTTAGAATACAAAACCTTCTACCACATGGAGTAAATTATGCAAATAGTCTATAAGGAGAATCTGGATAATTATATAAGGGAGAAAGGAATATAAAGATATACCGATAGGGTAAGATGAAGTAAGATGGGAAAAACATGCACACCATATGCATATAGCCATTGGATGAAATGGCCTGTTTCTGTGCTGTAAATTCTATGTAGCAACAACAGTATTATGCAAAAATAAACACTTCATTTGTTCAGTAATGTTGGTTAGCTTTTCGAATTGTTTAATCTCACCAGTTATTGCAATCCCTTAAAATTGTGATTCCAGGAGCGTAACTTTCTCCTCCAAATGAACAAGGACACTGTTCAGGAGCAACACATCTTCCAGAGTCATCTTCCACAAGATTATCAGGGCAGACACAGCCAGGGACACAGTTGCTATTAGACTTTTAGCAAAGAAATAAATAAATTTCCTTTCAACTTGGTGTTAAATCCATTGAGAAACAAACAATGCAAATTTACATGAATCCATAACGATAGGTTTTACACAGCCGGGATGAAATATTATGATACCAATACAAGAACAATATTCTGCATATTTTAAATATTGCACATATTCCATTCCATTGGGTGTATGAGTGAGCCAGATAGTGAGGTGACATTGCATTGGAGTTCATGGAACAGCAAAACATAAAGTAATAATAGTTTTAGCTAATACTGAGTATTTGTTGTATTTAATATTGACAGTTTAGAGTAATTGCACATTGCAAATTGCAAGAGAACATTAAAATGTTGAATGTATAAACATTACTCACACATGGCTTATTGTATTCTTTGCAGGTCTTTGCACAAAAGTTGTCCACATTTCTACAGTCAAAATATGCTTTCCCATTCAGGCATCCTAGAAAAGAAAGATTCTAAATGTTGGCTTAGAAATAAACATCTGTTTTGATGCAAAGTTTAAAGCCTATTTATATTGGTGGCACTGGAAGGATAAAAGCAATTGCTCACCTGGACTGGTGGTTGCCGGAACTGTCGAACAGTAAGGCTTCCCATTTTCACAAATGCTGAATGAAATAGCAGAGTTATATTTTTATACATGTTTTCTTATTTACTCAATATTTGTAGGAAATAACAAAGGTACTTACCAGATTCGACCATTCAGAGGAATGCTTTGTCCTTTTTTGATAGCCATGCCATCAATATAACATGAGCAGTCTGATTTATCAATACAAGCCCCAGTATTGTCCATGTACTTTCCCTCAGGACAGCCACAGCCATAAACTGGAACATCCTTAACTTCACAGGTGTAATCGTACTGGGATAGTGATCGACAGGTGCGGTTACAGGCCCTCATGTCATTCTCAAAGACCTGAGTGTTGGCACATGGTGTATCTGTTTAGAGAAACAACATAGATTTTAATGAAGCATATAATGCACTTAAACCCCAATAAATATATTTCTCATTAATACCCTTTAACTGGCAGAGAATGGAAGGACAATTGAACTCAGCAAAATAAGCATACAATCTACACAATATCAAAATTAATCTCCATGGCATAAGCTTACTTATCTTTCAATTAGATGTCATGAAGGTTAGTTTTTTTTCAGGAGTTTACAACAAGAAAATAAAGTGGCAAATGTGGATGACCCCAGCTTCAATTGGCTACAATTTTAAATCATGCCTAGGTGTTTTGTTTCACTTTTTAAAAATAAATATGAAATAAAAATATAGCATCAGTAATGGTTACCATGAACCTGCCAGATTGTTGTGAAAACCCATCAGGTTCACTGATGTCCTTCAGGGGAGAGAATTTGCCGTCCTTACCCAGCCTGACCTATATGTGACTTCTGATCTGCATGAATGTGGTTGACTCTGAACTGCCCTCTGAAATGGCTTAACAAACCATTCAGTGGTATTTAGGATGGTGGCTCACACCACCACCTTCTGAAGGGTAGTTAGGGATCGACAATAAATGCTGGCTCTCCCAGTGATACCCACATCTCATGAGTGAATAAAAAAAAGACTTTTCATGTGTGTGCACACATGTGTGAGTTGTGTACACGTTTTGGTATCATATATTTTGAAAATGGATGAGCTCTTGTGATAAAAATGTAAGGGAATTATGACTTTACATACTTATACTTTGATGCACAGGAGCTAATTACCTCACAGTCCTTGAATGGCTATTCTTATGCACCGATGGAAGATTTGAAGATTTCATAACAGTTTATTTTAAAACCTGCATCGAACTCCATTTATATTAACTAATAAATGCAGGTGTCTTAAAAGAAATTTAACCAAATAAATAGAAATTGAGGTAGCCCACAGTCATTCATACAGATTGGATTTCTCAGGAAACTCATTTCCATATGGTGGTGTGAGAGAAACCTGCTAGTGTGACTCTGCTTGTGTGAGGTTTTGCTTTCGATTTATGCTCATTCTTGTTCAGATATTTTTTCTAGTTAAATTTAAGAGACTGGCTTGGTCAATGATAACTGTCTCCTAGCTTTCCAGTAAAGAAGAAAGAGATTGCATTTATATAGCATTTTTGTGACTTTTAGATTTCCCATTGTGCTTTACAGTCAATGAATTACTTTTGAAATCTAGTCACTGTTGTCATGTAGGTCAACTTGCACCCAGCAGTATATTGGACAGCATATCAGGGACAACTCTTCTACTTTTCTCTGTATAATACCATGGTGGAAAATAAGCTGGCCATGAATTTCACAAAACCACAGAATTATTACAGTGCAGAAGGAGGCCATTTGGCCCATCATGTCTGCACTGGATCTCTGAATGAGCATTTCACCGAGTGCCATTCTCCTGCCTTCTCCCCATAACTTTGCACATTGTTTCTTTTCAAATGATCATCTAATTCCTTCTTGAATGGCTCGATTGAAACTGCCTCCAGCACACTCTCAGGCAAGGCATTCAGACCCTAGTCATTTGCTTTTTCATCAGCCCTCTCTGTGATCTCTTCAAAAAAACTCCAGCAAGTTAGTTAAACATGATTTTCCCTTAAGAAATCCATGCTGGCTCTCCTTAATTAACCTGCATTTGTCCATGAGGCTGTTAATTCTGTCTGAATCATAGTTTCTAGAAGTTTCCCCAACACTGAAGTTAAACAGGTTGGTCTGATGTTGCTGGGTTTATCCTTACCCTTTTTTGAACAATTTACTCAGTGTCGGCAACAAAGAAACAGCAGAAAAGGGCTATAGGAACAGTGAAGGGACAGGAAATCAGACGGAAGATGGAATTATCGGGCCTCTGCCCTGAAGATTGGATTTGTGCAGAGGGGGGTAGATGAAAGCCCCTCCTGTCCCTAAGAGATTTGAATGATGGGATGTCACTCACTGGAATTTGAGCAGTTCACACCTCCTGAGCTCCCAGGGATTTGGGCAATTGACAGGTATTGGTGTCCAGCTCAATTGAAGGAGGAAGGGCACAAAGAGGGAATGTGCAGGCCTCACTGGGCGGGGAATACCCTCCAAGACTTGAGGCAGCAGAAAAGTCCCTCTCAGAAAGGGACTGATTTCTGTAGCCTTTTGGATTTGAGCTGACTTCTGCCTCCAGTGGCTATCAGGAGTTTTAGCTTGAATGAATCCTTCCCACTCCTAGAGGATGCTCAAACTGCACCCATTCTGACTGGATACTGATTTATGTAAACTTGTCAAGCCTTTATTAATCCTACATCCTTCAATGACATCATGAAGGAGGTGACCGGTGCAGTGAGATTGAAGAATCAACTCCGCCAATTCTGGCCCTGATTTTTGCCACGATGGAAAGACACTCTGTCATGGCAAACAGTACTGAAATTCCCAAAATTTCTAAGTCTCATCCCTGAATGCGGCATCTCCAATCTTCACGGGGGTGGGACTGGAGTTGGGCCAGGATCGCATGAACCATGGAGGCAGCTGGCCATTTAAATCACCGGCTGCCTCCACTGACTTCCGTGTTTTGAACACTAGCTGCAAGAACCCTGGAGTGCACAGACCAGACCAAGTAATTGAGGTCTGTTCTTGGTGGGTTAATTTAGATAGCCAGGGCACCTCTTTGGAAAGATAAGGTACCCCTTTGGCTTGGGTCATGGAGCACCTTTGGAAGAGGTAAGGCACCCTCTTGGGGATGTAGGAACCCTTTGGGAAAGTAAAGCATCCTTTAGGATTGTTAGAAATAAACATGATTATATACTTTTTACATACCAACTTGTTGGAACTGTCAAGCTGTCAAGGAACTGTCAAGGAAGTGTCCATGTGTCCAGGAAGTGTCAAAGCTGTCCAGGAAGTGCCTAAGGATTCTAGGTAAGTTGCCATGAAGTGGGTAGGGTCAAAGAGTGGTGGGTGGGGCTCTGGGTTGGAATGAGTTGGCACTAAGTTCACATAGGGGCTATGAAGATCTGGAGAGAGTGGGTAGAGGAGCATGGATTGGCATGGGGGTATGAGGGGCCATGGGGAGGTTGGTGAGGGCATGGGTTGGCATGGATGGGGCATAGGGAGCATGTGGGGGTGAAGGTTGAGGGCTGGAAGGGTGATATTTGTTTAATAATATATTTTATTGATTTAGGCACAGTGCTGGAGCACAGAGGCAGGCCTTGCACCCAGCCCGCCTCCAGCCCCTGCACTCATTCAGGGATTGCCCGACTACCATTTCAGCCCATCCCGAAGACCAAATATGTGACCTGCGGTTGGACATTTTTAAAGGTCAAGTTCGCTGAGCCAGGGATGAGAATCTGGGCCTCAGGTTCTACTTTCTTAAATGGTAAGCAACATTGCAACTTACTGCAAATGTTTCTTCTCCAGTTTTTCACGATGATACCATGAGCAGCACATTCATGAACATACACTCCCAATCCTGCACACAGGCAGTCATTGATGTTCTCACAGGCACAGGTAGCAGCTACACACATCTAAATAAGTAAAGAAGTTAAAAATTTAAGCAGTAATATTTCATAACAATAAAAAAAATCAAGTGGGGTAATTAACTCATAAATTCATATCCACCATTGTGTTGTTTAACACAAACTTATACAATCTACAAAACTAAACCTGGTTAAATTTCCTCTTCCTAAAACTGACACTCTGGGAGAAATCATATCACCTGTAGTGCCATCCTGTCTGAGATTAGATAACTCTATACAGAATGTGCACTAAACCTGGGATCTTTCTGTTCGTTATGGATTAGTTACTCAATGGATAAGCTCAACCAGCCAAGGCGAAAGCATGCAGGATTACTATTTGACAACTTTTACTTTATGTTGAATATGAAATGAACTTCATAAACTTTGACTCTGAATCAGTACTTACCTCATAATAATGTACAGAGTCGATGGCAGAATGACATATGGAAAAGGGACCATTAGGATCTTTTATGGAGCGGCAGTTATCTTTTGCATATTTTTCTGAAATAATAGTTCAGAAGCACAACTTTTATTGTAAGGAAAAATACTTGATTTAAAGATATTCCTGCAAATTGCTCACAATTTTTCCATGCACAATCTAGAATTTTCTGCATGCAATAAAACAGATTTAACACCGTTCCTCTGTCAAAGTATCTAGAGCATTAAAACACAACAAAGAAATAGGTTATGCATTTGTAGGCTAATATTGGCAACAGTCATTTCATCGGGTCCTGACAGCCTATGGGCCCACTGCACCTGTGGATGTGTGGTGGGCAAGTAACTGTAAGGAGTCAGGAATAGGTTGTCTGCCAAAAAGACAGGTCAGGAAAACCCATGCCAGAAAACCCTTTGCTGCTGTGCCAGGGAGGGAGTCTTTTTATGATGATGTCCAATTAGAGCTGGAATTTCTAATGAAACAAACGATTTTTAAAAAAATGCTGAACCATTTACTAGTTTCATTTGTACACACTATTCAGCTTCTTCGTAAACTGAGAATATTTTAACATATAAAGACTTCTTTAAATGCGCCTGTGTACCTAAGAAAATCAGATCAACTTGAAGGCTATCATCAAATGGCCACAGTCAGCTGAAACATGTTGTCCTCCTTGCTACATTCTGGGCCGTGGTCAGGTTTGTGAGCTGGATCAGTTTCGGTTGAAATTATTTATAAAGCAGAAGAAACTTGCTTAACAAAACGAACACTTGGATTTCCACAATCACTTGTGTTGGTTTGGCTGACATCACTGATCAAACTAGCAGATACTACAGTGTTTATGTTTTTAGAGCAGGCCTCAGGTATAAATTAATTGTTATAATCTTACAAAAGGGAATGCAAAACAACTGTAACTATATTGTAATCAGAAGGGCATCAGAAAAGATAATTACCATTTTCTGAACTGACACAAGGAGGAGGTATTATTGCATCGGGGCAACTGTCCTTAAACTTCCAGGAATTAGCAAAAGTAATGGGGGTACTTTCCACAATGCCACCTTGAGATAGAAAGTCATCTTCTGCATTATCATTGAAGACGCCACATAAACCTGAAGGAAAAGAACACAGGTCATCACAAGAGAGTAGTTACCTCGGGTATACTCCTTCCTGGTTTGGGAATGACTTTGACCCAATAGTATATTTTGGTAAGAGGTGTCTATATATTCTTAAGTTTGTGATCTAATGATGCCCATTTCATTTCAAGCAAAGTTTGGATGATTTACATAATTTTATTCACAGTGATCTACTTTGCAATCATGTAACTCTAAGCTTTAACACGGCTTTAATGACTGTGAAAACAATTTGTTGTCAGCACCTTTTATTTCAAATTGGTTCAATTTGCACCATTATATAGTAGTTGAAAATCAATATAAGGTTATTAAATATGCTCCCTGTTTAACTCTGCTTTTAATGCTATTTTGTAAATATGATATTTGAAGCAAACAGATGCTTGTATATCACAGGGTTGGCATGTATTACGGATGCACTTATAGCCAAGTTGTATAATCTAACTGTGGATCTGCTGTGCTGTTTCTCATGATGTACCAGGATAACACTGATATGAGTGGTGATGGGGGGTGGTGGGAGCTGATTAGGATTTATAGTGTGACGGGCACATCCCAGAAAAAAGGGCCTCGAGTTTCCTGTGGATTTTGCCAGACTCCAGGGCTTGTAAGGGAAAGAAGCTGCACTATACAAGACTAACGGCATCAGGGAACAGGAGCTGAGATTCCTTACATTGGGAGTTTTCACTTATCAAGTTTAGATGGCAGAGTATTGTCAAGTGAGCTAAAACATACCAACATCAAGGTGGATTTGGGCCCCACCATTGATGAAGGTGCAGGGGGTGAGGGACACAGGGACTGGGATGATGTGGAGAAAGCCCACCCCTCCACCCCCCAAAGAAATTGCATGTGGGTTTTAAAGCAGTGTAGGGATGGTCAAGAGAGAACAGTAAAATGTGCTATGGGAGATAACACCCATAGTCCAATGATAGGAAGGCCCTGGATTTTCCAACAGTGTCATAGATGTATCTATGCTAACGCTGAACCTTGCTGCTCCCATGCCATTTAGGTGCCCCGCTCCCCAACCCTGTAAGCAGGATCCAGAGTCCCGCATGGTGTGTTGCCTGCCCGGTGCCAGGGTGAGGGACATCTCTGACTGGCTTGAAAGGATATTGGAGAGGGAAGGGGAGGATCCAGTTGTAGTGGTCCACATCGGGACAAATAACATAGGTAAGACTAGGAAAGAGGACCTGTTTGGGGATTATCAGGAACTAGGAACTAAATTAAAGAACAGGTCCTCAAGGGTTATTATCTCTGGATTACTACCTGAGCCACGTGCAAATTGACATAGGGACGCGATAATAAGGGAAGTAAACACGTGGCTAAAGGAGTGGTGCAGAAAAGAGGGATTCCATTTCATGGGGCACTGGCATCAGTATTGGAAGAGGGGGATCTGTACCGTTGGGATGGTCTCCACCTGAACTGATCTGGGATCAATGTTCTAACGAAAAGGGTAAACAGGGTGGTCAACAGGACTTTAAACTAGAAAGTTGGGGGTGGGGGGGAGGGTAAAACTCCAAGAAGTATGACTAATGGGAAACAAAGCAGCGGGTTAGCATGTAGGGGGGTGGAGGGGGGGGTGGTGGGTGGATTCAACTTCATAGAAAATTATGAAAAAACTGAAAAGAAAGGAGAGGCTATTAAAGTCCCCAGAACACAAAATAGGACAGAGTGTTTGGAAAGGGCTAGGAATCTAACTTCAAGCACATCAGATAAAGGGACAACAATGAGAAAGGGGACGGGAAATACAGGACTGAAGGTGTTGTATCTGAATGCCCGCAGTATACAAAATAAGGTAAATGAGCTCGTGTTGCAGACTGAAATTGGCAGGTATGATGTGGTGGGCATTACGGAGACATGGCTGCAAGTAGATCAGAATTGGGAGCTAAATTTCCAAGGATATACATCCTATCGAAAAGATAGGCAGGTTGGCAGAGGGGGTGGGGTTGCTTTGCTAGTAAGAAATTAAATTAAATCGATAGCAAGAAATGACATAGGGTCAGATGATGTAGAATCTGTGTGGGTAGAGTTGAGGAACTGCAAAAGTTAAAAAACCATAATGGGAGTTATGTACAGGCCTCCGAACAGCAGTCAGGATGTGGGGCACAAGATACACCAGAAGGCAGAAAAGGCGTGTAAGAAAGGCAAGGTTACAGTGATCATGGGGGATTTCAATATGCAGGTAGACTGGGAAAATCAGGTTGGCAGTGAATCCCAGAAAAGGAATTTGTGGAATGTCTTTGAGATGGCTTTTTGGAGCAGCTTGTGGTGGAGCGCACTAGGGAACAGGCAATTCTAGATTTAGTGATGTGTAATGAGGCAGATTTGATAAGGGAGTTTAAGGTGAAGGAACCCTTAGGAGTAAGTGACCATAATATGATAGAATATACCCTGCAATTTGAGAGGAAAAAGCTGGAATCCAATGTAACGGTGTTACAGTTGAATAAAGGCAACTACAGAGGCATGAGGGAGGAGCTGGCCAGAATTGACTGGGAGATGAGCCTAGCAGGAAAGACAGTGGAACAGCAATGGCAGGAGTTTCTGGGAGTAATTTGGGAGACACAGCAAAAATTCATCCCTAGGAAGAAGAAGCATACTAAAGGGAGAACGAGGCAACCATTGCTGACAAGGGAAGTCAGGGACAGCATAAAAGCTAAAGAGAAAGCATACAATGCGGCAAAGAGCAGTGGGAAACCAGGGGATTGGGAAGCCTACCAAGACCAACAGAGGACAACTAAAAAAGTAATAAGGAGGGAGATGATTAAATATGAGGGTAAACTAGCCAGTAATATAAAAGAAGATTGCAAGTATTTTTTAGATTTTTAAGGGTAAGAGAGAGGCAAAAGTGGACATTGGGCTGCTGGAAAATGCGCTGGAGAAGTAGTAGTGGGGAACAAAAAAATAGTGGAGGAACTGAATAGGTATTTTGCCTCAGTCTTCACGGTGGAAGAAACGAGTAACATCCCCAAAGTTCAAGAGAGTCGGGGGGGCAGAGGTGAGTATGGTGGCCATTACCAAGGAGAAGGTGCTAGGAAAACTGAAAGGTCTGAAGGTGGATAAATCACCTGGGCCAGATGGATTACACTCCAGAGTTCTGAAGGAGATAGCTGAAGAGATAGTGGAGGCGTTAGTGGTGATCTTTCAGGAATCACTGGAGTCAGGGAGGGTCCCAGAGGACTGGAAAATCACTAATGTAACACCCCTGTTTAAGAAGGGAGTGAGGCAAAAGACAGGAAATTACAGGCCGATTAGCCTGACCTCAGTCGTTGGTAAGATTTTAGAGTCCATTACTAAGGATGAGATTTCAGAATTTTTGGAAGTGCATGATAAAGTAGGGTAAAGTCAGCATGGTTTCATCAAGGGGAGGTCATGCCTGACAAATCTGTTAGAATTCTTTGAGGAGGTAACAAGTAGGTTAGACAAAGGAGAGCCAATGGATGTTATCTACTTGGACTTCCAGAAGGCCTTTGACAAGGCGCCACACAGGAGGCTGCTCAGTAAGATAAGAGCCCATGGTGTTAGAGGCAAGGTACTAGCATGGATAGAAGATTGGCTGTCTGGCAGGAAGCAGAGAGTGGGGATAAGGGGGTCCTTCTCAGGATGGCGGCCGGTGACTAGTGGAGTTCCGCAGGAGTCAGTGTTGGGACCACAACTTTTCACTTTATACATTAATGATCTAGATGAAGGAACTGAGGGCATCCTGGCTAAGTTTGCAGATGATACAAAGATAGTTGGAGGGACAGGTAGTATTGAGGAGGCGGGGAGGCTGCAGAAGGATTTGGATAAGCTAGGAGAATGGGCAAAGAAGTGGCAGATGAAGTACAACGTGGGGAAGTGTGAGGTCATGCACTTTGGTAGGAAGAATAGAGGCATAGACTATTTTCAAAATGGGGAGAGAATTCAGAAATCTGGAGTGCAAAGGGACTTGGGAGTCCTAGTCCAGGATTCTCTTAAGGTTAACTTGCAGGTTGAGTTGTTAGTTAGGAAGGCAAATGCAATGTTGGCATTTATTTCGAGAGGACTAGAATATAAAAGCAGGGATGTTCTGCTGAGGCTTTATAAGGCTCTGGTCAGACCACATTTAGAATATTGTGAGCAATTTTGGGCCCCGTATCTCAGGAAGGATGTGCTGGCTCTGGAGAGGGTCCAGAGGAGGTTCACGAGAACGATCCCAGGAATGAAAGGCTTAACATATGAGGAACGTTTGAGGACCCTGGGTGTATACTCGATGGAGTTTAGAAGGATGAGGGGGGATCTGATTGAAACTTACAGAATACTGAAAGGCCTGGATAGAGTGGATGTGGGGAAGATGTTTCCATTAGTAGGAGAGACTAGGACCCAAGGGCACAGCCTCAGAGTAAAGGGAAGACCTTTTAGAACAGAGATGAAGAGAAACTTCTTTAGCCAGAGAGTGGTGAATCTATGGAATTCATTGCCATAGAAAGCTGTGGAGGCCAGGTCATTGAGTGTATTTAAGACTGAGATAGATAGGTTCTTGATTGGTAAGGGGATCAAAGGTTACGGGGAGAAGGCGGGAGAATGCGGTTGAAAAATTATCAGCCATGATTGAATGGCAGAGCAGACTCGATGGGCCGAATGGCCTAATTTCTGCTCCTATGTCTTATGGTCACCCCACTGTTCCCACAAACACGAGCTGAGACAGCTGGAGCAAATATACTCACTCGTATATAGCACATGGCATGTAGCATTTCGCCTGGTGAGTTAAAGCTGCAAGGAAGAGGAGGAAGGTGACCATATTTACTGAGGGAATTTAGGAAGAAGTTTATAATGAAGAGTGATATGACTGAATTTTCAGTGGGTCCTAGAACATAGATGGCCAGCCTGAAATTTGGAAGGATTTTGCTGCTTATGCTGGGTCTCTGCAGGTTTTGGGGGGTTGGAGAGCCCCTGTAGAATTGTAGGGCATAGTGTTTTATTTACCCACTATAAGTAGATAAAGTAAAGATACCAGAGCTAGATGACTAAATCTGCATAGGTGAACAATATGCTTTGGAATTCTCAGTATAAATAAAAATGTCAATGCTGTAATCATTTAGAATGGTTGAAAATATAAAGATTCTAGTCACTATTATTCTGTGAGTCTGACTGTCTTATCTGTCTCTTTTTCTCATTCTGACTTTCTCTCTCTCTACTTCTCCAACTGGGTATCTTTCATATTTTGCTTTGGCCCAACTCTAACCTCTGTTTCTTTCTCACAGTCCCTTTTGCAGTTTCTCTGCCTACCTTTTCCTTTGTGCTGAGGATATGGTCCCATTGTATTGGCCCCTGAACCACTGCTTGACAAGATATGTGGGTCTCAAATTAACACTGACCTGGAGCAAAACTAATTAACATTTAGTGAACTCTCAATATGTGCCGCAAAGTGTGCAGTTGGGAGCACACTGTGGTCATGAGGGTATGTATGATATTCAACTGTTTGCAAATACTTAATGTTGGGATGACATCAGAACATTTGCTTGCATTTTGGCAGCAGGTAATATCTTTGTTGATGCATTATCAAGGTGAACATTGGTATCATTCTGCCTCATCAGGCTTACTAGTCTACTACTTTTCTTCCAGGAATGCGGTAATTTCCTTAAATAGATCGGATGTTAATCAGATGGTCATTTATCTGACGTTTTAATGCTCCCTTGTTACCTGTAAGCAATAAATAGATCTATTTGTCATATAGTTCAAAATGCAGTTCCTGCTTGAAGCATTTGCTGATGACAGCCATTTCATCCACTTTAGTTGGCTCAAATACTAAAAAGACTGTATTCCACTCGCTCCTGTTGAAACTTTACTCAAAGGGCTGCAATTCATCTGTTGTGCCCTATTCTGTTTTAAAGGGATGTGTGGGTTTTCAAAAAATGAGCCACGCTTTCAGATTTAAGTCAAATCCACTGACAACTAGCCTTGCAGTTATTCATTGCTCAGCCTGCCTGCCTCTCATAAGTGGCCCAAACAGATACTCGCCACCCATAGGGGAAGGGCTAGCGGGCCAGGGGAAAAGATGGAAAATCAATTACTTTTGAACATGCTCAGTCATCAGCTGCCCACAGTATTATGGAATCTACCCTGCATTATAAATAGGTAGATTCTATTCCCAGCATGTGAAGTCAGGACTATTACTGAAGCACTCCTAAAGATGTATTTAAAGATGTAATCCTGTCATTAAATTAAGTATGCATTTAAATGAATATATCATATTAGCCATACCTTTCGTAATTTCTTTTAAATCCTCAGACAGTGAGATGTAAAGCTGCATAGCAGGAAATATCTGCACTTGCATTTTCAGTCCAAATGTTGTTACGACTTGAATGTACATTGAGGATTGCTGAAATATTGTTATTCCTCCTGTTTTAAAGAAAATATACTGATTCAGCTCACATTAAACCATTTATTTAGTTATCTTTATCCAGCTGAAATGGTAAGGAATACTGGGACTGATTTGCACTCTCGCCAACAGTTGAACTTATCCCAGAGTTAATGAGCTTAAGCCATAGCATGCTATGCTGAAAGGGTGGGAAAGGCAGAAAACTTCATCACATGTGAAAAGTATTTCGACATGTACTTGATGTCCTGTAACCAGCATGGTTGCTTACCAAGAACTGGAAAATGGGATTGGATTGGGTGGTTGTTTTTCAACCTGCATTGACACAATGAGTAAAATGATCACCTCCTGTGCCATAAGTTTCTCTTACTTCTATGAACAGGGCAAAACATTCTTTACCTGTTCTCAGAGGCATTGTGACCACATTTTGATCAAGATGTATTTTGCCATCATTGGTGAATACAAAGGAAGTCTATAAAAAAAGTATGCATTAATCATTAATCATTTTAGTGAACATAGTGGCAGAACTAAAATTAATCGTTTTACAAATTCTTACCTGATTCTTAGTTAAGGTAACACGCTGCAAACACGACTGTTTAAATGCTGCTTGACACTGGTGGATTTCTACCATGATGGTCCAGTCCTCTGTCTATTGAAAAAACATTGCAAAATGGAGAACTCAGAAATGTCTCAAGCAGGTATTATGCCTATGGCATTAATTATACATTTGTTTCAAAAATTGATTATAAATGAGATTAAAACGTAGGAAACATACAGAAACAGCATAATATGAGCATTCGCCTATCATGCAATAATAATTATTATCAAATGTTGTGACGCAAGTTGCTTCTTCAATTTTGCATCTCCCGGGGCATTTAAGATGGGAACATGACCAGGCTCCAGATTCACAAGTGCTAAAATGAAAATACAAAAGAAATAATTGAGATTTTGTTCTAAAATATTTGAATTTTTGAGTGTAAATCCTACATATATGATGTACAGTGCAAAGCGTACCATGACTGACAGGAAGTTGTCCTTGTTTTTCCCGATTCATAAATCTCTCCATCATGTTCACAAGGGCATTCTGCTTTCTTGATGCATGTGTTTCTTCCTCTGATGTTATCAAGGACAGTGCCTGAGATACATTAAAATACATGTCTAAGTACTTTCTCCTATTCATACTAAAACTCTCAACTTTGCTTTAATTGGATTTGTAAGTGTAAATTATTCTTTGGTGACATTCCTAGCATTATTTCACTGAATGTTGTTTTTCTTCACTGTTGGGTCAATCAGGAAAATAAGAAATTCTCTCAAATCACCATTCTAAAATCATTTGTTCGTTATTTGTACCTTGTGAGTAAAAGTGGGAAGGTACTCGCACCCTGCTATGTAATCAATTGCTGACCCATGCATGAGAGTTACACGCTTAAGAGTTGACTTAATCACTGATTTTCTCTCCTTCCCTTTGGAAGAATGTTTTATCCCTTTGTAACGCTCCCTCATGCAACATTTAATAAGATAAAGGTGATTGTCAAAGGTTCAGCGTTAAAGATGTGGACATGTCTATGTGGTCAAAATCCCTTGGAATGTGGGTTCATGCCCAAAAGGGCCCACCAGTGTCATCCATGCTGTTTGAGTTTGCTGGGTACTTAATTAGCACAGAGAAGTCACTCCTCACTGTGGAGGAATATCCATCACCACTTGCCAATGTGAGTGAATTATCTGCCAGCTGTATGTTTTTATATTAACACTGGCTATGACCCTCTTTAACCCTCTGTGTAAGGGGCCTGATCAATAGCGTTTCAAAAAAATACTAACCTTTCTTTTCTTTGGGGGCCTGGGCACTTCCCTGGCTTGGAGCCCACCCATAGGACCTAAAATCACCTCATTTTCATCCCACTTTCCAGCACCTGGTCTGTCGCCTTGCAGGTTACAGCACTTCAGATACAGATCCCGGCACCTTTTAAATGAGTTGAACATTTCAGCCTCAACCACCAATTTAGGCAGTGAATTCCAGATGCCCACCACCCTCTGGGTGAAAAATATTTTCTTCATGTCCCCTCTCATCCTCCTACCAATCACCTTGAATCTATGCCTGCTGGTAATTAACCCCTCAGCTAGGGGAAACAGCTCTATCCTGCTCCCTATCTAGGCCCCTTGTAATTTTGTACACCTCAATTAGGTCACCCCTCAGCCTCCTCTGTTTCTGAAGGTGAAAACACCTCATCTCACTTTGTGCAATGTTCACATATACACCAAGTCCAGAATGAGCCAATGGAGAAGGAGCAATCAGCACCAGAGATCTCCACTCTTGCTTCTTCCCCTGACAATATTTGCCTTGCATGTGAGTTGGGGCTCCCGACATTCAGAAGGAAAGCTGGCAACTCTGAGAAAAAACTGAGACAATATGGAACTGACTCCTGGCCCATATGGTGGATGAGGGAGGGAGGCGTTCTTTCCTATTTTCCAATGAACTTACGGGAAAGGGACCAGTGGATCCCCCATGCATCTCTATCTCAAGGAATTTCCACCTCCTCGCTCCTGCCATAGCATCACTAAACTTCTTGGTTGATCTTATATTTTAGCAAACATTCAAAGAAATCTATTTGGAAATTATATTGTGGCATGAAAGCCAGATTGAGTGTGTCAATGAGAAGGATGCAATGCTTAAAATACATGGTAGATCACTCACATAAATGTTTTATGTTAAAGTAATGTTAAGGTACAAGTAAAAGATGACATTGTTTTCAATTAATATGATTACCCTCTGGACAATCGCAGGTATCCACACACAGATCGCACTGTAGCTGAGGTTTCGGATTAGAGCAGGTTGGAATACACACCGGGCCACACTGCTTGTAAATCTTAGTTGCAGAACACTTGGGCTTTTCTGAAACAGAAAAGCATTTTTTTTTCCATTTTGATTACTGATGATACTAATATGTGATGAAACTCAGGTACAAATAATCTTGTTTGCTTTACCCGAGTGAAAATTTTCATTGAGCATTAATTTCAAGGCATGTGTCTTAACTGAGTGTTTAATTGCCCTGATTTCCACAGATAACTTACCACATCCAATTTGTGTCCTCCAATCCTTGTAGTGCTGAAAAAGTTCTTTACTACATTGCCGTGCCAGCTCTTCAAGAGTAGCACATTCACACTTTAATTCTTTACAAGTGCAAAGGTCTGCAGAACACATTTTCACGTACTCGTCTGTAATTTGGTTCTCAAAACAGGAGAAGAAGGAGGAAGAGATTGGCACTTCACATAACTAAAAATGAAAATAGAAACACAATAAAAGTATGCACAGAAAAATCCCACTGCTCCAATCTCAAGTAACTGTGTTGTCTACAGTACAAAGACATATCTGTGGTGAAAGGGCTAAAGAGGAGGTTAGCTATGAAAGGTGGCCATCCAGAATAGAGAAAAAAGAATAGTGACAATATCTAAATATTCTGTAATTTTGTCTCATCATGTTTGGTAATCAAAGTATTTATATGGAGATTAAATTAATATTGCAGAGTTCTAAATATGGCCTCCTCAATCCTGTGGTGTGAATCCCCAATAAGGATGCCTCTGATTACCTTCCTCACCCCCGACCCTACTTCAAGCCCATTTTCTTCTGCAATCACCTCTGGAGAAAAATTCACTGCCAATTCTCATGACTGCAGGTGAACTTTGAACTCTCGACCCTTTATGCTCTCTTTGGCATGATACATCTGCCACTTTTGATTTGCCCAGCCAGTCTCTCACCTCATTTGAGAATGAGCTTTTTTAAGAATCAAATGGCAATGACCTTGAACTCACTGTCAATGAAGGTGGTGGAAGCAGAGACAATCAAAATTAAAAGGAGATTGGATAGGCACTTGAGGGGAATAAACTTCCAAGGCTATGGGGATAGAGCAGGGGAATGAGATTGACTGGATTGCTTTATAGAGGGCTGGTATGGATTCAATGGACCAAATGGCTTCCTTCTGTATCTTACCGACTCTATGGGCAGGATTTTCTGGTTGTCCGGTGGGCTCGGTGGGGGTGAGTGGGAGCAGTCTTGAATTGGACCACCGCCTGCGATCGGGCAGTGATCACCATTTCACACTGGCCGGCCAATTAATGGCCAGCCAGCATGAATCATATGCTGCAGCACTGAGCGCTGCCTGTGTGTGTGTGTGTGTGTGTGTGTGTGTGTGTGGGGGGGGGCGGGGGGGGGGTGGGGGGGTGGGGGGTGGTGGGGGTGAGGAGGAGGGCGAGTGCGGAAGTTCGCACGGATGTGCGCACAGTAAAAGTTCCCTGAGGCACAGAGCTGCCTCAGGGAGCTGAAGCTTTTTGAACATAAAAAATAAAGGATTTCAAAATGTTAATAACATGTCCCCAAGTGGGGGCATGTTACAAATTACTTTGAAAGCTTTAAATGATTTTTTAAATCACTGATCAAAGCCTCATCCTGCCCATGGATTAGGTTTCGCAAAAAACCCAAAGGCCCCTGGGCCTTTTCGCCGGCCTGCTAACCATAAGGTTGGATGGGCAGCGAAAAATTTCATTTAATTAGAGCTTTAATGGTCTTAATAGGCTTGCTAATTGTCGGTAGGCACACTGGTGACTCCCGCATGCGCCTGCCGACCGAAATATCGCATAAATGCACGATGACCTTGGGATGCTCGCCTGACGTCATCGTGCGTCATTTTATGCTCGCTTGGGTTGGGTGCACAGCTGCCCGAGGAGTGCAATATTCTGCCCTGTGACACTATGACCTCCACCATTAAAGCTCTTGTTTCTAGCAAAACCTTTATCCTCTTCAAACTTGTTCATTTCGCTCATGTCCAAGATGCATAAACTTGAGTATGCCTTGTGCTCAACTGATTTAGCGAGCCATCACCAGATTTGGCTTCACTATATCGAGCTCTACTGCACCTCAGTCTACTCTGTCAAAAGCATCCAGTACTCTGTGATCATCTTAGAGAGAAAAGATAATTCCTTTCTCCCAACTACCAACTTTCTTCCCAACAATACTCTCCCTGCAGAATTCATCTGCATTTCTTACAAGAACAAGGAGCTCATGGATTTCTTTGTCATTAAGAGTGATACCATTCATTCAATTGGTTCTGCTTCTGCTCTCTTGACCAGTAAGCCAAATCTACCCGCTGTCCCATCGGCATCTTAGTCCTGAATATGCCCCTGTCTCCAGGTTTCTCCCACATCCCTCTGGCTTCTCAAAGATCATCTCATCCATGAGACCCACCTCCTACTCCCTTGACCCCATTCCCACTAAAATCTTGATCATCTAACTTGCTGATTCTTATTTCAGCTCATGTTGTAAAGGGTTTCCTCACATCAGAACCTATTCCCCCAACAAAACCACTATCATCAACCACCTCCTCAAAAAAACCTTTGCCCTCCCTAAGGACTGTCCCATTTCCAACCTTCCAAATTTTTTAATGTTCTTTAACATGTTGTTGCTTTCCAGATCTGTGCCCCACTTTTGCATTACTTCCTGTTTAATTCTGCCAATTGGGATTCTGCCTCTCGTGTAGCACCATGATTGTCAACAATATTCCTTAAGTTTGTGGCATTGGTTCAACTTTCTTTCTTGTTATTCATGACATCTCTGTAGCCTTTGAAATGGTTGATAACAACATCCTTCTCCAATGCCTCTCCTTCATTGTCTTGCTCATTGGGGCTGCCCTCGCTTGTTTTAATTTTACCTATCTGGTTGTAACTACAGCATCTCTACTAATTGTTTCGCTTCTCATCCCTGTGCTACTAGCAGTGGAACATGAATCCATCGTTGGCCTCCCCCTCATTTTCCTTATATACAAGTTCATCCTTGCCAAAATTATCTGAACATTGGAGACAAGTTCCACATGTACCCTTATGATACCCATCTCTATACCTCTACCAGTTCAATTGACCACTCCAATGCCTCTGCAATGTCAAACTACTTGTCCAAAATCTAGTCTTGGATGTGTGATTATTTCCACCAGCTAAAAATTTGAAGCCCAAAACCATCATATTTTCCCACAAATTCCATGGGCTGGAATTTACAGCTGCCCACTCCACCTAATAGTGAGCTGGAGGAGGAAGGCGCATGTAAAATATGAATGGATGGGTAGCCTACCACCTTCCCAGCCACCCTGACCCATTCCCCGTAATATGGGAGGTGGGCAAGGTTCCCACTAGCCCTCACGCCCATGGGTCTATTGAAGCCTTTAACTGCTCAATTAGGTGGCAATTAAGGGACTCAATACGCTTCCACTGCCATAGTACACAGGGAAGTGGAAGGTGGGTGAGAATGGGAAGGCCATTATTTCACCAAAGTTGGTGAAAGGGCAGGAAGAAGGGTGGGGTTACCTTCTTCATCAGGTACCTTGTGTGCGTCGAGTGCACCCTTCCTAAAGTCATAACCCCCCCCCCCCTGTGCTTTGCCCCCTCCCTAAGGTGCCTAATTGCTTCCTGTCCACGAAACCCCAGGCTCACCTTGTTCAGTGTCCATGACTCTTTATCATGGGGCTCTCTGCAGTCCCAGCACTGCCCACTATTCTCTTCCTGCATTGCTGGGATTACAAGAGCTGCCAGCCAATCAGCTTGGCTGGCAGCTCTTGAGGGTGGGACTTCCTTTGACTGAGGGGTGGAAGTCTGGCCCTCAGCTTGTTAATGTCATTCACTGTATGATAGCTGCGGGGTGACATTTTTTAAGTCAGTCGCAAACCAACTGACTTTCCTTCCAGTGAGCTGAAGAGTTTGCTCCCACACCCTGAAAAATTCAGCCCCCATACCTTCTCATCCTTCTAAACAACTACTGTCAGATTGATGAAGACTGTTCACAACTTTGACATGTAAATGGATTGAAAGCTAAGCACAAATTCCAACTATCCTTAGCATTGTCTACTTCTATCACTGCAATACTGCCAACCTTTCTTCATTACCTTAACACATTTGCTGCTGAAACCCTCATCTATGACTTTGTCATTGTTAGACTTAACTTCCTCAATGCCTTCCTGGCTAGTGTCTCAATCTGCTTATCCAAAACCCTGCAGCCTGTATCCTACCTGATACAAAAACTCACTGACTTTCGCCCATTATCTTTGTGTTAACTGATCTACAATGGTTTCCAGTATCCCATGCCTCAAGTTTGAAACTCTCATAATTGTGTTAACATACTCCTGTGGCTTCACCCCACCTCATCCTCCCTTGACCCTAATTTGGCTTTGGTTAGCCACCAAGCAGGCCGCTTTCCAGACCTAGATCTCAACTGTGAAGCCCATGTTCAGCCTTGTGAAGGTCAGTCTGTCTCAGTCCTCCAGGCGTTATTGGCGACAGTATAACTTGGTCAGCTCAGTATTGGGAACTGCTGATCTAGGAAGTCTTTGCACTGGCCTATCATTTACCTTGCAAGGATTGGACAAACTTTCTGCCTCTTACAAATCAATACAAATGTTGGCAGAAATGGCTGACAGTTGACTTAATCAGGTCTTCCCCTTTTCTATGGGGGCTCCACTGGTCTTCCATTGAGATTGCAATAGGAAAGCAGCACAACCCTCTTCAAAATTTGTGAGTCTGATGTTTCATCATTGGTTAGATATGAGGACATGTGTCTTTTTCATAACTGACATGCTCTCACCTCAATAAGCAGAGTGAACATAAAATAAAATAACTTGTTAAATGTGCTACCAAAAGATCAAAGTTGCTCTGCTGTCTTTTTGCAGTTTGTCCCTGTTATTAACTTACAGGGTTTGTTGGACATGATGACTCCTTAGTGGGTTTGCTATAACAAGTGTGTCCCAAAATATCCAGCTTATTTGCATCAAGAAAATCTGGACCTGTAAAACAATGGTGTGACAAATAAGCTCAGCAAATGGTACAAAACATGTTAGCAATGACATTTGAGCTGACACATTACAACTACAAAACAAGAAGCTTGACTCATTCTAGCAAGAGGAAAGCCAGTTATTGTTTTAACATTTCTTCTTCTTACCATAAATGGTTTTGGTGCCTTCTTCAAATTTTCCACATAGGCCACAGAGTTGTCCTTTATAACTACTGTCTAGAGTTAGCTGCAAACAAAAGTAAATGTAATATTTTAGAAGTAGCTATATCTAAAAGATACCTAGAGTGACAGTTCTAATTCTTATGGGGGACAATACGAATTGCAGTTCATTATTATTATGTAAGGAAGTGTTTTTCAAAACATTTTTCCCTCTTACTGCAACTAGTTTGCATGAAATTGCACATTCCTGAAAGGTATATTTTAATTATTTTACTTTGCCCAACTAGTAACATCATTAAAGTTTCAAACTCTGAGCGGTCATGCATAGGGTTTTGCAGTTCACGCTGATGACTGTTCCCTTCTCATTCTGCTGCTCCTGAATTCAAAGGGGTCTTTGCTGCTCCCTCTCAAACAGGGGCTTCATTGGTTGTCTGCAGATTTGCTCCAGCAACACTTCCTCCTTTGCCTCAGAGAACGTATAGACCTTACTAGACATTTCTAATTGAAGAACCCTTCATCCTCTGCTCCCCAGCCACTTTGGTGGATGGCTGCCTCTTTAATCCGTTGCATGCATTTAAATCCTGCAGCAGCTTTCGAGTTTCCTTTTATACCCTCAGTGGGCAAGCTTCCAATGATTAGCAATTTTCCTGCTTGGACTCTAAGCTTTTCAAACAAAGCACATGTTCTATCCTCAAGATAAATATGTGTAAATAAATTGTGCAGTTTCCCATTTATCCACTTCATTTGCAGTGTATGTACAAGCTGCTGTTCACAAAAAACAATGTGAAGATATCTTCCATAATAAATTTACCGATAATGCATCTTGATGGTTCCAGATCAAGGATATGGTGTGTTTCCTGTTAAAAATCCGTGTATAAATTCCATATGGATGAATGCTTATCACCTTGTCATCAAATGGCACTGTTACTCTGTAAGATAAATATTCAATTAAAAATGTAGCGAGAACAGTATTACTAATGCAATAATGAACGCTTCCATATGATCCAATGGAACTGAGATAATGAAAAATTATAGATAATGATTGTCATGAACTGATAAGACCCAATATTTGCAAAGATTTTGCTTTCACATTTATGAATACTCATTTATTTTCTCCCTGGTTGATTTATTTCCTATGCTTGGGTAGTTTTACAAGTTTCCAAGAGAATAGATATAAGGATGAAAAAGCATCCAAAAAAATTTTCAATGCAAGATAAATTCTGAATGAGGAACAAAATGGAAAATAATTACTTCTATAGTGTTTGGGAAAGGTTCTACCATACCGTTAGGGCACAAGAATGCCTTAGTAGCTTGTGGTGAGACACAAACCTGAAAGATAGAGTGGAGAAATATGAAGGGAATTGGTACAATTCTTGGTGGGTGTTACAGGCCAAGAAACAGTGGAGATGAGATAGGGAGGCAGATGTACAAACAGCACAAACACATGTTATGATATCTGTAGAGACTGGTCTGTTTGTCTCTCTCTCTCCCTCTGCATGCCTACATTCCTATCTCGGTCTCTCTCCCCTCTTCCATCTATTTCTGTGTGTTTAGGTCTTCTGAGTCTCTGTTTCTCTGATCCAGTTTCTCTACCTCTTCTAAGGAATTTATCAGTGGTAAGCTATGCTAATTTTAGGAGCCTGTTTGATGGCTCCGTCAACCAAGTGGATGAATGGATGACACAAAAGGATTTCATGTTTTAAGACATTTACTGTAACAAATAATTGAGCACTATTTTTATAGGCCGTTTACATTTTAAACTACAAAACAGAACTATTAACACACTGAAAAAAAACACTATCAAACATACATTACACTGTCCTTTACGTAGACATTCTCCCAGAATCAGTCCAAAATGATTCTTAGCTCCCAAGGGCTTACTTCCGATCCTTTGCTTTCCCAGCCTGGAAGATTTTAATTCTAGAACTGTTAATCATGGTGCAACTTTTCCTGGAGACTTCACCCTCTAGCTAAAGCTAAGCAAATCTTCTAGCCTCATTTCAACTTCCCATTAATTTGATCTTTCCAATCCAAGCAAGAGCTCCCACCCACATTCCTGCACAGTGAACCATAGAAACTTTCGGCCTCTTGCTGCTGTCTCTTTCCCGCACCCTGGCAGACTAATCTCTCTGTGATATTCAGTGACATTTTAGAAAAGTCTATAAGTCAATATAATAATCACTTCCTCTAAACCCTTCCCATCTCAAAGCCCAACATCATGGCAATATGAATCACATGGGCTTTGTATCCAGGCGACGATACTGATTATCTATCCCTGAGAATCCGGCTCTCTTTTATTTTGGAAGTAAATGGATAGTTTAAAGCACAACAGTTCAGAGTCCCAAAATATAATAATCTTAAAAACCTCATAATTTTAACAATATCTGTGAGAACTTCTGGGCAAGAATATTGTGTTACTTTACTAATCATAAGAAAAGAGCTTGGATTTTGTAGTTCCAGTAGTGGTGAATGGCAGGGACCAGTAACTTGAAATTTAGACTGATTGTCCATATATTATGCTGATTTTCACATTTTTTTCAGCTAATAATAGTAGGTGCAGAGTCTGCTTGGGAGATTCTGCACTATAAATTAACAATCCCTTTAACCTAAAGCATCTCTCCACAAGTATATCTCAACTTGCAAACAGTGGGGTCTTTTTAAATGAAGCAAACTCTCTACCGTAATACACAGATACATGCTGAAGGCAGAGTAGGAGAGAAAGAGACTGAAGAAATGTATCACTCTCCTTTCTCTCCTTCATAGGAAGAACTGTTAACAAAAAGCAGCTGCTCTCTCTTATCTATCTCTGGGTCTCTCCTTCCCAATGTCTAGGGTCTTTGTGGGTCTTTCCCTACATCTCAGTCTCTCAGGATCTGGTTCTCCCTCTTTCTGTCACAGTGTGTGTCTAAGGTTTCTCTCTCTCTTTGGTGTTTGAGTCTCTTTCCCTCTCTCCTTAATGTGCATGTGTCTCTGTTAGTCTCAATTTACCCTCTTGTTATGTTTCCCTCTCAGTTTGTTTTTATCTGTCAGCTTCTCTTTGTTTCTTTCTCTCTGCCCAGCATCTCTGCCCCAGTTTATCTGCCTCAGTGTCTCTCCTCTCTCTCAGCTTCTGTGTCTCTCCTTCTGTCTGTCTGTCTCTCTCCGTCCCTCTGCATGCCTACATTCCTCTCTTAGTCTCTCTCCCCTCTTCCATCTGTCTCTGTGTGTTTAGCTTTTCTGAGTCTCTGTTTCTCTGATCCAGTTTCTCTACTTCTCCTAAGGAGTTTATCAGTAGTAAGCGATGCTAATTCCAGGCACCTGTTTGATGGCTCCAACAATCAAGTACAGTGATAATTTCTTTCATTTATTATTGGAAACAAGAGTTGTCATTAATTGTCCCAGTCAGTGTCACTAAGCTAGGGGGCGGTGGTGGGGGGATGCGGGAGAAGGAAAATTTTGTCAACAGTGCGTCACTCCTGATGGCCTAACCCTAAGTATGCACTACTTCAACTCTGTTTTCTTTTTGCTGTTTCCCACATGATTTCAATGAAAATTTAAAGTGCTGGTAGCATGCAGGGGAAACATGCTCAATCCGGCAGTGCGAATGTTGTTGGTTGGTGAAACCCACTGCCAGCTGACAATACTGCAGCTACAGATGGGCTATAAAGGAGCCTCCTGGTGAACCAGGGGTCTCTGCATTATGGCCATAGCTTTCCTGCTCAACTCCATTTCCATTAACATTTGACTTGAGAGCACAAATGTGGCTTGGGTGCTTTTGAAATTAAAATTTTGCTTGTAAATATTTCACATTGCATTGATCCCACTTTATTCAAAAACACGTCATCCTTATTTGTTGAGATTAGCTTAGTCAGAGTGCTATATGAGAATTCATGGCATGCAAATGTATTACAAGTATGAAACTACCACCAGGCCAGCGTAAGGGTCGACACACCACTGATTTATCTCTGCATCTCAGTCTGTTGTTCGGCAATGGAGATTTTGCATCTCGCCTAATGAAGGCACCGAATGCCATATTTTGCACTCTTGTGGCTTCAAAAAAGCCCTCACCCACCCCTCCCCCACACCCCCCACCCCCAACCCCATGGGAATTCAGAATCGTGAAAAAGAATCCTACACTGATCTCTCAGCATCATGTAACTGCTGTGAGACTAATCAAAATCATGATTAGAAAGGTACAGAGAGACAGCAGCATTTAAAAATCATAAGCAGTTCATCCAACAGGGGATTTAAATTGTTTTAAAAATAACAGAGTAACATCAAGTGGAATGAGTATTTACAGGACAATGGACAGGGGCCCTTGGCAACTATAAAATGTTGAAGATACTTGTTCATTTTTAAATGTGGACGTAGTATTTTGTTGTAGGAAAATAGACATTTACACTTTCTATGATATTGTAATTGCTGGACTACTAATTTGATATTTAAAAATCTTTAAAAATTGCTGCATTTTACTAAAACAGTGAAACAAGGTTAATATTACAGCATTATATTGGTGTTAATGCCATTAAAGCTTGAATTAAAAATGGAGAATGGGACTATGGTCATTCACCCTCCTTGATAGCAACAAGTTTAATTGAAACCAAGAAGTGGCCCAAAAAGGCTGTTTACTGTGTACTTAAAGACATTTCAATAAACAAACAAACATTGGTGCTTTTCCACTGCTTTCTTTTATCACAATACTGAAATAAGCTTAGTTTTTACAATTATTCAATTATGTTGATTTTAAGGGTGAATTCTGAAAATAATTGCATGAAATATGAACCTTAAAATTACAGGCAAATAAAGCATTAATATTCAGCATATTATTCATCCCTAAATAGAGATTAGATAAAAATTGAATAGTTTTGACAGAATAATGTACTTTAAAACGCGCATGAGTATTAAAGCCTCAAATGTTTGGTATTCAAGTGATAAAGTAATCATAACGAATGTGGAAATGGTATTCATCCTAAGGCAGGAGAGTTGCCTTATCAGAAACTATTTTATATTTTCAGTCAGGGAAAGGGGATTATTGGTTAGTGCTGCACTGGATTTATAACCATGGAAACTCCTTGCTCAGTTCAACAAATAACTATGAAAAGTACAAATAGCAATGTAAAAGTGTGTAGAAGTTGCATTATGTCAGAACGCATGGTCATTTGATTCGCTTTTATTTGAGAAGGCATCCGATTTGGACAATGATGTCTCAGTCAAATTCCAAATCGAAGGATTACAAGTTTAATCTTTATTTTCTGAAAGCACATTGTGTTACTGATGTGATGAGGATTATAAATCTTAGTTTTTGCTCATCTTTTCCCTACACATGTTTGAAGTATGGGGAATGGGGTGAGAGAAGAAGCTTCTTCTGAATTATTCCAGAAAAACTAAGTGCAGTTCCAAAGTGAGAGCGAGGGGAATTTGTATGCTTCTAGCATGAGATGGTGTCTGAATTTATTTTATAGAAACACGGTTTGCTCTTTTCTCTGATATCCTTAAGTATTTCAAGCTCTAAGGTCCACCATGGACTTTTCATCTCCTGTTTAAATAAAGGCAATTGGTCCAAGATGTTCCCTTGGCACGATCACTGGGTGTTCAAAGTTTGTTGAAGTGTTTAAAAATTGATAACCATGCAGAAAAGGGTTTAAAAGTATTTATATTCATAATAAAACATTCACCTGCCTTTGAGCTCAAGACTGGTCTCAAGGGGAGTGTCTTCAGTTTGTGACGGCATTAGGAGCACATGGTTTTGCACCTCACTGTGAGGTGGAGCAGATCGTTTTGCCATTGGGCCATGCTGCAGCAAGAAGTTGAAATTCTTGCTACAACCCATGGACCAGGTATGTTCAAATTTCTCAGTAGAGTCAGTGGCATATGCCACCGCTTCACTTCTGATTGCAAAATCTGGGCCAGTAAAGAAATGCAGGTGGTCAATGTAAGATTTGAATAAAGATCAGGTAATATATTTTGTGAAATAGAATAGACAGTGTACACTTATTGGAAAGATACTGGGTAAATTTTCAAACTGATGCCAGAGCATAAAACTAGCATTACGGCTTGGCAGCCCACTATAGAATTTGGCCTATTTTCTTTTCCGTTGATTCCATAACACCTTTGCCTTATCTGGTTTTATTTTAAATTTCTCATATGTGATTTGTGTCTTGGTCATGTCCATTCAATAGAAGTAAGGTGTTAATTTATGCTTAAGTTTCTTGCATATCCTACTGCATAAAGAAAAACCTACCAATGCCATTTTAATATTGAATGCAAAAGCTCGTCATGCCAAAATGTTAGGTGCTTAGATCGAACAGTAAAAAGGTTATTCCCTGTACAGATAACTGTTTGCAATTCATGAGTTTGTATTTAGGAAACCAATACAAATAAAACTTACATCACATCTTGAACTGAAATTGTCCCATTCACCATCAGGATTATGGCCTCTTCTATCTTGAGGTAAATGTGTTCCAGATTACCATTTGACCCTCGGCGGATTTGGATGTTGAAATCCTCTGAGCCACTTGCGCAATGGCGACTCAGAATGTAGTTGCAAGTTGATGTAAAATGGTAAAACGTGTCATCAAATGTCCTGAATGCACCATGGCCCCAAGTGCTGCAAAGATCTGAAATACAGTTATAATGTCATCCTCTTTTATCATAATAGATGAATACTGCAGTATGATAGATGGGGTCCTGTTTATTATTGTACTTTATAATGTCAAATACAACGGGGATTGATTTTAACTTCATCTGCCTGGGAAAACCGGGTGTATAGAGAATTACAGTCACTCAGGCAATTTACTTATTGTACTACCCGTGATTTTAACCCGCAAGGGCACCAACCTGGTGAAAGCCTTCTTTACATATGCATATAAGGACCCAGTGATGTTGTTAGGCCCAGCTCAGGCCTGAACAAGGAACCTGCTCTGACTTTCCTGCCAGGTTTAATCATGCCAGAAGAAGATCAAGCCCCAGAAGGGACAGAGAAATCTTTTTCTTCTTTTTTGTGGGAGTGCTCATCTTGGCTTCACAAGGAGTGCTTAGGCCCTCCCTGCCACATACACAACTACCCCTTTCCCCCAGCATCCCATGATGTCCAGCACACGGGACCTTCATGAGACATTCCCAGCACCCGATCCTGATGTCTACCTTTGGTAGTGGGTGGAAAATTGGAGTACGAAATGTTCCACTCTTTTTCATGTGAAATAAGTGAGAAGTCAGAAACCTGTGATTTGCTTGAGGCCGAGGCCATCAAAATAGCCTGGGCCTGATTTCTGCAGGAGGTGGTGAGGTTCCAACTCAATTTCATGCAACCCAAACCCACCAGGAGTTCAAATCTGGGCTAATATCTCAACAAAGGAAATAATGTGGAACTTACTGCCATTGTTTACTGTTCTTGTTATTTCTTGCAGAGATCTGGGCACAAACCAATGACTGTGATCCTCCGTACCTGGTTTAGAATGAAACATTTATACCGAAGTTTGTTTTTTCAGAGCCTGTTTACTTTTACTTTCTAGATCAATTATCTACTTTGGTAGGTTATAAAAAGTAAATGTAATGTCTTGTTCTAGTGGTTAGAATACTTATTTTAGATTAAAATAATTAAAGAAGAAACTAAGACTTTGGGCTGGAGTTTCATCCTTGAGGTGGGTAGCAGGAGTTGGGAAATGTTCTATCTCAGTCCACCCACCACAGGCGAAAGTGTCCGCAAAGAGGGGATTTTCATTGCTGGGGTGGGGGGGCATGGGAGTGGTCATGGATGCAGGCTGCAGTTGGGCCAGCCAACCCAGGTAAGAGAATATTCAGGGGGGACCATAGGGGCTGCCAGGTGCCATTACAGGCTGTTGAAAAAGTCCGCCTTGGTACTGTGAGACTTTGCCCCTGTTATAATGATAAAAGTAAGGCCCTCTAGCCCTCAGCTCTCACACCCCCTCAACCTCCTCACACACTCCTCATGCCTTATCCATGCCACCCTATGCCCCTTCACCACTTCCCACGGCCCCTCATGCCTCCCCAATGCAAGGTATGCCCCTCAGGTTAATCGATTTCTAGGTTCTCAGCCAAGCCTCATTTTGTATTCTTGGCTGAGAGTCCAATAATCTCTTAGAGCACTAAAGCACCTGAGCCCAGGGAAAAGACTACATGATTGACAGCCCTGGCTCTGTGATCTATGCTGTCAACTGCACAATGTCTATTTACACAAAATAAAGAGGTTTCAAGTACTTGAATTTTCTGTGATTGATACTTTGAAGGATTTCATTACTTCATTGTCCTGAAGTAAAAAGGAGGGCTTTTTTTTTAAAGAAGTTGGCAAGTTATCAATGAATGAACATTTAAAAATTTTTTTCACATATCCTACTGTCACTATAACGCTCATTAGTTCTATGCAGCGTGTTTGTAGGTAAATGGACACGGAAGAGCTATTGCTTGGCATGGGGAACATGAGGGGTCATGGGGTGGGTGGGGGACATGCTTTGGCATGGGGGGACGGCATGAGGGGGAACTTTTGAATGAATAATATTGAAGAATGTTCAATGTTTCTCCTCATCGCAGCATATTTTATACTAATCTAAGGACCTCACGTGTTGCACTATTATTCCAGTTTGACCTTTCTACTTTGGCCTTCTAATTCAATAAAAGCCACTGGCCTAAATCTTACGTTCTTTGCAAGTTCGTAATCAGCAGGTCAGGAAGCAGATGTGAAATGTGTTTCCGGCTGTGATCGGCCCCTGAACACAATTTCACATTGGCTAGCCAATTAAAGGTCAGCCAGTGTGAACCGTGTGCTGAGAAAGCCGGGAAGAGGGCGGGTGCCGAGAAAAGTGAGGGCGCGGGTGGGCGCTTCTAGCAAGGTCCCTGAAGGCAGATAGCTGCTGCAGAGCTGCAGATCTGGACAGATAAATGACAAGAAAAAAGTGCAGAGAGCTGTGTTTTAGCAGAGCATTTAAGCACCTGATAACAGAACTCAAAAATACGTCAGTCTCCAGGTATCTTTTTAAATTATATTTCAGCCTGGATATTTCATCCCACCCTGGATTGCGGTTTCAGTGAAAATGCGAAGGCTGCCTGGCCGATTGGCCCTTCAACCATAAAAATGGACGGGCCATGTAAAATCAATTAAAATTGCCTCCTTACTGTTTCTAATTTTCAATGCCAAGCCACTAAAGTATGACAATTAAATCAGAGATTATTTTTAATTGAAGAATAAAATTACAAAGTGATATTGATAGATTAAGTGAATTGGCAAAAATGTAGTGATCAGGTACTGAAAATAATCAAGATGACTAATGGAATTCAGGCCTTTATATCTAAAGAGATAAACTACCGGGGTGGAGGAGGTGTTTGCGGTAGAAGTTATACTTCAGCTTTGCAAAGTGCTGGTTAGATCATACCTGGAGTATTAAGATCATAGAACTCAGGAACAGGAGTAGACCATTCGTCCTTTCAAGCCTGCTTCACCATCCGTTAAGATCATAGCTGATCTGGTTGTGCGCGCAACTCCACCTTCCTGTCTCTCCCGGCCCATAATCCTCACTCCCTTGTCTATCAAAAATCTAACTCATCCTTGAATTAATTCAATGATCCAGCCGCCATTGCATCCTGGGAAAGAGGATTCCACATACTATTGACCCCCTGAGGGAAAAAATTCTTCCCTTATTCTTAAACGATGTCCTCGACGAGAGGAAACATCCTCCCATTGTCCACCCTATCAAGTGCCCTCAAGATCTTATGTTTCAAACTTTTCATTTATTGGCCGATTCATAGACTATAAGAGAGGTTATGTTGGAACTATATTAAACATTAGTTAGGGTGCAACTTGAGTACTATGTGCAGTTCTGGTCACTTCATTACAGAAAGGGTGTCATTGCACTAGGGAGGGTACAGAGGAGATTTACGAGGGTGTTGCCAGGACTGGAAAATTGCAGCTATTAGGAAGGATTGGATAAGCTGGGACTGATCTCCTTGGAACAGAGTAGGCTGAGGAGAGATTTGATTGAGATCTACAAAATTGTGAGGGGACTGGATAGAATGGGTGGGAAGGGCACATTTACTTTAGCAGAGAAGTCAGTCACTAGAGGGCATAGATTTAAAATGATCAGTAGAATGATAAGAGGGGAGATGAGGAAAAATCTTTTCATCCAGAGAGTTGCAGGGGTCTGGAACTCACTGCCTGAAAGAGTAGTTAAAGCAGAAACCCTCAACTCATTTAAAAGCACCTGAAGTGCTGTAACCTGCAGGGCTACAGATCAAATGCTGGAAAGCGAGATTAGGCTGGATGGCTTATTTTTTGGCTGGCACAGGCACAATGGGCTAAGTGGCCTCTTTCTGTGCCGCGAACATTTTATGATTCTAAGATTACCTCTTCTTCTAAACTCCATCTAGGCCCAACTTGTTCAAACTTTCTTCATAAGATAAGCCCCTCTTCCCAGGAATGAGTCAAGTGAACTTTCTCTGAACTGCTTCGAATGCAATTAAATCATTTTTTTCAAATAAGGAGACCCAAACGTACAGATGTGGTTCCACCAAGGCCCTGTACAGCTGCAGTCCTACTTTTACACTCCATTCCCCTCGCAATAAATGCCAACATTCCATTTGTCTTCCTAAACACTTGCTGTACCTGCATGCTAACTTTTTGTGATTCATGTACCGGGACATCATACCCCACCCCGTACCACAGAGCTCTGTAATCTCTCCCTATTCAAATAGTATGCTGCTTTTGCATTCCTTCTGCCAAAGTGGACAAGTTCACAATTTCACACATTACACTCCATCTGCCAAATTTTTGTCAACTCCCTTAACCTATCCATATCCCTTTGTAGACTCTCTGCCTCCTCTTAACAAATTACTTTCCTACTTACCTTTGTGTCATTGGCAAATTTAGCTACCATACCTTTGGTCCCTTCGTCCAAACCATTGATAATAGATTGTACTGAGTACCAACCTTAGGGTGGACATATTGGCCTCTGAGGGAGTGCAGAATCGGTTTACCAGAAAAAGTTCAAGGGTTAAATTATTTAAAAAGGAAAAATTATTCAAACTAGGGTCCTATTTCCCAGAATTTAATAAGTTAAGAGGCTATTTGACTAGTTCTAATGTTATTAAGAGGAACAGATGGGTAGATAGAGAAAAGCTATTTCTGCTTCTGTTGGGGTATCTAGGACTGGGGCATAGTCTAAAAATTAGAGAAAGAAGTAATACTGCAGCAAAATTAGAAAACACTTCTACATACGAAGAGTGGTAGAAGTTTGGAACTCACTTCCACAAATGGCAATTTATGCTAGATTAATTGTAAATTTTAAATCTGAGATTAATAGATTTTTGCTAACCAAAGATATTAAGGGATATGGGGCAAAGGTCGGTATATGGAGTTATGTTGCCAATCAGCTAAGATCTCATTAAATGACAGAACAAGCTCGAGGGGCTGATTTGCCAACTTCCATTCCTAGGTTCCTTTAATATAACTCCAAAGAGCTCCAGCAGGATGCAATGTGGGAATTTATTGAGTTTAGGATCTGAGTGGTTAGGGGTTGCCAGAGACTTCCTTGGATGAATCTCAGCTAGTACTACTGCCTACCAATGACTTAAGAAAATCACAATGCAATATGAGATTATTTATTGAAATCTGGTCTTTTGCGTTCCTGTTTCTTTTGATGTATGGTGTTCTCCTTTTCCTCCTCAAGACTGAACTTTTCCAATAGCTGCAAGTGCTGCTGAATGTCATTAGCTATTTTAAATGGGCAGCAATGTGTGCAGCTAACAGGCAGCCATTTTGCAGAGATGTCCAGTCCCCTAAAGAAATGGGTTAAACACCAAACAAATGGCTAAACCTGCAATGCGATTTGAAAGGTTTGTGGTGTGAATAAACCACCAAGTGATGTCACACGGATAAGGTTAAGGTTGGCCGAATGTAATTACAACATATTTCAGGGTCATAAATAAAAGTTTCAAAAAAATCTGGACAACATGCTGTGGTAAAATGGCTGAAACCTGGCCCTAGAAAATAAACAAGACATTTTCATCATAGTAAAAGGCCTTTCAGAACTGAAAATCTTGCTTGAAATTAAACATAACTTTTGCGCTATCAACACGGTAACAATAAGAGGATAACTGTGCTTTACTTTATTAGTAGTTGCAAAATGATCATATTATGTTTAAATGTCAGCCTACCATGATTGAGATTGGAATATATTCCTGTAAATTGTGTGGCTGAGACATCCCCTGGAAATTGATTAACAATGATTATTTAATACTAAAACACAAATGTTTAATCATGTCATTAATTTTGTAAAATTCTTCCAAAGTTTTAATTATTCTGCACACTGTTATTTCAATGTCAGCTATTGTGTCATCAATGAAGAAGTTTCTGAAAGCATGGAGCAAAATATTGCTTTAGTACCTTGGTGTTACAGTATGTTGTGTCGCAGAGCTAAAGGAAATGCTGGCAGAAGTAGCAACTGGGCCTGTATAAGTCCACACCTGCACTTCAGAGGGAGAAACTTAAAGGCTGAGTCTTGCCAGATACTTGTGCCTAGTCCTTTGCAGTTTAATTTGCAGACAGTATTGACAAAGATCGAGAAGGAGATCATGTGCAAATGCTCTTAGAGGAGAGTGGAAGAAGGATGACCAGAGATTGCTTTGCAGTGTACCTGTGTTCTTTGCTGATTTTGCTATTTAAGCAAAATGAAACTTAAAATGTTACAAAAGAAACATTTGCCGACTCTGTATTTTCAATCAGACTCTGGGCAAAAATATTCTATTCCTAGATGTAAGCATGTGATTAACATTGGAAAATAGACAAAATTGCTTTTTATAATAATGCTCTTGTTTGCTGTTTTATCTGAGATGTTTACCCAACCTTTAATGCATGGAAAATTAATTCATGTGCACTGATCTTGGCAAAAATAACATTGTACATAATACCAGCATGCTCCTATCCATATATATACCACAACAATTTTAAAATGTTTGAACTTTACTTACCTTCACAGAGGGACAGAGCCCATAGAACAACTAATACAAGCTTCCCCATTGTATTAGTTTGGGACTGGAGTAGACACCGTCATTCCAGTGAATTATTCTCTCCAGTAGAGAGTTTATTCACTGGATCCATTTATATAGCTCTTCTCTTCACTCTCATTTGAATAGAACAAGGAAGTTGAAAGCAATTGTTTGCTAAACGTTTTGAGGTGTTTAACCCTTTGGGTACTGAAACATCATTTCAGCCTCTTCGATCTGCACACATTTTGGTATTCAATGTTACATTGAGCATCCCATTTGTCATGAAGTTTCATTTTCTTTGCATGTAATTAAGCATATTTTATGTGACGGGTTTTTATTGCAACAGGTTCAGAGTTCGAGGGTTTTACTCTTGGCATGTGGGCTTGGCAGGGACGGATGGCGGCTGTTGGGAAGCCGACTGCCGACTGCGAATGGCAGCGCACCGCAATTTCACGTTGTGAGGCCAACAAAAGCCCACCCAGCGTGAAAAGCGGCTGGAGAATCAGTGAGAAGGGGCAGGCGGGGGGCGAGGGCACGATGTCCACCGGGTCCAATGGCGACCCAGCAGCAGATTCGAAACCGGCCCAGGCTGCCACGGAACGGCGCTGAAGTCTCTCCATGGATCCCTTTGTGGTTGGGCACAGCAGGCGGGAGGGCAGGTCGGCGGGGCAGATAGCCCCGCGTTTCTCGGATGAGAGCCTCGCAGCCTTCCTGGAGGAGGTTGCAGCCAGGAGGGAAACCCTTGTCCCCAGTGGTGGGAGAAGGAGGCCCCCATATCTCACCAAAAAGTCTTGGGAGGAGGTGGCATCCAGAGTCAGCAGCCACGACATAGTGAGGTGCACATGGGTGCAGTGCTGGAAGCGCTTCAATGACCTGCTGCGATTGGGAAGGGTGAGTACCGTGTTGGCATGGGTCACTTTGCAGAACAATTAAGAACTGCCCATCCCCCTGTGGACCTCAGGGGTATTAAAATGTGAGTGGGAAATGTCAATGAGGCAGGAGCTGGCCATGGGGGTGAGCCCTGGCTGCTTGGACTGGGTGTCTTGTGACTCCAGAGCCATGAATCGGCTGTGCCCTGCGAGGTTTTCCTCAGGTGGGATTGGCCAAGCTGCAATGGCGCTGCAGGTAGAGAGTGGACTAATCAATGCTCCTCTATCCTTTCAGGAGAAGACATCCCATAACAATGCTGAGAGGTCATGGACTGGTGGGGGACCCCCACACCTCCTAATCCTCAAGTGGTATGAGCAGGATGCCCTGGAGCTCAAGAGGCGCCATGCACCTTGGCCAAGCAGCTGTGGTGAGGTTGGGGTGCCAGACGAAGGTGGGAGTGCAGGGCACTGAGGTGAAAATGTCAGCTGTTGCAACCATTTAGTGTAGTCTCTATATTGATGTGAGCCTCGAAACTGGAGTCCCCATTGATAATCGAAAGACAAGGGCACCATGATGTGTGTCTCTGTTTCAGCAGGGTGCCAGGCATGCACAGTGACAGTGTCATAACTTAAACTAACGACATGTCCTTCTTATCTGTTTTAGGCTCACCAGCAGGTGGTCACTATGAGGAGCCTGAAGGCCCACCCCTGACCGCAGAGGACCATCATGCTCAGCACACACCTGCATCACACCCTCTCTGTCAAGCAGGCACCAGCAGATACCAGCACCTCGGAGGGCATTAGATCACCGTCTAGTATCTCATTGGTGAGGGCACTTCACACTCACCTTAGGTGCAGGCGGAGGCAGAGAGTGCCCAGGGCACTGGCAGTTGGAGGACTGCAAGGGATCAGGAAAATGCTCAGTCAATGGTTGATGTTGGGCCTCTGGCCATTAGGCAGCAGATGCTGGAAGTCCAGCAGGGTGTGCAGGAGGGTCTGGTGGAGATACATGAGGGAATACAAGCCATGGTGTCCACTGTGGAGGAGTCCCTGCAGAGCATGATCACTGCGTTGACCCTCCATGGAGAGAGTGGTGACCTTCATGGAGAGGCTGCTCCAGGGACTCAATCAGGGATTCACTCGGACTTGCAAGCCCACATACCGGCAATGACCTCAACTGGTCAGTGTCAGTGTGGGAGATGGATTGGGCACCTAGTATCCCAGCTAGGTGACCATCCATCAATGGTGAGCAGGGAGGTTCAATGCGACCTGACATTGGTGCATGAGCTGTCTATCATCTCTGAGGGCTTCCCTCAGGGCACTGTGGATGACAGCAGCAGCTCCTGCACCCCTCCACCATTGACCATGGCATCTGATGAGGCTGTAGCGACTGGGGAGCTGCCAGCTGTGCCATTGGCCGCTCCCTCCCAAGCAGGACCAGCGCAGGCTCCACAGGCCAGAGGACACTCGCCAAGATCATCAAGGCCAACAGGACAGCAGAGTCAGCAAGCTGTCCCCAATAACAGTGCCAGCGATGGGGGAGCACCGAGACGTAGCACCCGCAAACATAAATGCAAAGCACCTTAAGAACAAGACGGACTTATCACAAAATATTTTGTTTCCCCATTTTGGTTTAAATTTTTTCATGGTGTGTTTAAAAACACCAGTTAATATTCATTTCAGCTATGTTTCACATTCACAATTAAACGAGATGTTATTTTGTGCTATTGGCCTCTGAATGCTTCATTTGCTCTGTAGGTGCAGGGAAGGCCATTATGTATTAACAGATGTGTGTCTCCTGAAATTTTATTGAAAAGGTAAAGAGTATATGTTGTTAGCCGAGGAAATAGTCCTGCCAGGGATCGAGTATGGAGCCCGCAGCCCTGGCATGTGACGGTAGTTCTTATTTGGTAGGCTAGCTGAAGGAGCGTTGGATCAAAGCATCCTGGGTATCCCTGCCTCCTTAGAGGTTACCCAGCATCTTGGTCAGCATTCATGCCCTCACTATTCTCCTCACTGTGCTCATCCTCAGACTCACTACTGGGCTCATCATCTGTTGCCTGTGCAACTATGTCAAGATCTTCTTTCTCCACTGCGTCCCCCACTTTCTAGGGACAGATCATAGAGAGCGCAGCATGCAACCACTATCAGTGACACATGACCTGGGGCGTACTGCAGTGCTCCCCCGAATGGTCCAGGCATCAGAAACGCATCTTCAGAAGGCCTATGGCTCTCTTTACCACAGCCCTTGTGGAGGTGTGACTCCTATTGCACCGCTGCTCAGCTTCTGCTCTTAAATGGCGGGGCATGTCCAGAGCCACCTTTTGAGGGATTTGCCCTTGTCACCCAGCAGCCATCCATCCAATTGGATTGGAGCACTGAAGAGCCTCAGCACCTGGGAGTTCCTCAGGATATAAGCATCATGTCAACTGCCTGGGTACCTTGCACAGACTTGCAGAACCTGCATCTTGTGATCACACACTATCTGCACGTTCATTGAGTGGAATGCCTTCCTGTTGACAAAGGCGCCTGGCTCACCTGCTGGTGCCTTGATGGCCACATGTGCACAGTCTATTGCACCCTGGGATATAGGGGAACCCAGCAATTTCTGCAAAGCCTCTGGGTCGCTGTGTCTGGCTGGCCTCATCTGTCCGGTAATGAATGAAAGTGAATGCACACGTAAAGAGAGCTTCTGTCACTAGCTTGATGCAACCGTGGACAGCTGATTGGGAGGCTCCACACAGATCCCCCACTGAGCCCTGGAAAGAAGCAGAGGCATAGAAGTTAAGGGCCACTGGCATGGGATGTCCACCACACAGACAGAGCTGATCTCAGGCCCGATCCTTTGACAAATGGAGGTCACTGTCTCCCTTGAGAGATGGAGCCTCCTTCGGCATTACACCTCAGACATATTGAGGTAGCTGTATCACTGCCTGTAAACCCTGGCAGCAGGATAGACCCAATGGGAGAAGCCCATAGAAGTGTTACACCAGGACAGAGTTCAAGCTGAAGTCAGCATCCTTTGAAAGGAAATTGAAAATCTATTAAAGGATTTTCATGCGCTACAAAATTCAATCAGCTCCCAATTTGCAACATGATAAAGATATGAAGAAGAAAAGGAAGAGTTAAGCCTACCTCTGGCAAGTTAAGGAATGAATTAGCTGAGAAAGGGCAACGATATGCAATTCTCCAGGAAACTATTAATGAGAATAGGAAAGAATTGGAGGAGCTGAAGCAGCAGCTGCACAAAAGCCCTGACGATCTACAGCTAGATCAGAAGAGCTGCTGGAAAATCCAGCTACTGAACTCATTCACGTTCAGCTCGTACCTGAGTCTAGTCCAGACAACAGCAAAATTAAAGAGGAGACAGGTCAGTGCTCCCAAGAAAAGGACACGCAGGAAGAAAACGAGAAATTATTCACAGTCCTTGGAAAGAAAAACAAAAATATATTTTTTCCTTTTGCTCTTTCTACTCATTGTATTACTTTGTGCTTGTTGCTCTTTTTCTGTTTCAGCTTGGTGGGGAGGGGCAGCAGGAGTGAATGTGGCTGCACCCAGAAGATGGTGAAATCATCTACTGAGGGATATCGTGGGCAACTGCCCCTGTAAAGGAGGCCTCGGAAACACCCCAGCCGAGGTTGTTGGGCTAGGGCACTCAACCCGTCAAAAGAGGCCTCCTGAGACACTTGACTTGTAAATAGTTATTGTGTAAATAGTTAATGTGTTTTAGGCTTGTTAGCTCTACTTTTAAGTAGAGGGGGAGGGATGTGGTAACCTGAGGTACCCTGTCCCTTTCTGAGAATGCAAGTGTACATGTGACAGCACTGACAAATCACTATACAGCACAGGCAACTTGGAAATAGTAAGTCCAGTTCTGGAGTTTTCAGAGTGAGCACGTATAATCTGGTGCTCTGCCCTATGTCTCAATAAACCATCACTTTATTGTTTATTCTTATATCAGTTTCTCCCCATTATTGATTATAAGCAGCAATTGATGAGACCATAGGAAGGCATGCAGTTGGAGTTCAGTTGGCCAACAAACTCATTTACCCAAGACATAAAAGCCACTGAAGGAGCTTTTGTGACACGTATAATAATCAGCCTGTTAATCATTCCAAGCCTTCCCCACTCATCCCTAAAGGGGAACAAAATGTAGATATAAAGATACAATACAATCAAGGAGCTTTTTGGGAGGGAAGCAACTCTGATAGTTCTAGGGCGATGCCTGGACCATTTTAACTCCCAGGCCCCACTCAAATGGCAGAAAGATTACCTTTTCCCATGGGAATGGGGTAGAAGTGAACCATCTGGTGCCTGGGGGCTGGAATAAATGGTTATCAGAACCATGGCAAATTATTGCAGAGTGGGAGCTGGTTGTGGGGGTGGGTTCCACAAGAATCATGGATAAGACCGATCCAGTTTGATGGCGTTGTTGGTGTAGTAATTATAGTTTTGATAAGGAGGACTGTAGCTTTAAGAATAATCCTGTGTTGTAAGATCACACAATCTGTGGAAACCAATGAGTTAACAATGTGGGGAACCTCGAGGGGAGAGTACTTCTTTAGCTATAGAATTAGATGCACTCATGTAGCTGCTGTTGCTATCTCACAAATCAAGCTCAATGTTTCCACCAAGAAAAGTTGCCTGGAAAATCAACTCTTTAACAGTTGGCTTGCCCAAGTTTCAAGGTGTGATAGAAAATAATCAATGTTTCTTTTCTCCCTGGCCAACCCCTTCAAATTCTTGAACCAAAATGATTGCCACTCAATGAATGTTCCAAAGAAGCCTTCACTCTAATATGAGTTTTGCTGGAAGTTTCTATATATTCACTCTTTGGCGTTCCTAGGCAGATATGGTCCGAGTTGCTTTAGCAGCAGAGTTACATGGAGGAGAGCATCAGGATATCTGTCATTCAGGAAATTCCTTAATTTCTACTCCAACGGGGATCTGCACAGAACTGATCAATGAAGTTTTCTCATTTGTTTAACACAGTACCTTTCTCACAAATCTATTAATCCTGTTCCCAACTTCAAATATAGGACAAAGTTTTAAAATGCATTCTAGAACAACACGTTAAATCAAATCTTTTTGTTCCAACATGACTATGCATATCTTAACCCTTTCTCAAATGACTAAAATCTTTATGATTAATGAACTGTGACCTGTTTCTTTAAAATAAAGAACTCCAAACTGAATAGGAGCCAAACTACTCTTCACTATCACCCCAGCCTTCCCCTCAATGGTTACATCTGGCTTTCTTTCTCCTACCCAAGTGCCTTTCGTGCCCAATCGATAGGGCCAATACCCTACTGTTGCTGAAGTAAGTTGTGATTAGTAGGGTAGGTTTCAGAATATCAACATTGGTCAGATCGTTACTCTGTAATATTAGTTAACTAGAAAACAACATTTCCAAGGAATTCCCTTAAATGAAAAGCAAGGTTGAAACAGCAACCTGCATTCACTATGTGGGGGAGCCCATTCATTCAAACGTGTTTTCTTCTTATCACTGATAGAACCATTTCAATTGATTTTAGCTACCAAATAGTTGTACATCCTGTTAATTATATCAATAAGGCTTTCAGTCATATAGCTATAAAAAGTCACCAGTAAGAGATGGAGAAACTTGCAGAGGCTTTATACTGTAAGTAAAAAAAAATGAGTTTCTAAAGTTACAGCTACCTCTAGTATCTCATTGTAAAGCTATTCATTTGAATGTGGCATCAAAGGAGCCCAAGCAAAACTGAAGTCAATGAGAATCAGGGGGAAAACTCCCCGCTGGTGGAGTCTTGGCAGAAAGAAGAGCGATATGGTTGTTGGAGATCAATCATCTCAATCCCGGGCATTGCTGCAGGAGTCTCTCAGCGTAATATCCTAGGCCCAACCATCTTCAGCTGTTTCGTTAATGACCTTTCTTCCATTATAAGGTCAGAATTGGGGATATTCACTGATGGCTGCACAATGTTCAGTACCATTTGTAACTTCTCAGATACTGAAGCAGTCCGTGTCCATATACAGCAAGACCTGGACAATATCCAGGCCTGGGCTGATAAGTGGCAAGTAATATTTGTGCCACACAAGTACCAGTTAATAACCATCTCCACAAGAGAGAATTTAACCTTCTCCCCTTGACATTCAATGGTATTACCACTGAATTCCCCACTTTCAACATCCTGGGATTGACCAGAAACTGAACTGGACCAACCATAGAAATACTGTGGCTACAAGAGCAGATCATAAGCTGAGAATTCTGTGGAGAGTAACTCACCTCCTAACTCCCCAAAGTCTGTCCATCATCTAAAAGGCACAAGTCAGGAGTGTGATGGAATGCTCTCCACTTGCCTGGATGAGTGCAAGTCCAACAATAATCAAGAAGCTCAACGCCATCCAGGGCAAAGCAACCCACTTGATTGGCACCCCATCCACCACAATAAACATTCAGCCCCTCCACCACTGACACACATTTCAGCAGTGTGTACCATCTACAATATGCACTGCAGCAACTCACCAAAACTCCTCCAACAGCACTTTCCAAACCCATGACCTCTTCCACCTAGTAGGACATAGGGAATGGGAACACGACCACTTGCAAATTTCCCTCCAAGTCATCTTGACTTGGAAGTATATCACCATTCCTTTACTGTCGCTGGGTCAAAATCCTGGAGATTCCTCCCTAACAGCACTATGGGAGCACATATGAACTGCAGCGATTCAAGAAAGCAGCTCATCACCAACTTCTCAAGGGCAATTAGGGATGGGCAATAAATGCTGGCTTAGCCAGTGACACCCACATCCCATAAACGAATAAAAAAAAAGGAACATTCCTTCAAGCCTGTTCCACCATTCAGTTAGAACATGGCTGATCTCTACCTCAATCTCATTAACCTGCCTTTGATTTTTCACTTGATACCTTTACCCAACAAAAATCTACCCATCTCAGTCTCAAAAGTTTCAATTGGCCCATCAGCCACAGTCTTTTGGAGAAAGTGAGTTCCAGATTTGAATGAGCCTTTGTATGATTGTCAATGATTGTTATTGTGTTTTAAATAATGAAAGGTCATGTGGGTGGTGGGAAACTGCTGAGCCTTGCCCATGTATCTGAGAACCATACACATGTACTGCAAAAAAGAATGTAGGTGATGAAAATGTGCTCCCCACTTACACCACCTACAAACTGAGTTCGTGCACTATTCTTCATTGCACCTCAAAAGTGTCATGGATAGGATTTTCCTTCTGAATTCCCCCCTTTTCTTTGCCTTCTTGTTTTCCCTTCCCAGCTAGTTAATTGCAGCTACTCCAACAAACCTACTAGCCTTACTCTAATGCTCAGACTGCAGGGCTAACCCAACTGCAGAGCATTGCGTTGGTTACTGTCAGTACAGAGTAAAAGTAAGCAAGAGAAAAGACAAAGCATGAATTATGAATTATCAGATGGCCATTCCAGGGCAGGAGGAGGATTATAATCTCACAAACCAAAAGCTCTGTTAGATGCAAGAACAGTGGATGTTTTATAATACAGACACTCAGTTAAACAAACAATGATCCTGATGATAGTGGGGAGGTGGAAATGATATGGGGAAACAGAACCTGGAAACATGGGTTTCTCAGAGGTCCACCTGATTTTAAGAGCAGGGCCTGATTATAAACAACACTACTTCCCAGCAGCAGCCAGTCAGATTGAATACTGGCTGATCTTTAGCTATAGCATGTGTGATTCCAGGTTGCAGCCGGGGACTTGTCATCAGTAGGGGTAGGTCAACAGGTGGGGAGCAGTCGCTGGGTGTGCCGTTTGGCAAATTGCAGCAGGGATAATCAGAGATTCTGGGGCGGAGCTTGGACAGGTCACAGGAGGGGACTGGACATATTGCTGAGAGGTCAGACAGACCCTGAGAATGGATCGCTCTCCTGACCCATCACCTTTACAAAATGGGAGTGGGCAAGTTGACTCTTGGATTTTCCTTTCTCTTTTACTATTAACTCTCTACCTGTCCTGGAACTAGTTGGGGGTGGGTTAAATTTACCTCAATATTTCCAACACAAGAAGAAATTACACTAAAGCCCTGATGTTTCTAGGTTCTGCTGGCAGCAGCAAGTCTTCCTGGGTATCAAAAGCAGGTACAGGAGCTAATGCGCCCAATTCTCAGCACCAAAAAGATGTTGAGGCTCTGGAATTCAGTGCATGTCTCAAAAAAGGCAAATAAAAAGCAGGTGGGTTCTTTCACAGGCAGGTGATTCATTCTGTTATCACCTGCAATGAAGGACAGTGTTACCCTCACTGCTTCTCATCACCCGTGTTCCCATTAGATATATCAAAGTGCAGTAAGCACAAGTCAGTCACAGACTGAATAGATGTTCAAGCAAAAATGCATTTACCACTAATTAGCATGTGCATGAATTAAGGAATTAAAACAAGCAATCTAACAATGAAATAAAATATCCAAGTAGGACAATTTTAACACTAGTCAAATGATTGAAGAACTGTGTGGAGTTATGCTCACACGTTGACAGACTGTCATTCAAGTGAGTCAGATTTCTTAAAAGAAAGTCATTTACATTATAATAAATGTTTTGCAATACAAAGGGCATAAAACAAATAGGAGGTTTCAAACCTAGTTATATTTTCCTGTTAACAAGGTGGATGCTTCCTTTGCTTATTTGAATTGATTGTTTAACGAAACAGTCCTCATTACATCCTGAGCACATAGAATATTGTGTTTCATAAGATTAGTCATTAGTTTTTAGAATCTTTTCATTTGCAGGACTTCAAATAATTTATTCAGGTTTACAAAAGAATGGTGAATATGTGTGCTTACATATTAAATGAGCATGCTAGCTTTATTTAAAAATCTTTTTCTTCCTTTACATTTGGTATTGGTGTTGGTAGAAACAAAATAAAGACTTGCATTGAAGTAGTGTCTTTCACAACCTCAGGTCAAGCCGATTAAGTGTTTTTGAAATTTTGCAATTTAGGAGAAGTGGCAACCAATTTGCAAGTCCCACAAGCAATGAAATATATTATCAGATCATTTGTTTCATGCTGTTAATTGAGTGATAAATATTGTGTAGGACACTGGGAAGAACTCCCCTGCTCTTGAAACATTACCATGGAATAGTCGACCTGAGATGACTAATGGGTCCTCAGTTTAATTTCTCAACTGAAAGATGTCACATCTGATAGTGCAGCACTCCCTCAGTATTGCCATTAAGTGTCAGCCTAGGTTTGTTACTCAAATATTTCGCGTAGTGGATAGTTCGCCAAAATAAAGTCAGTTGATTGTCTATCTACCCATCCATTCTTCAATTTATCTCTCCCTTAATCTATCCATATTTTCCAAGGAAGCCTTCCTCAGACAGCAATTTCCAGTTACAATTTATGTGGCATTTGAATCTTAGGTGCTGCAGCAGTTGCTGGCTTTACAGCCTACTGGTGCCAGGCCTCACTCACTCCATCTCAGGTTTCCTGTGAAGGCTGGTGGGGGTGGGAGTGATGAGTGAGATCTATATGAGACAGGATACAGGTAGAGTTGGAGTTCACAAAACCAGTGGGGAAGGCATTGGCGCAATCATGTTTCAAAATAATAGATGGTTCGATAAGACAAGTGATAGTTGGGCTAAGGCTAGGTAAATGTCTATGATATTACAGAGATGGAAGTATAAGCAATTTTGGTGGTGGATAGATTCCAAGGTTTAACACTTACCTCAGTATCAAACAGGACATCCAGATTGTTCACTGGCCAATTCAGCTTGAGTGAGCATCCATGAAGGTTGGTCTGGAGTTTTAAACAGCAGGTGAATAGGCTCTGGTTTCTCCAATGTTCAATTGGAAGAAGTTTTGGCTCATGCGCATCTTGGTATCATACGTCAGCACGGTGATACAGAAATGCTAACAATGGTGGGGAGGGAGCACTAGGAGTTATCAGCAGTTATATCCATGTCACTGAGTACACCAGATAATTGAGGAAAGAAAGAGGTCAAGGATGTGGACTTGGGATAATCTGGAGAAGACCAGGGTGGGGTGGGAGGAGAAGCCATTGTTGGGCATGGGTGACTGTAATCAGACAAGAGTGTAACCACTCAAGGACAGATTTGGTGCATGAAACAGGATGGGGTGGTTGGCTGTGTCAAAAGTACAGAGAGCCCAAGGAAGAGAAGCATGGGTAATATACCATGGTCACAACCTTATAGGATATCATTAGTCCCCATGGGCAGGACAGTAACTCAACTGAAATCATTCAAGTTACCAAAGTGATGACTATGAGCTGGACGAAAATATCACATGCGTGAACCTTGAGAGGAAAAATAGGTTTGAAGTGGCAATTGGTAGAATAGTGAAAGGAGTCAAGCATAGACATCTTTTTGAAGGACAGGGGCTGGTAACAACAATGTTAATGGATGGGAGAAATATTCCTGTGCCAATTATTAATGATGCGAGTGAGCACAAGGCAAGGAAGGTAGTTGATAGATCAGGAATTGGTTGGGACAAAAATGAGGAATGAGGAGGTGGATCCCAGAAGAGATTAGCCTGGTGAGAGAAAATATGGGGAGAAGCTACAAAGGGGGCTCTGGGAATCAGGATGAGGGAGGAGGCAGTGCATGATGCAGATGTACAGGTAGGCACAACCTTTGAAATGAAAAAATATCAGAAGTCTTGTTGGCAGGAGCAAGGAAACAGGTCAGAGGAGATGATAATTCTTTGAAAGGAATTTTCTTTAATCCGAATGCTTCCAACATACTAGAAGGATTTGGCCTTGAAGAGAGACACACGTCATTGTTCAAGATGATAAACTGAGATCTAATAGTGGATAATCAGGTTAATCATGTATCAGGTATAATTGACCCTACAGAACTTCAGGCACAAAGGTTCCGATTTGTTTTTGGGGGAACTGGGAGATGTTGGATAGGTGACTAATAATGATTGAAATTTCAGGAACGACAGTTCCTCATTGTGGTGAAGCTGACTGACAGCTTCAAACAAAAAGTTCCCAAAAAGACCAACTCAAGAATGTCCCGGAGATGTGAAAACAAATACTTACAGTTTCTTTGTACCTTTAATGATGGGTTTATACAATAGCCCTTCACTTGAAGCAGAGGAATAAGAATCCTGAACAAAAACCCATCTATTGCCTATGCCTGCCCTGTCATACATTCTGTTGTCTTCCTTTGCTGTCATTATGCTCTTGTGCCCTCCCTCCCCATTCCTCCTGCCTGCCTTTCACATTCTCTCCTCCTCCTGTCTTCTCTCTACAATTTCTTTCCCCTTCTTTTTTATCTCATTGTATATTTGGTTTGCTATTATCCTTAATATAGAAAAACATTCCATAAAACTTCACAGAAGGGGAAAAAACAGATGCCAAGCCAAAGCAGGAACAGTTTGGAGGAGTGAGCAAAAGCAATTGATCAAATAGGGAGATTTATTGGGGAAATTAAAGGAGGTGAGGTGATGAGGCAGACGAATTTAGGGACAAACCTCTGGAGCATGGGTAGGTAGTTGAAAGTATAGACACTGTCTCACAGACTAGTCAAGCAACAGTCTGACATAGTCATACTCGCATGCACGCGAGAGAGTGCAGCAATCTCCCTGAGACACAGAGCTGCCTCAGGGAGATTAAGTATATATTGTAATTTTTTAATAAAGAAAGAGGAAAATTATTTACACATGTCCCCTCATGTGACAGTGTCACATGAGCTGGGACATGTTTGTCAATTTAGCAAAATGTATTTATTTATTTTATTAAAACTTCAGGAAACCTCATCCTGTCCATGGATGAGGTTTCCTGAAAAATGCGATGGCCACTTGGGCTCTTCGCCTGCCTGCCAACATTAAGGTTGGACAGGCAGCACTGTTAATTAGCTGAATAAATTTTTAAAGGCCTTAATAGGCAGTTGACAGTTTGGCAGTTTGTAAATGACGCACAATGATGTCGGGATACATGCCCAACGTCATCACGCATAGTTTTGCGCGTTCGCGTGTCGGGCCTGCCTCCGCACACCGATGGCAATATTCTGGCCAGGGTGTTGGGTGAAAGGGACTTGCTGTAGAGTTTTGGATAATCTCAAGTTTACAGAGAGTGAAATGCTGGAGGCTGGTTGGAAGTGCTTTGGAATAGTCAAGTCGAAAGATAACAAAGGCATAAATGAGGATTTCAGCAGAAGATGAGCTGAGATGGGCTGAAGTTGGGCTATGTTATGGAGGTGGAAATAAACAGTCTTAATGATGGCATGGATATATAGTCAGAAGCATATTTCAGGTCAAACATGACACCAAGGTTGCAAACTGCTTAATTCAGCCTCAAAATGTTGCCCAGGAGAGGGATGGAGGGAAGGGGATGGAAGGCAATGGCTTTGACTTTCCCAAGATATAGGTGAGGGAAATTTCTATTCCTACATTGCTGGATGTTTTTTTTTAATTCTTTCATTGGATGTCGGCATCGCTGGCTAGGCCAGCATTTATTGCCCATCCCTAATTACCCTTCATGACCTGTCTTCCTCAACTGCTGTAGTCCATGTAGTGTGGGTACATCCACAGTGCTGTTAGGGAGGGAGTCCCAAGATTTTAACCCAGCGACAGTGAAGGAACGGCAATATATTTGAAAGTCAGGATGGTGAGTAACTTGGAGGGAACACCCAGTTGGTGGTGTTCCCATATTTCTGTTGCCCTTGTCCTTTTAGATGGTAGTGGCCGTGTATTTGGAAGGTGCTATCTATGGAGGTTTGGTGAGTTCCTGCAGTGCATCGTGTTGATGATACACACTACTGCCACTGTGCATTGGTGGTGGGGGGAATGAAAATTTGTGGATGTGGTGCTAATCAAGTGGGCTGCTTTGTCCTGGATGGTGTCGGGCTTCTTAAGTGTTGTTGGAGCTGCACTCATCCAGGCAAGTGGAGAGTATTCCATCACACTCCTGACTTGTGCCTTTTGGATAGTGGACAGACTTTGGGGAGTCAGGAGTTGAGTTAAATGCCACAGGATTCCCAGCCTCTGACCTGCTCTTGTAGGCACTGTATTTATATGGCTAGTCCAGTTCAGTTTCTGGTCAATGATAACCTCCAGTATGTTGATAGTGAGGCATTCAGTGATGGAAATGCCATTGAATGGCACAGAAGCAGACTAATAATTTGGAGACTGTGGAAGTGTTGAAAGAATGTAAGTTATCTTTCACTCAAAAATGTGTTGGAAAATTCTGGGTAGTGGAGTCAAAATTCGGAGTTGATCAGGGATTGGTTGGATGCCATTTGGAGGAACGTTGGGGTTCATCAAATGGAGAGTTACTCCTGACCACCTTCATAACCCTCTTGGTCAGTGGGTTTCAAAATGGCTTTAGGGGCAGCTCTAAACCCCCTTTGGTTGTGGATTGTAAATAGCACAGTAAAAAGGAAGAATTGTGAACAAAATATAGGTTTCCACAAGCAGGAAAAAGAAATAGCAGACCTATAGATATCATGAACCAACTTAGTGCACAAATTTGGCATTGATCTGTGTTCTGTCTCTTACATTATTGTACATAAACCTGTGGAGCTGTCTGACACATAACAAGGGTGTGCAGGAAATGCAATGCACTTAGTAACTCTGATGCATCAGTACTTCCACCTGATAAATGCATATACTTTTTCAAGGTCACAGACCTGAAATGCTAGCTCTGTTTCTCTCTCTGCGGGTGCAGCAGGATCTACCGAATGTTTCAAGCATTTACTGCCTTAATTCCCTTTAATGTCCTTTTGCTGTGCAAGGCCTGTTTTTTGGATTGTGTGGTCTCTTTAAGATTGCTGCACGGCCGCACATAGGAGGATCTAAAAGGGACCACTTCTTCTGCACGTCCTGTTAGCCCTCCTGTATGACGCATCTCTGATTGCTGCACTCCAATGTAGCTTAGAGGAAATGTTGATTACAACTGCTCAGTTCTGTTATCAAACTTGTAAATGTTTTTGCATTTTCTTCAGTGCCTCCAAATGTGTTTTGTAAAATGGAGAGGAAACCTGTGCACAACTTTCCCAGGGCTGGTAGAGTCATTTGCATCTATGCTTGCACTTGGTGCTTATCTCTTCTCAGCAACATTAAAATTATGGTTGATTTCTGCATTAGTGTAGAATAATTTATTGATTACCTTTGCAAACAGTTACAATAAAATTTTGCTGCACAGTTCAATAAATGTCGACACATACGGGGCAGAATTTTTGGCTCACGAGTCAAACAACAAAATCCACAGTTTTCAAATGCTGAGGTTAGATGTGTAATTGCAATGCAGCTGTTGTAGCGTGGCCGAGTCACCTATTTGTAATAGAGTTGATCTGCAGACAACTTTCAAAGTGGAAACATTAGGTTTATTTATAATACAGCCAGCAGCTGAGATGATTGACCTCCAACAACCAGAACCATCTTCCATTGTGCCAGGTATGAACCCAACCAATGGAGAGTTTTCCCCCGATCCCCATTGACTCCAATTTTGCTAGGGCTCCTTGATGCCACACTCAGCCTTAATGTCAAGGGCGTCACTCTCACCTCACCTGAACCTAGTGAAGCTACACCACAGGGCTACTTGCGTGCCAAACAGCAGAAGCAGCAAGTGATAGACAGGGCTAAGTGATCTCACAACCAACAGATCAGATTTAAGCTCTGCAATCCTGCCACATCCAGTTGTGAATGGTGGTGGACAATTAAACAATTCACAGGAGGAGGAGGCTCCACAAATATCCCCATCCTCAATGATGGGGAATCCAGCACATCTGTGCAAAAGGTAAGGCTGAAACATTTGCAACAATCTTCAGCCAGAAGTGCCAAGTGGATGATCCATCTCGGCCTCCTCCTGAAGTCCCCAGCACCACAGATGACAATCTTCAGCCAATTTGATTCACTCCATGTGATATCATGAAATGCTGAAGGTACTGGATACTGCAAAGGCTATGAGCCTTTTGTCCATGTTTGAATCAAGGCTATAATAGGATCAGGAAGTGAGTGAACCTGGTGGAACACAAACAGGGTATTAGTGAGCAGATTATTGCTAAGCAAGTGCCAACTGATAGCACTGTTGATGACCCCTACCATCATTTTACTAATGATCAAGAGTGATAATTGTCCATGTTGGATTTGTCCTGCTTTTTTGTGTACAGGACATACCTGGGCAATTTTCCACATAACCAGATAGATGCCAGTGTTGTAGCTGTATTGGAACAGCTTGGCTAGGGGAAGGGCAAGTTCTGGACCACAGGTCTTCAGTACTATTGCTGGAATATTGTCATGGCCCATATTGCAGTATCCAGTGCCTTAAGCTGTTTCTTGATATCATGAGGAGTGAATCGATTTGGCTGAAGACTGGCATCTGTGATGCTGGGGACATTAGGAGGAGGCAGAGTTGGATCATCCACTTGGCACTTTTGGCTGAAGATTGTTGCAAATGCTTCAGCCTCGTCTTTTGCACTGATGTGCTGGACTACCCCATCATTGAGGATGGGAATATTTGTGGAGCCTCCTCCTTCTCTGAATTGTTTAATTATCCACCACCATTCACAAATGGATGTGACAGTTCTGCAGAGCTTAAATCTGATCCACTGGTTATGGAAGTGTTTAGCTCTGTCTATCACATGCTGCTTATGCTGTTTGCAAGTAGTCCTGTGTTGTAGCTTCACCAGGTTGACACCTCATTTTGAGGTATGCCTGGTGCTGCTCCTGGCATGCCCTCCTGCATTGAACCAGGGTTGATCCCTTGGGTCTGTGGTAATGGTAGAGTAGGGGATATGCCGGGCCATGAGGTTGCAGATTGTGGTTGTATACTGCTCTGCTGCTGCTGATGGCCCATTGCGCTTCATGGTTGCCCAATCTTGAGTTGCTAGATCAGTTCGAAATCTATCCCATTTACCATGATGGTAGTGCCACACAACATGATGGAGGGTATCCTCAATGTGAAGATGAGACTTGGTCTCCACAAAGTCTGTGTGGTGGTCACTCCTACCGATAAGGCATGGACAGATGCATCTGCGGCAGGCAGGTTGGTAAGAATGAGATATTTTTCCCTCTTGTTGGTTCCCTCACCAACTGCTGCAGACCCAGTCTAGCAGCCATATAATTTAGGACCCGGCCACCCTTTGTATTGGTTCTACTGAACCACCCTTGGCAATCGACATTAAAATCCACCACTCAGTGTACGTTCTGCGCCATTGCCAATCTCAGTGCTTCTCCCCAAGTGATGCTCAACATGGAGGAGCACTGATTCATCGCTGAGGTGGCCAGGGGTGGGGAGGCAGGTGGTACGATTGCAATCTGATAATGTATCCGTGAGTCTTTTTAACTTGCCTGACCTGATGATATCATTATATTCTAACCTGCATATCTTGCAGTAAGTGGCAGTGTGTTGGGAAAATGCATTAATTGTTTTGGGCACCTCCCTCCACTGGTGATCAATAATGCTCCTTGAGGCTAAGCAGGGCCTTTCACTTCTCCCCAGACTCTTAAAGCAATTGACGTTTGTATCTGTGAAGTGCGGGGCTGCAGCAGATGTAAAAACAGAAAGTGCTGGAAAAGCTCAGCAGTTTGGCAGTTTCTGTGGAGAGAGAAACAGATTTAATGTTTCGAGTCCAATATGATTCTCTTTGGAGTTGCTGCAGGTCTGACCTGTTTGACACATTCCGCCAAAACCTTCCTAACTTGCTACAAAATGTTCCCGTTGTGACACCTGACACCTTAAAGCTGCTGCACATACTTAAAAACTTCAACCATGTACAAATTCCTAAACTGATGATAAAAATCTGCACCCTCCCAAAGTGAAGCTTTACCAATGCTTGACGCTTGTGGTCAGCAGGTAAAATTAGCTGACCCTGCAACCTGTAGTATTTGTGATTCCAGGTGGATGGAACTTCCATAGGATATTACTTTTGACAGGGATATTGCGCCACAAATACAAAATTAGGCCTTTCCTGCCGTCACGAAACGTTCTGCATCTTCCCAAGGCTTGTTTATTTCCAGTTTCTCCCTTGTCACCTTTATGACATTCAAGACAGCTGTTATTCTAAATAAAAGCTGAACTAAGAAAACAATGTGACTCTATCATTCAAACAAAGTCTGAAAGCCTACACGCACATATCACAACTGAAGGTGCAAGATTACCATGAGAAATGACAGTGCAGAGACTTTTGAAATATTTACTTTCCTGGAAAATATCCTTGTTCTTATTTACTAAATACATTATTTGTTAATACTATGTGTCAGTAATGTGGACTGAAACTGTGTGATGAAGTGCTGACGCATAACCAACGATTTAAAACAGGTGATGCATAAAATAAAAGAAAAACCAAGAAGTGGAGCGAAGTAGTTTGTTACAAACTCCAAATGGCTTATCATTGCATCTGACGCAATCTATTTAGACTTGTATGACTTGTAAAAGTGACTGGCATCTTCATTACGTTAAAAGTAAAAAATCGCCACTTGCTGGTTATTGGATTTAATGGTTCATTTGGAAATACTTTTAAGAACGTGCAGTTATCTTACAAAATACTGAGGGCAGAATTTCCCATTTTTGAAACCAATTGCGGTGACAGGCAGGTCCTGTGGTGCATTACCTGCTGGGCGGCATGGCATTAAAACACGCCCGATTTCTTCTCGTTTGCTTATTAATTATGCATAGGCAATTTTCTCTCCAAATCATGTGATGGGACAGGAACTGATTCATCCATCCCGCCGTCATCGCATGAGCTCGGGGGTCCGGGCACCATATTTAAATGCCACCCTCACTCTCTCCAGCCCAGCTTTCAGAAGGAGATGTGTGGAAATGGCTGCTGCCAAGAAGAAAGCCATTCCTAGGTTTTGCAATGGCGCCCTGGAGGCTTTCATAGATGGTGTGTGGCAACATAGGGATATCCTTTACCCTAGGGATAGCTCCATAAAGCCCACCAGCCTCACTTTTCCAGCCTGGGAGGCCATTGTGAGTGCATCAGGCAATCAACTTTGCAACACAATCCAGTGCAGGAAGAGGACAAATGAACTCATTTGCTCCACAGGGGTGAGTCAACCTTCTCCTCACTCACTCACACTCTCAAAACGGCATCATGCACTCAAAGGGTTACACTGCTCAGGGATCTCACACAATATTATTGGGGAACACATCACCATTGATTGTCTCATGGACATTTCAGCATCACCAGCATCTCATCTATCGTGCTGCACATACTCCATCCTCAGCCCTTACTGGGGAGGGCTCAGCACACACACAGCAGCATGTATGCTTCCCAACCTCTCCCACATCTCTTCTTATCATATTCCATCTATTTGTCTTCATCCAGGCTATGCTCACCTACAATGAGATGTAGAGATATAAGACTGGAAGAGGGAGGGCAGCTATTGTGGACCTCACTAAACTTGAGGAGGAAGCCGCCGAGTTGGCAGGGAAGTGCCAACTTCCCTCTCCTATGTAGGAGGCGAGATTGGCTTCTCCCAGTAAGCCAGTACGGATGACAGGGTCCATTCTCCACGAGTCCATCACATCCTGACATTCTCAGTGAGTAACTTACAAAGTTGTAGTCAGTCTGTTCCTGATCCAAATCTATCTGCTCTCACATACACGCATCATCCAGTCCACACACACTGCGAAAGCCAATGTAAGGGGAGGTGATGGTGTAGTGCATTGTCACTGGAATAGTAACTCGGAGACCTGGGGTAATACTCTGGGGACGTGGGCTCAAATCCCACTATGGCAGATGGTGAAATATGAATTCAATAAAAATCTGGATGACCATGAAACCATGGTCGATTGTTGTTAAAACCCATCTGGTTCACTAATGACCTTGCGGGAAGGAAATCTGCTGCCCTTACCTGGTCTGGCCTACATGTGATTCCAGACCCACAGCAATGTGGTTGACTCCTAATGCCTTCTGGAATGGCTACCCTGCAAAGTCTTCCTTACTAACATCTGGGGGCTAGTGCCAAAATTGGGAAAGCTGTCTCACAGGCTAGCCAATCCTGACATAGCCATCCTTATGGAATTATACCTTGCAGAAATGTCCCAGACACCACCATCACCATCGATGTGTATGTCCTGTCCCACCAGCAGGAAAGACCCAGCAGAGGTAGTGGCACAATGGTATACAGTTGAGAGGGAGGTGACTTGGGAATCCTCAACATTGACTCTGGACCCCTTGAAGTCTCATGGTGTCAGGCCAAACATGGGCAAGGAAACCTCCTGCTGATTACCACTACCGCCCTCCCTCAGCTGATGAATCAATGCTCCACCATGTTCAGCATCACTTGGAGAAAGCATCGAGGTTGGCAAGGGCACAGAATGTACTCTGGGTGGGAGGCTCCAAAGTCCATCACCAAGAGTGGCTCAGTAGCACCACTACTGGCCAAGTCCCAAAGGATGTAGCTGTTACATTGGGTCTGTGGCAGGTGGTGAGGGAACCAACAAGAGGAAAAAACATGCTTGACCTGATCCTTCCCAACCTGCCGGCCGCAAATGCACTTGTCCATGACAGTATTGTTAGGAATGACGACTGTACAGTCGTTATGGGGACGTAGTCCTGCCTCCATATTGAGGATACCCTCCATTGTGTTGTGTGGCACTACCACCGTGCTAACTAGCCTTGGAGGGGTAGCTGTAATTGTCTTTTCAAATGACAAGGCTGCCTTCGTTGGTAGTACTAAAGCATGAACCTTCAGCCATGCTTGCATCTCAGTGTCCACTATTGTTTACCCGCCCCTTCCTCCAATCCCACCTGTGCCCACTGTCCCCTATGTCTCTTTCCTCCTTCTCCCCCACACCCTACCCCATCCAACCCTACATTGCCCATTGTCCCTCCATGTGTCTTTCCTCTTTCCCCATCCCCTCCACCACGGTCACAATGCTGGTCTTTGGATTGCAGCCCTACCAGAACTCCCCAGATAACACCCTCCCGGACAACAGAGGGAGCCAGCTAGGGGAACAAGCCTACACCCCACGCAGTGTAGCGTCTCACTGGATTTGGTGAGAACCCAGAGCGGCAGTGTTGCAGGTGGGCTCTGAATGTTGCACTCACCTCATAGTCAGGAGTGAAGTGAGGGCTGATAGCTGCATGCCACTTATTTCCAAATGTGTTTTAGACTGGTCTAACTTCCAGCTAACATGGCGCTAGATTGGGAGGGGCTATGTGATTCCGGTGAGCAGTGTTTTTAATGAGCATTCATGACTTGGTAACGCATGCAAAAGTGGTTCCCGCCATGGATCAGCGGAAAACCCGACCTGCCATCAGCCGCCATGAAAGTGGTGAAGGGAAAATTCCAAACTGTTTTCCCACTGGCAGAAATCCAATTTTTGGCCTCTCTCCGAGTTTTCTGACCTTGCCCACAATGAAACCATCCATCAGCTGGAGGGGAAAATTCTGCCCCAGAGGTTGATTTGCTTCCATCTATGTGCTCTTATTTTTTTGGTTGAGATAAGACAACTTTAGTGTGTTGCATCAATAGCTGAGCTTATGTTTGAAGAATGAAATACGCTTATTATTGTTTTGGCACTTTTTTGAGTTTTAAGGTGGTTGGCATTTAAGTGCTGATTGAAACAGAAGAAAAGTACTTATGAAATAATCTTTCATATACATCATGTTAAATAGGATAATGCTGGTGTAACCAGAATCAGCATAATTGTAGACCAAAATATTTCTACCTGATTATGCCTGAGGAGAACTTCCTTTGCTGGCTTCACTTTGCAAGGCAGCGCTAATGACTCCTTCCTTATAATCCAGGCTGATCATCAAACCAAATTGATGACAGGGATAGCTTGGCTGGTGGCTGTAAAATTGACCATAAGCGTAAATTTTCCAACTTAGAAGAGGAATCAGTTGATCAGTAATGCATCATGCTGTTTGCCGGTGTAAATTCTTTCATTTTTTTCCCTGTTGAAAATGACCAGCTACAAGAGAGGGTGCTGCTCATTTTCCATGTGATAGGTTTCTCCAAAGTGCAGGATATTATAGACAGCACGCATATGGTCATTCAAATCTCACGTCTTCATGAACTGTAAAATGTGCAGATTCATCTGTGCATAAAATGCAAGGCATGATATTTTTAATTTTGTAAGAATTCAACTTAGCAGCATTATTTGAAGGAGCACTTAGACTAAGTGGGTGATTCCCAAAGTAACAAGGACACCCACTTCAGAATTGGTCTATAAACTGATTGAGACAGTTATGAACAAAATGTCAATGGCAATAAAATTGAACAAAAACTTTCCCCTGGATTATGATGAAACACACAGCAGCATATTGAAACAGAGGCTCAGATTTTTGGACATGTTTTGCAGTATGATCCTGCTGAATGTCAAAGATCATAGTATTCCCCATTACACATTTTATCCTATCAAGAGGTCTTACCTTGCAGCATATAGGTACAGGACCTAGTGTAATCCTTTGGCAGAGCGGCTCACTAGTTCCAGATCTTGATGATGTGACAGCTGAACAGTATATATAACCAGGCATTGTAGTACAGCATCTGTAATAGATAACAAATCTCCACAAACAGTCCCATGCCAACATTTACCTCCCATGTCTAGCTTGGACAATGTAATGCCCAAACACACCAACCATTTTCCTTGCACTGCCTCAATATCTAGGGCAGAATTTTCTGCCTACCGGGCAGGCAGGCTCGACCCAATCTCCGGCGGGCGGAAAGCCAATCCCCGCTGGAGAAGCGGGCCCCGCTGCCATTTTAAGTGGGCGGGCCAATTAAGGCCCACCTAGCGTGACGCCTGGTGGGAAGCGCTATGCACTTCCTGTGCGGGTGGGGGGGTGGATTCCCTAAATGCGAGAGTGCGCTCTTTTGCGCATGCGCCGAAAGAGCGCACATCTCCCTGAGGCTAAGTGCTGCCTCAGGGAGATCGCTGACAGTTGTTCCAACATTAAAAATAGAAAGATAAAAAAATCCTTAACATGTCCCCCTCATGTGACAATGTCACATGAGATGGGATTTGTTCATAAATTTCACAAAAACTTTCTTACATTTTTTTAAACCCTGCATGAAACCTCATCCAGCCGGTGGACAAGGTTTCAAGTATTATCAGAAGCCCGCAGGGGCTCCTGGCCGACCCGCCTACCTTAAGGTTGGATGGGCAGGTCCTTTAATTGTTTTAATTATCCTGTCAATGGCTTCAATTGGCCATTGACAGATCGGCGGGCACACAGCTGATTTGGCTGCACCCCCCACCTTCCTGAAACTTTAAATGGGGCGGGATGATGTCGAGGGTTCCGCCCGACGTCATCCCACGTTATTTTGCGAGTCGATATGCCCAAAAACATGCATGGAATCACGATATGTGATTAACCTGCATCCATTAATTGTCATGCAGGCAACACACCAACACTGAGCCATCTGTCATTCGAATGATTTCTGTCTGCAGCCAACACTAAAGGCACTGTTGATTGGCAGCATCATCAGGGGGCCAAAATAGTAATTATTACTAGCACCAGTTAGAGTTAGCCTGTGCTGTTTAAATCAAGCCTACACTTCCTGAAGGGGAGGTGCATTGTGATGGGAGCAGGTGCTGGCAGTCATGCAGAAAGTTAACCTGACCCAGAAAACAGTGAAGAATGGTGCTACCTGGGAGAAAGCAGTTTTCTGTACTAGGGGCCTAGGTGGAGGAGGTGGAAAGTAGGAGAAATGTGGGGGTGGGGTGGGGCAGGAGGCCCTCTAGACACATGCTCTGGAATCAATAGGAGCAGATAGCTGTGGAGGTTAATGCCCTGAAGACCTGAATGCAGTGAAGCAAGACATTTGATGACTTTACCTGATGGTCAACATCAGTGAATGTATCTTCAAATGGTAAACCCTACAAACTGCGTGATTATAGTCATTCACTACTTGATTCATCTCACCTCCATCACTTACTTACCAACAGTCTCTATGATTCAGGACAGACATCGGACATTCATACCTCAACCTCACACATTGCTGCCAGCCTCACACCCATGTCTCAGAGCTGGTTCACACTGTGTGCTATTCAACCATGATAGCCCATTATCTGAATCTATTATGACACTCAATAGTGTGCTTCCTGCTTTCTGCCAGTCTCAGAGAAAATGAAATGTTACTAGCTCCCTTTGAGTAGAGAGCCTCAGTGAGATTCCTTACACAACATATGATGGCAAATTGTAAGATACTGGAAACATCTCAAACTCTAGCCTAGATGCAGCCAGACACATAAAAGTTCATGACTACAATCAGCTTCACAGCCACTAGCAGTGTGATCTTTGCCTGAGGTTTTAGTTATGGCTGCAGCCCTTGGCAGGTTTCAGTGCAAACATCCTCAGTGAAGTGCAGGCATCTCACACAGTGCACTTTGCTGAGGTTCAATTAGAAAAATTGTTCCCTGAACATAGTGGGAAGATATGGTCTCCTGCTGTGAGCCTGCCTTTCCCTCATCCTCCTCCCTTATCATGTTCCAAGTGCCCTCTGCTCATTCTCCTAGACATTCTGGATTCCAACTGGAATGCCTTCTGGTGAAAAAATTTTGCTTAGCAACTGATTTATATAAAAATCAGCAAATGGTCCTTCAGCACCTGTCACATCACTCCCTGGAGATTTTAGCTATTTTAAAGAATTCTGGAAATCACCATACACGTGTAGAATCATAACAACAGCCTGTAAAAATCAACAATCAACTAACATGTATGCAGTTGATGTTCTCTGTGGTAAAGTAAGGTGCCCTGTCCCTTTTAGAGAATACAAGTGTACTGATCATGTGACAGCTCTGACAAATCGCTATACAGCGTGGGCAACTGGGAACTGTTAGTCTAGTTCTGAAGGTTTCTGAGTGAGCACGTATGATCTGGTGCTCTGTTCCATGTCTCAATAAACCAATCTACTTATTCTTATGTCAGTCTGTCCCCATTATTGATTGCAAGCAGCAACTGATGAGAACATAGGAAGGTGCGCAGTTAGAGTTCGGTTGGCTAACAAACTCATTTACTCAAGACATAAAAGTGGCGATGAGGAGGAAGAACAAAAGAAAATACATTTCAAGACGGGTGAGCAAAGCATTGGAAAAAGCAATTTACTTATAAAATAGGTGACAGCTCGAAATCGGGGCAGAAAAGAAAAAAACCCTGTAGAATCGCGATTGCTTGGATCCCGCCTAAACTTGAAAGGAGCGTGTGGCCCAGTAGAGAAAAACAGCTGCAGAGACAGAGTAAAAAAAAGGTGACCACTCTTAAAGTGGCAATACATTTAAAATGGTAAATACATGAAAAATGGCTATGGACAGAAAGTTATAAGGGACCCCACAGAGAGGCTGACTCTGCGGTAAGCCAAATACCTAAATTCCTAATTTCCTGGAAAGCTTATCGCAGTCATTAACAATGGTGCAGTTTGGGCTTGTCAATCTATTCGACCCCATTTCAGATGACTGGCCTCAATGTGTTGAACACCTAGCGTTCTTATTTGCCACTAACGACATCGTGGAGCAGGAGGAGTAGAGGACGTTTCTTTTGTCCTCATGCAGGAGCAAAATGTACGGGTGATTTGCAGCCTTACATCACCTAGCACCCCAAACTTGAAAACATTCGACGAGTTACCAAAAATTGCACAGAGCCACCTGAGAGCAAAGCCCTCAGTTACTATGCAGCGCTTCAAGTTCAATTCAAGGTCCAGGCTTCCAGAGAAGACATTGGCTGACTATGTGACCATTTTAAATGCATTAACTCAGCATTGCGAATTCGGACTGTCCATTAATTATATGTTGAGAGATCAGCTGATATGCTGGATTGGAAGTGATACTATCCAAAAGCATTTGCTAGTGAACCTAGTCTAGACTTCAATAAGGCATTAGAATTAGCTACCATGACAGAGAGTGCTGTTAGAAATTCCAAAATTATAAAAGATACACAAAATGGCGCCATCCATCTGGTTGATTGAGACAATTCGACAACAAAAGGCATGAAAACTTTGCACTCTACGGAAAGATTGGAACCACTTTCCAGCTCCAGACCATTGAAAAACAATGGTACCGCAGTGAACACCCACAAAATGAATGAGAGAAATACACCCAGGCCGCCAGTGAGCGAAAGACAACTCAAACACGTTGAGTGCTTTTTCTGCCACCGCTATAAAGCAGCATTGCAGAGAAAGGCTAAAACTACACTATAAAGGCAGAAGGAAAAATCATGAAATATGCCTGATGGAAGAGCCTGAAGGAATAGAATCAGACATCCATTTGTTATATAACCTGAAAGTAGGTAGAACCGAGCCTTTCCAAGTAGTTATTACAGTTAACGGACAACCCATCAAGATGGAAGTTGATATGGGAACATCGATGTCCGTCATTGGAGAGCATACATTTACATATCTGAGTAAAGAAACCATCCTTTGAAGTTAGAAGTTTTGGACACAAAGCTGAGAACATACACGGGCGAAGAAATAAATGTGAAAGGGGTATGTCAAGTCAAGATGCAGTATGAGGAACACTATGAAAAATCACCCCTATTTGTAATGTCAGGCAGGGGAGCAAGCCTCCTCAGAAGGAACTGGCTGGGAGAGATAAATCTTGAGGGCTCGCTAAGTCCCCAATTGGAAACCAAAAGAGTTGCTGCAAGAAAAATGAATATGCAAAGACCCAACAGGAGAAGCCCGTAGAAGTGTTACACCAGGACAGAGTTCAAACGAAGTCAGCATCCTTTGAAAGGAAATGGAAAATCTATTAAAGGACTTTCGAGGGCTACAAAATTCAATCAACTCACAATTTGTGCCACGAAAAAGATATGAAGAAGAAAAGTAGGAGTTAAGCCTGTCTCTGGCCAAACTAAGGAACGAATTAGCTGAGAAGGGGCAACGATATGCAATTCTCCAGGAAACTATTAATGAGAATAGGAAAGAATTGGAGGAGCTGAAGCAGCAGCTGCACAAAAGCCCTGAAGATCTACAGCTAGATCAGAAGAGCTGCTGGAAAACCCTACTACTGAACTCATTCACATTCAGCTCGCACTTGAGTCTAGTCCAGCCAACAGTGAAATTAAAGAGGAGACGGGTCAGTGCTTCCAAGAAACAGACACGCAGGAAGAAAACAAGAAATTATTCACAGCCCTCAGAAAGAAAAATAAAAATAATTATTTTTCCTTTTCCTCTCCTCACACGTGATGTAGCTCATCGTTGTATTACTTTGTGCTTGTTGCTCTTTATCTGTTTCAGCTTGGCGGGGGGGGCGGGTAGCAGGAGTGAATGTGGCTGCACCCGGAAGATGATCAAATCATCTACTGAGGGACATCGTGGGCAACTGCCCCTGAAAAGGAAGCCTCGGAAACACCCCAGCCAAGGTTGTTGGGCTAGGGCAGTCAACCCGTCAAAAGAGGCCCACTGAGAGACTTGACTTGTAAATAGTTAATGTGTTTTAGGCTTGTTAGCTCTACTTTTAAGTAGAGGGGGATGGATGTGGTAACCTGAGGTACCCTGTCCCTTTAAGTGAATGCAAGTGTACTGATCATGTGACAACACTGACAATTTACTGTATAGCGCGGAAAAATGGGAACTGTAAGTCTAGGTTTGGAGGTTTCTGAGGAAGAATGTATGATCTGGTGCTCTGCTCTATGTCTCAATAAACCTATGTCTCATCACTGTTTATTCTTACATCAGCATCTCCCTGTTATTAATTGCAAGCAGCATAGGAAGTCATGCAGTTAGAGTTCGGTTAGCCAATGAACTAATTTACCCAAAACATAAAATTCTCTTTAAATGGTGCTGGTGGAGGTTCCTTCCTGTTGCTGAACTTGTGCTCATCTGCATGAGATATAGCAGGAGCACTGAGCTCCAAAATGGCACCCCTGGTGTCAAGTCAATGTTGTAAGCTGATGTCCTCATGATCTACCTGCTTTACACACTTCTGGTGATCATTCACTGTGCACAAGCTAACAATTGCACCAACAAGTGCGTGCATGCATCATTGGTACCATTTTGGAATTCCAAGGTCACTTGTTGCTCCCAAACAATGGGCACTAGCTAACTCAATTTCTTACCCAGGATCTCTTTCATTGGGATGAGAAGGCCTCAGTTTCTGCATGCTTCATGCCTGATTGTATTTTGTTGAGATGGTCATGCACCACTGTACACTTTGCCCATTTGTATATAAATAAATAGAGTAATGTTGCTGGCACTTCTTCCTCACTTCTGTGCCAAGAGTACTAAATTGTTAAATTGAGCTTTTTAACCTCTCAATCTGAGTATATTCTCCAGTTATCAGTACAGAGTAATAAAGATGAATGTGGAAACAAAAAACAGTAAAACTTGGAAATGATTGGTACTGGTCCAAACTGGCCTTGCATGCCTTAAATGGAACTACAGTTCAGGCCAGTACCAGCCATTTCCATGTTTTACTGGTTTTTCCTAGCCTCCCTGTGAGCTCCCAATATGCTTTCATTTTAATATGCTAATTGAATCCCTATGGCATTGATAAAACCCTGATGAAATGTTGAGGTACCCATGGGCAGAGCTTGGCCTGCCAATTGGTACAGGTACTGAGTGCCCTAACCAGCAGTCCTTTAAAGGATTGCTGCAGACTGCTCCAAGACTGGGTAGATTCCTTGTGGTTAAGTGGAGTGCTATGGACATTTAAAGGAATGTAGTTAGTTGACCAAGTGACTGCATTGAACAATCGCTACACAACGTGGTCTTCTTGGGTAACTGTAAGTCTAGAGCTGGAGATGATTGAAGAAGCACACATGGTGTTAGTGCTCTGTTCTTAGTTCCAATAAATTACCAGTGTTTGTCCAGTTAATCGATCTCTCTGTTTATATTGTTTCAAGCACCAAATAATGTATTAATATCAAGGGCGCAGCTAAGCGTTCGCCAGACAAAGCAAACCTGAAAACCAAAAAGATAAAATTCCTGATAATTTGGTGTCATTTAATCAAGATTAAGATAGATTCTTTCACTATGTTACAATGACTTGCATTTATCTAGTTCTTATTTTGCCATTTTGTTCTGCTTTCCCCAGGAAGTTGTGTGACTGTGTGAGGAGAGATTTTGGATGAGTTTAATGGTCGGTGTAAACTGAACCATGTTGGGGCAGACTTGATGGGTCACTCGGTCACTTCCACTCATTTTTTATATATTCATATGTTAAATAGAAAAATGACCCAGAGGCATCATGAAAGACAAATCTAATAAAATAACACAAGTGAAATTGTATTTTTTGTTTTTTATATTAAAGATTTTCTTGTTTAAGAATGTTTGTGTTACACTCTTTAAATAGTTTTTTTTCATAGAGAGTTTATGTTTATTTAATAGCTAAGTTAATGACTGAATTTCTGCTTCACTACCCAGCTGACAAAGGCAATATGAAAACTTTACCCCCACTTAAATGTTGCCTTTGCTACCTGCTGAATCAATTCTTTCAATCCTTTCCTGCTCAGCCTCCCATCTTCCAGTCTCCAGAAACCTAAGCTCATCCGAAGCTCTGCTGCCATTATTCTGACTCGCATCAAGACCCATTCACCCATCATTTCTGTGCTCGCTGACTTAAGTTCATCCTGGTCTTCAAACACCTTGGTTTTAAAATTCTCATCCTTGTGTTCAAATCCTTTCATGATCTCATCCTTCTCCATCTCCTACAATCTTATAACCCTTCAGTATCTCAGTGTTCCTCCAACTCTCTTCTCTTACCCAATCCCACTTACTTCATTTGTATCATTGGCAGTCATGCCTGCAGATATCAGGATTCCAAGTTCTGGAACTGCTTTCCAAAACCTCTCCAAGTCTCTGCCCTCCTTTAACGCTCTCCTTAATTTCTTATACTGCATCTCTTTGACCAAGATATTGGTAACTTCCCCTAATGTCTCCTGTTTTGGCTAGGTATTTTGTTCTTGTGGCTGGTTTTGGGATGCTTTACTGCAATAAAGGCACTATATTAATGCAAGTTGTCATTGTGTGATGAACAATAATAACCTAAATGTCTGTGTTTCAGTGTAATAATGCACCTTAAATAACTATTTTATACAATCAATAATATTTCTATGAATTATGTAGAACTCATTTAACTTGTTAATAACAAATTTTATGATGAATATTTCTTGAACTTATTTGCCATACGTCAATTGGAAAGAATGACAATATGAAGATATAAGCAAGAGAAAAGGTTTATAATATAATTATACCTTTGTATAATTAGAATGTATTATACAGACACAATAATGACAAGTCTCGTTTTCATCACACATTTAATGAAGCAGAGATTTAGGAGAGCCAACTAGAAAAAAATGGAATTAGAGACTGGAAAAATGTGGAAAATAATGGTGCAGAAGAGAAATAGGGTTTTTAAACAATAAACTAACAGTAGAAGATATGCTCTGAGTATGTGTAATATGTAACCAAATATTTAGAATTTTTCTTGAGGCTACCATTGGCATTGGGACATGTATGGCACTTCATAAATGAAAGAAATATTTAAGAAACAAAGTCCAAAGGTTAGGGTTTTTGGTGAAGAATGAAAATCAAATTAAATATATCCTGATCGGGCATGTGAAGCAGAGGTTAGGAAGCTGTGATAGACAAATTTCTGTGACATTGTTTGGTGTGTTTGCTTAATGGGCGAATTTAAAGGCATATTTCAATACTTACTGCAATCAAAAGACTTTCAGGGGGATTAGTGGTTTATTTATTTCAGGTGGACTCATTTGCAGCTGGGCATGGGAAAGCAATAATCACTCTGAGATGCACAAAATCTGCAATGCAAAGCAGTAGTGAAAGCTGGCATCCTTGTCCGACTCCTTTGCCAAAACTGAATGGCTCTCTCTTGACTCCAAGTACACAGACCTGTTTTGCCTGTTTGTAAAGTCTCTGAATGGGTCAGTTGAAGTGATGTGTTTCTCCAAACCCACACAGGGTTTTCCATAGCTCCACATGGTGGACTCAAAGGCCTTTGTGTAGCCTACAAAAAGTACCCACCAATCCTTGTCATTTCTCTTTTTGACATACTTCTTAATCATGTTCAATCATGGTAAGGCCACAGCTGGAGTACTGTGTGCAGTTCTGGTCGCCACATTATAGGAAGGATGTGATTGCACTGGAGGGGTGCATAGGAGATTCACCTGGATGTTGCCTGGGGTGAAACATTTAAGTTATGAAGAGAGGTTAGAAAGACTTGGGTTGTTTTCGTTGGAGCAGAGAAGACTTAGGGGCGACCTGATCGAGGTGTACAAGATTATGAAGGGCATGGACAGGGTGGATAGGGAGCAGCTGTTCCCCTTAGTTGAAGGGTCAGTCACAAGGGGACACAAGTTCAAGGTGAGGGGCAGGAGGTTTAGGGGGTATGTGAAGAAAAACATTTTTACCCAGAGGGTGGTGAGGTCTGGAATGCGCTGCCTGGGAGGGTGGTGGAGGCAGGTTGCCTCACATCCTTTAAAAAGTACCTGGATGAGCACTTGGCATGTCATAGCATTCAAGGCTATGGGTCAAGTGCTGGTAAATGGGATTAGGTAGATAGGTCAGGTGTTTCTCACATGTCGGTGCAGACTCAATGAGCCGAAGGGCCTCTTCTGCACTGTGTGATCCTGTGATTCTGTGATGTTGTGCTGCACTAGAATGGCCTCTGATGTCCCATTGCTTGTGGTGAAACTGAACTGCTCATATTTCTGATGTGAGGTATGAGAGACTTTGTGCGATAATTTCTGGAAGTACTTTTGAGGCATGGCTTATCAGGCTGATTGTTTGATGTTTTGAGCAGTTTCAGTTGTCATGAGCCTTTGGCAACGTCACCAGGCTCTGAAACTATCCAATCATCTGGCTCTATCCTACTTTTCCACATCAGGTTGATGATTTCTTTCATGGCTTTGACTACTATCGCTCCTCCAGTCTTCAGAGCTTCAGCAGATATGTCATCTAGGTCTGTCACTTTGCCATTCTTCAGCTTCTTAATTGCACTTTCAATTTCCCTAACTAAACACTTCCGGTTCCATCTCTCCTTAGTTACATTTGGATCTGGACCTTGGGACAGTATTGTTTTATCTGATCAACCTCATAGATCATACTCCCATCTCCTCCATTCACATCAAAGTCGGCTATTATGCTTCTTTTATTTGACAGAGGTGTGACAACCTTGTACACTTCTTTGGACTAATTCCCACCTACACGTTCTGCTGCCTGTGTCCTTTTTTTAAGCCGGGTCTTTTTGGCTGCTCTGTAAGCATTTTTCACTTCTTTGCAGAGATTTTTGTAAACCAGTCCTTGATAGCCCATCTCCTTTGCTCATTGGCACTCTTCTATCAGTTTTAGACATCTGGCTGTTATGCAGAGATTCTTCCCAGTTTTAGCTTATGGGCACACTTCATTCAATACAGTTTTTATACCAGACAAGGATCTTTCCCAAGTTGGTCTTCTTCTCTGTTTGAAACCATGTCCCACTGTAAGACTTGTTCAAATATACTGAAGTTCTTATGTAAACAACATACCTGCCATTTGGGAGAGTTTCTCTTTGCATGTTTCTGTCTCCACCACATGCCTTGAACCTTGGCCCATACAAGACTCATAGACTCATAGACGTTAACAACACAGAAAGATGCCATTTGGCCCCTCATGTCCATGCAAGTCAACAAAGATCTGACTACATTAATCACATTTTCCAGTGCTAGGCCCATATGGCAACATGGCTATGGCAATGCAACTGAATATCTAAATATTTCTTAAATGTTACCAGAGTTTCTGACTCAACCACCCTTTTAGGCAGTGAGTTCCAGACTCCCACCACCATCTGGGTGAAAAAAATTCTCTTCAACTCCCCTCTTAGCCTTCTACCTCTTACCTTAAATCTATGCTCCCTGGTTATTGACCCCTCTACTAATGGAAAAAGTGCTTCCTATCCACCCTATCTATGCCTTCCATAATCAAATATACATCTACCAGGTCCCCTCTCAACCTTTGATGCTCCAAGGAAAATAACTCCAGCCTATCCAATCTTTCCTCATAGCTCAGACCCTCCAGCCCAGGCAGCATCCTGGTAAATCTTCTGTGCACCATTTCCAGTGCAATCACATCCTTCCTATAATGTGGTGACCAGAACTGCATACGGTACTCCAATTGTGGCCTAACCAGTGTTTTATACAGTTCCAGCATAACCTCCCTGCTCTTGTATTATATGCCTCAAGCTAATAAAGGCAAATCTCCCATATGCCTTCTTAACCACCTTATCTATCTGCCCTGCTATCTTCAGGAATCTGTGGAAATGCACACCGAGGTCCCTCTGATCTTCAGTACTTCCCAGGGTTTACCATTCATAATGTAATCCCTTGCCTTGTTAACTCTCCCCAAGTGCTTTACCTCACACTTTTCCAGGTTGAATTCCATTTGCCCATTTGCTCTGCCCACCTGACCAGTCCATTGATATCCTTCTGTAGTTCATGGCTATGCTCTTCACTATCTACCATCCTACCAATTTTCATGACATTCTTGAACTTCTTGATCAGACCCACTTATGGTCAGACCCACATTCTGTGCTACAGGGTCTTTGGAATCTCTACATTCTGCTCTGTCACATATTTGCATCAAAATATAATTGATCAATATTTTTGTACTGTCCACTTCAGGGCAATATACAGTAGAGCATTCTTTTCCACAATGCCTAAAGCATGTCATCACAGCTACAAGCTGTCAGCAGATCCATCAGCTTTTCTCCTCTGTCATTTCGTTCACACAAGCCAAATTCTCCACAGCACTTATGGGCAGAATTTTGCCCCCATCAGGCAGGCGGGCCTGGGAGCAGTTGCAAAGCTGACCATTGCCCGCAATTGGGCCCCGACAGCTGGCTGTCCAATTAACGACCAGCCAGTGTGAAACGCGCACTGCAGTTCTCAGCGCTGCCGGGGTGGGGGCCGGAGGAGCACGAGCGCTGAAGTTCGCACATGCGCAGGGGTGCGCGCAATGAAAGCTTCCTAAGGCACAGAGCTGCCCCGGGGAGCTGAAGGTTTTTAACCATAAAAATAAAGACATTTAAAATAATGAAGTCATGTCCCCTCATTTGACTCTGTCACATGAGCAGAGACATGTTAAATAGGAGTGTTAGAAGTTTTTATTATATTTTTAAATCACTGGTTAAAACCTCAATCGGCCCGTGGATGAGGTTTTGCCAAAAATGCGAAGGCTGCTTGGCCCTTCCCCCTCCCGCCAACCAAACCGTTGGGTGGGCAGCAAAAATTCTACTCAGTTAATTGATTAAGGGCCTTAATAGGCCGCTTAATTGTGGGCAGGCGTGCTGCCACCTCCTGCGCACGTCAGCTGACTGATAGATCACGTGACTGCGTGATGACGTTGGGATGCTTGCCCAGCAACATGGCACATCATTTTACGCTCATTTGTGTCGGGCACCTGCACACCCGCCCAATGAGAGAAAAGTTCTGCCCTATGTGTTGCCCCATTTCCTATTTTTAGCTTAAATCCTCCCATTATGATCAATCTCTCATGTTTGCAAATAAAATTGACTATTCTTGCAAGACCGGACGCACCTCCTCAGCATCTTCTTCAGGGAAGTCCACAGTTAGCATATATACTTGGATGAGGCTCACTGGCCTAGGATTAGCTTCAGTGTGCATCCTGATCACCCATTAACCGGTTTTAACTGAGAACTATATGAATGAGTAACTCACCTCCTGACTCCCCAAAGCCTGTCCACCATTAACAAGGCACAAGTCAGGAGTGTGATGGAATACTTCCCACTTGCCTGGATGAGTATAGCTCCAACAACACTCAAGAAGCTTGATACCATCCAGGGAAATGTGCCGACTTGATCGGCACCCCAAAAACATGCATGATATTGCTCCACAGCTTTGGGAGCTCCAGAACTCCCACACCATATGGATGATCATCCCCACCAGAACAGCACAGGTTCCAGCCCTGCACTATGTTCAGTTGGCCACCTAGCCTAGGAATACACAGCACATTTATTTTGGGTCTTTCAAGTTCCATCCAAATCTACTAAAGCTGACCAGTTTGGTACATTGCTCTAATGTGCTAGTTCTCTCTCTACATAAAGGAGGAAACTAGTGGGCTGCCACTGACTAGGACCCTCAGGGCTTATAGAACCTTAAATGCAACTGTGGAAAAGCCAGACTTGATACAGCGCAATGGATGTGCTGTATTAGGTGCCCTAAGCCTTCAGGAGAGTTCAGAATCTGACAGTAGTTGTCAAACCAACCGGGTCAGCAGACTCCTGAACATAAGAACCAGTGATATTTAGAACAACTGCCAACTCATTCATTTTAAACTATCACATAGAGCAGGATTTTTCATATGGCAGGTAGGCTCAGTGAGAGCAGGTGGGGGTGGGCACGGAGCTGGTCGCTGCCTGTGATCAGCTCCGCGGTGCCATTTAATTAAGGCCCGCCCAGCATATTATGCGTTCTGTAGCGCTCAGCGCTACCTGTGCAGGCCGGGCGAGGAGGGAGAGCTGGGGTTAGTTGTGCAAAAGAGCACTTCAATCTCCCTGAGGTACTGACACTGAGGCACGGATTATTAAATAAAACTAAATAATAAAAATTAAACATGTCACATGTTTTTAAATTGATGAAAAATTATTTATTTATTTAATAAATGCTTTAGGAAACCTCATCCCACTCGTGGGTGAGGTTTCCTAAAAAGCGTGAATGCCGCTTGGCCTTTTCACCTGCCTACCAACCTTAAAGTTGGACGGGCAGCATTTAGAATAACTTTAATTAGATCCTTAATGGCTTTAATAGGCTATTTACATATTGGTGGGCAGGCAGCTGACTCCAGTGCGCGCCTTCCGAACGAAGCATCGCTACTGAGTGCGATGACGTCGGGACACACGCCTGACATCATCATTCGTCATTTTATGCGTCGGCTGTTGGGCCCGCCCCCGCATGCCAGACATCGACTGGGAGGTGGGAAGGCTGACAAAATGGCTGAGGAAGGCCTCAGGAGGGGAGATGGATGTTTTCCTGCTGTGATGGCATTTTGCAGCGACAGTGTCAGGGGTGTCAATTGAGCCACTTGATGGCTGCAGTTAAGTGTGAAAGAGGGGGAATTTCTGGACAATTTTATCCAGAATATCCCAGTGGAAAACTCAGGTTCAGGAAAGGGAGAGTGTGCCTGATAGGGAGCCAGTAGTGGAGATTTAGAGAGGTTGTGAATGAGATCCCACAGATACTGGTCCTGTCCAACAGGTTTGATATACTTGCTACGAGTGAAGACAAGCAAAAAGATCCAGGGAGGATACCTGTGGCTCAGAAGGCTGTCTGGAGGATAGGGGAAGAGAAAATAGAGATGTGGTGTTATTAGGGGGATAGTGCCTTGTGCAGCCAAGAACAAGAATCCCAAAGGGTGTGCTGCCTACTCGGTGCCAGAGTGAGGGATATCTCATGGCAGCTGGACAAGAACTTGGAAAGGGGTGGAGGTAAATCCAGCCATTGTGGCCCATGTTGGAACATAGGTAGGAACAGGGAGGAGATGCAACTGAAAAACTATCAGGAGTTAGGCTCTAAATGAAAAAGCAGGACCTCAAAGGTAATAATCTGAAGATTATTGCCCCTGTCACATGCAAACAGACATAGGAGCAGATAGATCAGGAGAATTACATGACTAAAGGGTTGGTGCAGGAAAGAGCTGTTCCTTTTCATGGGACATTCACACCAGTTATAGGACAGGAAGGAGCTGTACCGATGGGGCCCTTGGGTAGGGGATCTAGAAGCAACATAAACAGCCTAAATGTCAATAAAATAGGGCAGGAGAACATAGAAAAGAATAAAGTAAGGACGTTGATGGCAAACAAGTAAATAGAGTAATAGAACAGGAATTGTAAAAGATTGCTAAACATGAAAGGAAATCTTCTGAAAAATGAGTTGAAGTCTTTCTACAGCAATGCACTTAGGAACATAATAAATACTGGAGCTGGAGGCAATCATGCATTGAGAACAACGGCACATAGTCAGGGTTCGTGAGACATTTGGCTACAGAAAAATCAAGGCTGAGAATTAAACATTGCAGAGTATAACATTTAGAAAAGATAGAGAGGGAGAAAAAAGGGAGATTGATTAGCTGCATCTGTTAGGGATGACACGACTAAAGGCAGTATCAAGAAGACTAAAATAGAAACCCATATTTTGTTTTTATTCTTTCATGGGATGTAAGCATCACTGGTAAGCCCAACATTTTTTGCCCATCCCTCATTGCCCTTAAGAAGGCAGCTGTGAGCCACTTTCTTGAATCACTGCAGTCCATGTAGTGTGGGTACACACACAGTGCTGTTTGGAAAGGGAGTTGACCCAGCAACAGTGAAGGAACAGAGATTGGTTCCAAGTCAGGATGATGTGTGACTTGGAGGAAAACTTGCAGGTGATGATGTTTCCATGCATCTGTTGCCCTTGTCCTTCTGGGTGGTAGAGGTTGCACGTTTGAAGGAGGCTTGGTGAGTTGTTGCAGTGCTTCTTGTAGATGGTGCACACGGCCATCACTGTGCGTCAGTGTTGGAGGGAGTGAATGTTGAAGGTGGCGGATGGAATGCCAATGAAGTGGCAGCTTTGTCCTGGATGGTGTGGAGCTTATTGAGTATTTTTGGGGCTGCGGTTATCCAGGCAAGTGGAGAATATTCCATCACATTCCTGACTTGTGCATTGTAGATGGTAGACAGGCTTTGGGGAGTCAGGAGATGAGTTACTCACTTTAGAATTCCCAGCCTCTGACATGCTCATGTAGCCACAGTATTTATAAGGCTGGTACCCCAGGATATTGATGTGGAATATTCAGTGATGGTCATGCTGTTGAACATCAACGGGAGATGGTTAGATTCTCTAATGTTGGACATGGTCATTGTCTGGCATTTTTGTGACATGAATGTTACTTGCCACTTATCAGCTCAAGCCTAAATGTTGTCCAGTCTTGCTGCATGCAGATGCAATCTGCTTCAGTATCCAAGGAACTACAAATGGTGCTGAACATTCTGCAATTGTCAGCGAGCATCCCCACTTCTGACCTTATGATGGGGAAAAGGTCATTGATGAAGCAGCTGAAGATAGTTGGGCCTAGGACACTACCCTGAGGAACTCTTGCAGTGATATCCTGGGACAGAGATGATTGACCTCCAACATCCAGAACCATCTTCCTTTCTGCTAGATATGACTTCAACATGTGGAGAGTTTTTCCCCTAATTCCCATTGACTTCAGCTTTGCTAGTGCTCTTTGATGCCACATTCAGTCAAATGCTGCTTTAATGTCAAGGGCAGTTACTGTCACCTCTGGAATTTAGACCACTGGCGCAAGCCAAACCGATTATCAGTGAGCAGTTTAACACTGTCTAAGTGTCACTTGATGGCACTGTCTGTGACACTAACCATCACTTTACTGATGATTGAGACTAGACTAATGGGGTGGTAATTGGCCGGATTATATTTGCCTTGCTTTTTAAGGACAGGACATACCTGGACAATTTTCCATATTGTCAGGTAGATGCCAAAGTTGTAGTTGTATTGGAACAGTTTCTTGGGGTGTACCTAGTTGTGGAACACAAATCTTCAGTACCACAGCAGGGATGTTGTCAGGGTCCATAGTCTTTGCTGTATCCAGTATATTATTGATATCTTCTGAGCCAACTTTTCTCAGTACTGCCCTTATGTCATCTTGTACTATCCAGACTATTACCCCTCCTTTTCCACTCACTATGTTTTTGAATTTTGTATACCCTTGAATATTTATTTCCTAGCCTTGGTCACCTTGTGACCATGACTCTGTAATGGCAAATAGATCAAAATGATTTATTTGTTTGTGCGGCTGGCAATTGTGCCATTAGCGATTTTAAACCAGGCTACGAGCAGGTTTAAATGACTGACCATCCTCATTAAAAATGCTTATTTTTGGTAATAAACCTATTTTCAACCCATTGTATTAAAAAAAGCATCAGGTTACCACTCTTAAAAAACATCAAGGAACACTTATCAATGGAAAGGGAAAAAGAAACAGTGATGTTTTATTACGTTTCCTGATTATGTGGGTTCATGGAGGATTTAACATTTGTGATTAAGCAGATGAATTTCATGGAAGCTTGAAGCTAGGTAACTATGCAATTTGGATGTTAATTTCCCAATTGCATCCAAAGCAGAAATGTACTCCATAAGGATTTTTTTAAAACCCTATTATAGTGAAACATGTTTTAAATACCTTTCCTGTCTTGTACCTATCTCAGTATCTCAACTCTTAATACATGTAACAGTGCACCATCTAGTGTTAAAATTCTGCCCATTATATTTCTAATAGTTGTCGTTGGTTCCAGATGACACTTCTTTGTTAACCTGTGGGAGTGACATTGGGCTAAAGTTTCCACTGCAACTCGCAAACTTGTCATCAGGCTGAATTCTGGGACAGCGTTCTTTCTTGGGTTCTTCCTGGAGGAGGCCAATATAAAAAGTTGCTTCTGCTAGTGCCATCCACTCAGGGACAGCGGATGGCCTGATGCCACAGGAAAGCCAATCAGAGCATCTGAAGTGACGAATGGCCGACAGAGCCACTGTGAATGCCGTGTACTGCTGAGATGAGTGGACAAGGAGAAGCCAGCACAAGATGGAAGCAGCATATTGCTGTTGTGACCAGCAGTCAATTCCTCACACCTAACACTATCCAGTGGCTCCGTCTGCAGTTGACAGGTAAACAATTGTAAGCATTTGCAGATGTCCTGAGGATTATCAATTTTGTCCTTTAAGGTGATCATTACATATGAATCTCATGCCACTCCAACCTTGCACTTTGCTCACTCCTTCTGTGGGCAGACAATCTGCTGACATTGGGCTGAATTTTCCGTTCATCAGGCGGGCGGAGCTGACCCAATCGTGGATGGGCATGGACCCAATCGATGCCGTCGATTGGGGCCGCACCACCATTTTACATGGGTGGGGCAATTAAGGCCCGCCCAACGTGACGTCTGCACAGAAGCGGAATGTCACATGAGTTGGGACATGTTCATAATTTCCATAACAACTTTATTACATTTTTAAAAACCCTACATGAAACCTCATACCGCCGCTGGATAAAGTTTCATGTTTTTTATAGTTGCCACCGAGGCTCCTGGCCTACCCACCAACCTTAAGGTTGGATGGACAGGTCCTTTAATTGCTTAAATGATCCTGTCAATGGCCTCAAGTGGCCAATGACAGGTCGGCGGGCCTGCAGCTGATTTTGCAGTGCCCCCGCCTTCCTGAAAATTTATATGGGGCGGGGTGATGTCAGGGGTTCCGCTTGATGTCATCCTGCGTCATTTTACATGTTGGCGAGCGGGCCCCGCCCCCGCTCGCTGATGGTAAAATCCTGCCCACAATGTGAGTCTCCTGTACCACCAGCAAAATTCCAAAGCTTTCCAAAAATGCCTATTATTTGCCTACATAGTTAGCTTAATCTGGTTCATATGCTGATGGGCAGATTGCCATTCGTGAACATTTGCAATACCTGAGAAAAGCAGGTGGAGTTGTGGACATGTCAGGATACTGCCAACTGCATTTTGTCAAGCTTTTCTGGCACCACTTGTCTTCTATTCCACTTCCAAAGGCCTAAGAAAACTTTTACCATTGTGTTGTCCTAGTATCACCAGACAGAGCATTAAATATCAAGGCGCTATAAATTTAATCAATAAGCAATAAATAATTATGCGTGATAGAGTGATATTATACAAATCTTCAGCTGGGTTTTGTGATTGAAATAATGGCGACGGTCTCAGCACTTAATTATTTACATGGAAATCAGACAACAATCTCCGGTGACCACACATGCACAGTAAAACTTGAAAATCAGGGAGTGACAGTGTGAGATGTCTTTCTCCTCTGAAACCTTCACTATAACAGTGCTTCATCAAGAGAATTAGCATTGAAACACAAAAAACATCATGAAGTTGCACTTACCAAAGTGATACAGGCAAACACACTGGTAAAAGTTAACGTGTGTCCATTCCATTATAAATATCCTTTCAACAGTGTGATGGGTCTAAATTACAGCCAAACAACCTCTCTAGTAAATTTTACAAATGGCATCTCATTTTATCAGGCTGTAATTATTGTTTGAGATCCCACAAAGTCAAAATAATATTTTGTGTTAAACTCTCTTTATCTCTGTGTCAATGCAATTTTTCTTTCCTTCATTTTATCTGGCATTCTATACTGGATTTGACATTGAATTCAACATTCTAATTGCACTTCCTGGTTTAGACTTTGCGGGACACCATAGATAATGGTGTATGAGCGGATCCAGTGCTCACTGAGGAAAATAACAAGCAAGCAGTTATGGATGGGGATGGGTAGTTAATTTATACTTAAGGCTAAAACACACCCATTATTAGAAGCAGGAGAGGTTCACTTGACTTCCCGAGCTTCTCAGCAGCCCTACCCTGTTGCTGGAAGGAACACCCATTCCATTACACAGTGTAAAAAGTGTAGAGGGAAATTGATGCATGGTATCAGTTTGAGAATCTAGAGTGAACGTACTAATCCCACAAAGCCATCAGGTGCCCTACTTGAAGACAGCATTAAATTGGAGAACTGACACTACAGTTAGTTGCACAGAGCAGGTGTATTTAAATTGTGTACAAATTACATGTTTCTTTCACATACGTAATAATTTAAAATAATGGGAAAATATGACAAGTACAAATTACAGTGCTTCATTAATACAGAAAATACCTTATTGATTTTAATTCCTCACCGAACAAAAGGTGAAAAATTTGCAGCACACAGAAGACATGTTACAAAGAGACTACAATCCCATAGATTAACAGAAGTAGTTTGAAGTAAATAGCACTTCACAACTTATTACCACCAAATAACACCAAAGCAAATGGAAGTTGCAAAGAAAAATTATTGTCTTGGAGCTTAGAACTTAATTTTAGATTTCAGATCAATTTATATTGCATGAATTACGTCAGTTGACTAGCTGTGTGAGTGCAGCATTATTCATCACTGAATTAACAGATATTGCACTTGCATGACTTCACAGAAATATAGGTGTACAATTGAGTTCTTCCATTGCTGCATGTCAGCTTTGCTATTTTTTCCTCTATTTCATGTTCCTTACAACACTGACATTGATGTTCCATACCATTCATGTTGGGATTAAATCTGAAAAATAACCAGATTACAGTGGAAGAATTGAGTTACCTGATTAGACTATCCATTTTACTCACAAAGCTACATTGACATCATTGTGTCAAAGCAGTTACCCATTGGGCAAGATTTTTAGGTCGGTGGGTGGGTGCAATCGGTGGGCGGCTGCAATCGGTGTGCCTAGGAGATCTGGGGAATGGGCCGCTGCCTATGACCGCGATTTCACACTGGCTGGCCAACTAACAGCCAGCCAGAGTGAAGCATGCGCTGAAATGCTCAGTGCTACCCGGGTGGGGGTGGGGGCAGGAGGATAGTGGGCGCTGACGTAAACGCGGGCATGAGCGAGGGCTGAATGAAAGCTCCGTGAAGGCAGAGAGCTGTCTCAGGGAGCTGAGGGCCTGAAAACAATGTCCAAGCATTACAATCAGTGACCTGAACATATACATGATAAAAATGCTGTCCATAATTTTTATCTTTTTTATCTAATAATGGAAACCTCATCCCGCCCATGGATGAGCGTTCATGAAAAATACAAAGTCCGCCTGACCGTTTCACCCGTCCGCCAACTGTAAGGCTGGACAGACCACGAAAAATTGAGACAATTGCAACTTTAGTTATATTAATTGACCTCTTAATTGTTGGTGGGCATGCGCAAAAGTCAGAAGTGTGCCCACCAACTGAAATATTGCGCGAGAGCGGGATGACGGGACGCTTGCCTGACTTCATCTCGCGCGATTTCATGTTTGATCCGATCTAAAAATTCTGCCCATTGTGAAATACATCACAAATATAAGAAAGTAATTCTAACTAAATATCAATATGTTTAAAAGTAACACGTCAAAAATTCCTTAAGTAAAAGAACCTAGAAGAGCTTAAATTGCATAAAGTTGGGCCCATACCTACTTATCAAATCTGATGGGTCAGCACTATCAATGGATGACTGCTACTAGGCTCAAAACCTCCAAAAAATCTTCATAGGCTTTCTACTACTGTCCTCAGAGGTACCGCCCATCCCTCCCTTGTTAGTAGATAAAGTAGGTAGTATCCAAGGCAGGAAGCTTGGAGGTTAGCTATTTTCCTGGGCCCAGCTTCCCCCACCTCAGTCAAGTGCTGTGTTCCCTTGAAAAAAAAGGGATGGGAGAAAGGAAATTCCTAATGGCATCTGTAGAGGAGAGCAATCCAGCAATAGGTTTCACCATGCATTTTCTGCTTTTGGGCACTATATTTCATCCTGAAGTGACCCTTGGGCCAATTATATAAATGGGCTGAAAAACGTCAAATATCAACATGGATTAATGTGTGGCAGTCCATAAAGAAATATGAAATGTTCCTTTATATATCAGGCTAATAGGAATAGGCGGAAAAGAATAAAAACAAATGTTTAAAAGTAATCCTATCAAGTAGTGAATGGAGTTTTGTAATCTCTGGCATTGTGCCTGCAGTTGGAACATGGACAAAGGGTATTAATAAGAGAAGTGTCACAGAATGACTCAGAAACATGTTACACGCATTAAAGATCAGAGATAACCTGTAACATTATCCAACAGTCATTCCATTATTTGGGTTCATTTGTCTTATCCTCTCCCACTTTCCATTTCAAGATATATGCTTTTCATCTGGTTATGTGTTTTGTTTTCCCTTCATTCTTTCATGGGAGGTGGGCATCACTGGCAAGGCCAGCATTTATTGCTCATCCCTAATTGCCTTTGAACTGAATGCCTTGCTAGATTATTTCAGAGGGCAGCTAAAAGTCAACTGCATTGCTGTGGGTCTGGAGTCACATGCAGGCCAGACCAGGGGGTGGGGCCTGCTTGCCGATGCATAAAGTGACGCAGGGGTACTTCACGTGTACGCCCAACGTCACCCTGCATCATTTAGATTTTCAGTTCACCATCATCTCCCTGTTTAGAAGTCTATAAGCCCATTGAGTGTCCATTCGCTACAGCAGCACTGATTGACCTGCTGCCTGTTTCAAGTGGTTTTATCTTTTTGTTTGATTCACTATTCCGCTTAAAATTCAACAACATTAGATCATATTACTTACATGGAAAGTGAAGCACAACTTCCTTCACAGTATTTCATCTGAACGCTTGCTGAACAATTATGCTTTTTGATCTCAAGCTCTTTGCTTTTCACCTTACAAGTTCTCACTGTGGAAGTTGGGAGGAATCAATCAGAATATTTTAAAAATAATTTTAAGATGCATTATAAATAATTGTTAACCAATAAAACAAATGAATTTGGAGATGAAGGAAGCAACAGGCTTTCTTCCTTTTAAAGAGTAAAACCTCGAAGCTATTGATGAGATATTGGCAGATGAAAGCTTCAGAAGGTTTTCCTCTGCTATCATAAAATAAGGTTAACTATTCATCTATAAGGAAATAATTTAACAATGATGATCTCTGTTGATTGGGATAGGCATACAATACAATTTTTGTACTTTTTTGGTTGGAATTAGGAATCTTGCAAATGAAGCCAAGAACTACATTGTTACTTTGAAATAAGCTCTCAATTTCCCATGGGTCTGCGCAGAGGTCAGAGTGTTAGCGAGGCAGGAGTTAAATCGATAGCAGTGCACAAAATTGAAGTACTCACATTGTTCAGGGCAGATATAGCAGCAGCCATCATTGACCCAAATCTTGTCAGACTAAACACAGAAAATATTGAATTGTCATATATAAAAGGTAAACATCAATTGTTATACACGTTATACCAGTGTTGAATGTGATAAATGTACAAAGTATGCAGATAATGCAGACAATGATTATAATAAATTCTGTTTACATTTTGCAGCACATTACTGAAACAAATGATCATATTTTCTCAAACATATTTGCTTTGGAGGTAAGTACAGAAATATTGGTTTCAAGTACATTAATTAATACCAGGATATAGAAGGGAAATGGGAACAGGTTGGATAATTGTGATTAGACCTGTTTGCCTACGTGGAGGGTGAATGCTGACATGAAGTGGTTGGGCCAACTGGCCTGTTTCCAAGTTGTAAATGCTCTACATTTTAAACCTGCGTCTCCTTCATTTGAATTCTGCAATCATACATGTTATGCTTGACAATCAACATAAAGTTCTGATTACATTTTAAAATTTGATTTCAGTTTTACCTTTCTTTCGAACAGCTCATCATGTATTATATGGCCAGTGACTTCTATTATGCATTTTTGGTCAATTTTGCATAGAAAGGTACTTTTGTGCCAGTGTCAGCAGTGAAAAGACCCTGCTCAGTATGGCAGATAAGTTTTGTGGATAAAACTCTGCCTTTCCAATTTCACTGATGTACCTGTGCCTGAATTTCAGAGTTACACTTTAACATAATGATGTATTGATTTGTGCGACATTGTGGTTAGTTTGATATTGTGGACCCATATGGCCAGACCTAAGATGACTGAAATCAGCTTACATGAATCTCAATAATTGGCAGATTGAGGAGGTTGTCATTCTCTCAGAATCGGCTGTACTTAGCACAGGACTCTCCAAGGTCAAATATGGCACATCCAGACATAAATCTCTCTATTCTCTGCTTTAACTCCAAGCTCAAAGCATCCTTAATTGTATCTGGGATTTTTTCCAATCTTGAGTGTTTCATATTGACCTCTCAGGCAAGATTTCTAATTTACTGTCAATTTGTGCCAAATTAAGACGGTTTGGTATTGTGGATCCAAACTCATGCACAATTGCCTTGAGATTGGCCAAGCTTATTTTGTGTGAACCCTTAGAGCAAACAGGAGGAGGTGGCATTTATTCCATCTGTCTGGGCTGAATTAAAACCCTAAGATGAAAGAATAATTTGATGATTTATGGCACTACTCAAATCTTCAAAAGATAGCTTATCACTGTGCCACCCAATCCTCATTTAATATTCAGAGTGAATTTTAAAAGTTCTCTTCATGATGGGTAGAATGTTTTCCTACTAATTGAGGATTGTTTCTTGTTTTACTGCTCTTCTAAGTATAATATTCATTGAACATTTAGTCACGCACATAAAAATTGTAGGGCAGAATTTTCTGCCTGTTGGGGGGGTTGTGTGTGCGCATTGGCTGGTGGGCGGATTCCCGATTGGCGCCCCCAATTGGGGGCATGCCAGTCATTTTACATGGGTGGGCCAATTAAGGCCCACACAGCGTGTTGTCCACTCTGAAGCCCTGTGTGCTCCCTGTGCGGGCGGTGGGGGGGCGGGGGTAGGAATTCCCTGAGCTGGTCTGTGCGCTCTTTCACACAAGCACAAAAGAGCCCACGGATCCCCCTGAGGCAAAGTGCTGTCTCAGGGCAATCGCTTCAACTTTAAAAACTGAACGGAGAAAAACAAAATTATTGACATGTCCCCTCATGTGACAGTATCACATGAGCTGGGACATGTTATTTACTCGAATGTTAAAACTTAATAAACATTTTTAAAACACTCATGAAACCTCATCCCGCCTTGGATGGAGGTTTCATGTTTTTTCGGAAGCCCACCAGGGCTCCTGGCCTGCTCACCAACCATAAGGTTGGACGGGCAGCCCTGACAACGACCTCAATTAGGTAATTATCAGCCCTAATAGGCCTTTGACAGTTCAGCAGATGCGTCCCACTACTGCACGCCAACCGGGAAATTCTGCCCATAATAAAAAACAAATGAATACTCCAGTGTTATAACACATAATAACAAAGGGAAAGTGCTAAAAGCCAAGTACAGGTCTGTACGAACCTCATCACATATTGGATGAAATAAACATGCTTTTCTCATCTCTATTACAACACCTTCACTACAGCTGTAGTAGATACATGTATCATTGGGATGAGACCAATCTTCTCCTTCCTGGAAAATAAAGTATAGATATATCAATATAAAAGTAATTATAAAACAAAGAAGTTAGGAGCGCCTTCCAAATGATTCGGCTAGCTATGGCAGCTAGTAGTTGAGTCATGCAGTCCAGTGTTTGACAAGTTAAGCTAAGACCTCATCCTTCATATTTTTTATAAAATAGATATCTTCATGGCTATTTCTAAAATTTTAAAAACTGGACAAAGACCTTTAAAAATGGCAGAAGCTATGTCTGTCTGTGATCCTTGAACAAAAGGAGCTACCATGGCACTATTGCAGAAACTTGCACCTCCTTATCTCTGAAGAGACACTAATGACCCCTTGTTGGCTGCAGAGACCAAATTCAAAGAGAACTATATGAAGGTCATCTGTATTTCATAAGCCAGGCTGGCCAACCAGAGCCTATTTGTCTGCTAGGACAAAGGACCCCGTAACCTTCCTTTCAATTCTTAATGGTTGAGACAATTAACCAGCTTGGGTATCGAGACAAGGGATACAAATCTCTTGTCAAATGCAATGTAGAGAGGTGGGAGTCATGTGACATGGGTCTCTAGCTGGTGGAACCAGTTACCTTGCTTTGGTGTACTGCCAGCTCACTCTGCCATATTATAATCTGACTAACAACAACACAGAAAAGGGGCCCTGCCCATATTGAATACATGGCCCCATCTACACTGCTTTGACTGGAAATCCTGTACCATTGCCTATAAAACTGAATCATGTATGCATGCCTATCGCATCGTGTGATGTCAATACCACCAGAAAAATGAATTAACTAGCATCTGTTTTCAACCCACTGACCTCGGCGAAGGAATGCCTTGTTGGAGTTTGATTCTAAATAAAGGCAGTTTTAAGGCAAATATCAAAAGTGAGGAAACAAAACAAGATGTATGCATACATAAGCAAAAATATGCAAAATGGGATGATTGAGGAAAGGATAGATCGAGGCAAACTTTTGCATTAGAGACTCAATTCAGAGATACACACATGCGCCAGTGTATTCTGGAAGGAGATTGGGGGTTGATCGCCAGGTTAAATTCTCAACATTTTGTCTCCCTACATCTGAAACTGCATTGTATCAATCCAAAAGCGACAGTATAACTACAGACTAATAAGATATAAAGGGTTTTAATAGAATAGGTAGAGAAAACTATTTCCACTGGCAGTAATGACAGTAACTAGAGGGCAGAGGTTTAAGATAGTTGGCAATAGAACTTGGGAATAATGAGAAAAATTATTTTATGTAATGAATTCATATGACTTAGAATGCATGACCTCAAAGGGTGGTGGAGACAGATTCAATTGATAAAGGGAATTGGATATATATTTGGAGAAGGAAAATTTTGTAAGGCCATGGAGAAAGAGCAGAGAAGTGGGACTAATTGCATAGTACTTTCAAAGAGATAGCACAGTCCTGATGGGCTGCATAGCGTCCTTCAGTGCTGTAAGTGTCTAAGCCATATTGTACAATTGGTAAATAGTGCAGTTTTACCATGTAATACCACAGTTTTATTGTTACAGTTTTAAATATATTTAATGGCCCCAGAACAGTAAAATCCAGAAAAATGATTAAAGAGATTGCTGTTTAATGAATCACAAATATCTTATTAAGAAAGCTCAGTGAAATTCTGCTCTGATGCAAGACATTGTTATCACAAGAGATAATTTTGCTTAATACTATAGAAATCAGTAAAGCAATAAGATGAGACACTCACAGATCTTAGGTTCCCTGAAAAGTCTTTGCACCCTGTGGAAACGAGAGATGTCACATTGTTAAGTGAGTGCTAACTTTGCCAGTGGTGACAATGGTGCAAAGTGTTTATTTATATTTTAATCATAATTTACAAATAATTGTATATTTTCATCCAAACATAGCAACTCACTAGCGCATGAAGGAACACATTGGGTCTCATCGTCAGATAGCATCATTCCACTGGGACAAAAGCAGCCTTCGATTTGCTCAACAAATCTCTCCCCAGGCATCATTACACTGAAAATAAAGATCATAATATTTGATATGTTTATTCAAATACAATAATAATAAAGGACATGGTAATAATATTTTTTAAAAAGTTTATCAAAAGCATTTCTTGAAAACATAGACATCTGCTTTGAAAAGCTATAATATAGATTTGGATAATTTAGAATGTACTACAAACACTTACCCATTCTTACAATAATTGTGATTGTATCTGGAGCAGGCTGTATAGATGAAACCTCTTGGACAGTTGTAGGCTTAAAATAAAATTTAAAAAATTAGGCAAGCCATTCAAAATATTGATGTTATTAAGATCTTCAGAAGCAGTCAGGCTGGTTGGATAAAAATTCCAAATGAAATAAAATTACTCTTGTGCACAGCATATAACTGTGACTGAAATGGATTTTGCATTTAAAGCTGAGTATAACCTTTAATCACTATTGAATACCAGAAAAGAAACAGAAGTATTTTTGTCTAAAGGAACAGTTCTTTTTTGTAACTATCTACTGGAGCTTAATGCTATTTCACTTGAGCTGTAGGTCTCCTGTGCAGGAATTTATTTAAAGTTTCTTGAAAGTGAGGATATATAAATCCTCTATTAGCCCTCTTCTAACTTCTTTCTTTCATAATTTTACTGTAAATATTCATGCAGTTTTACAGGGTCATATTTATTAGGGCTACTTTTCTTCTACTTTACCACAGAAAAAAAGAAATGGTTTCACAAGTGCAAAGCTAAGAAAAGTAAGAAACAGAGACCCATAGAGGTCTCTCCATCGTCTTGGCAATGAAGTGCGAGTAGTTCAACAATACTTTCTGCTTCATTTTGCTGCCCCCAAGTGGGGGCGGAAGTCCCACCTCAACTCAATCAATGGCATTGCAGCTGTCTGGAAGGGGGTGGGCTCCCCAGCAGCCCCCGCCCCCCCCGATTTTTTAACTGAGGGCAGGTGGGGTCCATTGACACCTCAGTAAATCTAGCTTTATATCATGCTGGGACCATTAACACTTCTATGTCCTCATTTGCTGAAATCCAACCTCACAGTTCTCCCTTCATTTTCTGTATTGCTGTGATTCTCACTAGCTTCTTTAGAATCCTCAATAGATTCAAATTTAACAAATGCAAATCTCTTTGGTCTGCCATTCTTTCCTGGTATTTTCAGAATCACAGAATCTCACAGTGCAGAAGAGGCCCTTCAGCACATCGAGTCTGCACCAACACGTGAGAAACACCTGACCTACCTACCTAATCCCATTTAACAGCACTTGGCCCATAGCCTTGAATGTTATGACGTGCCAAGTGCTCATCCAGGTACTTTTTAAAGGATGTGAGGCAACCCACCTCCACCACCCTCCCAGGCAGTGCATTCCAGACCGTCACCACCCTTTGGGTAAAAATGTTTTTCCTCACATACCCCCTAAACCTCCTGCCCCTCACCTTGAACTTATGGCCCCTTGTGACTGAACCTTCAACTAAGGGGAACAGCTATTCCCTATCCACCCTGTCCATGCCTCTCATAATCTTGTACACCTCAATCAGGTCGCCCCTCAGTCTTCTCTGCTCCAATGAAAACAACCCAAGTCTATCCAACCTCTCTTCATAACTTAAATGTTTCATCCCAGGCAACATCCTGGTGAATCTCCTCTGCACCCCCTCCAGTGCAATCACATCCTTCCCATAATGTGGCGACCAGTTTTGATCAATAATGCTTTTTCATAAATGCTCTGAAGGGTTTCTTGTGTTGCAGAACAAACCAAGTTATTTACAATGGATGTATCAGAATCTGGTTGTATTTGTCCACCCTTTACATTTAACATACTCTTATCATCAGTGAAATCGATAATGATGACTGTGCACTCAACCTCACTACCTTGATTCTGTTCCTTTTTCACATTCAATTTATGCAACTCCCCGGGTCACTAAACCATTATGAGGAGCAGGTATTCTCATGTCAATAGCAGCCTCAAAATTCTCTTACGGGACATTTTGAGTTATCTTGAATGACAGATTTTTCACCAAACATGACCTGCAATTCCATTCTCTTTTGCTACCAACAATGCTTTCTTTACCGTGTGATTTGTCAAGTTTGACTGTAGGTCCCAACACTTTGTTTCTATTGAATTCCAGTGTCTTTTCCAGCTGCTCTTCAGTTTCAAAGCCCACGTCACCAAATTTCCTGACAGATCCAATTAGGACATCTGTGACTGAAAGTTTCTTATTGCTGAAGAAGCCTTTCAGGCTTTCTTTAGTTTGTCAAAGCTTTTTTTTCAGAATTCAAGTTTCCAACAAATAGCACAAAGGATGAATCATTTCCAGCCTTTTGTTTCTTAGATGGAGTCATTGTCTTTTGGTCTTCTTTCTTTCTCTCTGCAGTTTTCTTGGTCACAACTATCCCAACTAACCTCTTCCTCTTCATCCACATTCTTGTCATCTGCCTGAACTTTTACCATTTTTAGCCTCTTCCTCTTCAGATTCACCCTCATCTTCATTGTCGCCATTACATTTTTCTTTTACTTTTTTCAGCCATAGCAGCTGCACACATGGGATATTTCTTTTCCGGTATGAGATGGGTTACCAGTCCAGGTTTTGGACTTGTCTTAGCCGAGATGAAGGGAGTTTGCTTAGTGTTCTCTATCTGGAATTGATTTCTTCTTTCTTCTCATTATATTGGGCTCTCATCTTAGTTTGTCCTCTTGGGATTCCATCTTACAGCCTCAACTTAACATTCAACAGCTTTACATTTGGGTCACCACCTTGAAAACCTTCACACAAGCCTGTGAAACTCATGATGTTACACATAGAACCAGTGTCTATCCAACAATTTATATCATCTTTATGTTCCATTTCTGGAGGCATCATCCCAATTGTCACAAACTACTTCCTACCTTGAGACTTGATGGCGCCTGCCTGTTCTAGGTGTGGAATAATTCATTGGAACCGTTGTTCTAATCTCTCCAGCAGCCATCTTTATAGGCTTGCATTTTGTCTTTCTAGCAAAGCACTTGCATGCAAAGTGGTCCCATGCTGGACATGCTTCCATTTTCTTCTTGTGGTGTCCTCCGCAGTATTTACATCCCTACCCCGGCCTTAATCTTTTTGCTGGACCATCTGAAATTTGTCCTTCCTTTTCATCATTACCTCTTCATTATTGACTTGTGTTTAGAAGGCTTGGGCAGCCTCTCTGAACAGTGCACAGCCTCACAGTTTCTCCCATCAGTACGCCTCAGCTCAGATCTTTGCACATATCATAGTTTTCTTGAGAGTAAGCTTTTCTTCTCTCAGCGGATGTGGCCTCACAGTAGGGCCTCTTGCTGTTAAGGTAATCCTATCTCTGATGAGGTCATCCTTCAGTTGCCAAACTCACAAAACTCAACGAAACATTTCAGTGCAGTCACATAATGCTCAATATTCGCTCCCTTCTCCTAATCTCTAGGGCAGTCGTGGTGGTGGGCCCGGGAGCAGTCATGAAGCTAACCGTTGCCCGCGATTGGGCCCCAACATTGATTTCTTGCTGGTTGGCCAATTATTGGCCAGCCAGCGTGAAACGCTCTAAAACGCTGAGCACTGCAGCTGGTGGGGGTGGTGAGGGTGGGGGGAGTGCGAGCACGGAGGTTTACGCATGCCCGGGGGGGGGGGGGGGTGGTGTGTGGTAAAAGCTCCCTGAGGCACAGAGCTGCCTCAGGGAGCTGAAGATTTTTAACAATAAAAATAAAGTTTTTAAAAATAATGAAAACATGTCCCTTCGTGTGGCTCTGTCACATGAGCAGGGGTATGTTAAATATGAGTTTTAAAAGTTTTTAATTTTTTTTTAAATTGCTAGTCAACACCTCATCCCGCCCATGGATGAGGTTTCACCAAAAGTGCAAAGGCTGCTTGGCCTTTTCAACTGAACAGTTGGACGGGCAACGAAAAATTTGAGTCAATTAATTGATTAAGAGCCTTGTTTAATTGTCGGCGGGCACGCTGCCACCTCTCATGCGCACCCACTTACCCGGCATCATCGCGCACTATTTTACTCTCGTTTGGGTCGGGCGCGTGCTCGCCTGAGAAGAGAAAAATTCAGCTCCTAGTGTTAACCCATAGTGTTCATAAATTACATTAGTAGAGAGTCAAAAGTGGGTCTTCAAGGCCTCAAAAAGCTCACAAGCCTTGTTTTTCTTCTCATAAGTGAGATCCAAGGTGCAATAAAGCTTGTAGAACTCATTCCCCAACAAAGATAACAGAATTGCTACCCTTATCTGTTTAAGCTTCTTGTCCAGCTCTTTGGTAATCACATAATTCTGATATTGAGACTGGAAGAATTGCCAATTTCCATTCAAATCTCCCTTTGTATCTGTAGGAACTGGTACTGGAAAACACAAAGCCATAATGACTTATCCAACTGTTGATGTCCAGTACAAAATTGCAGACAGGTGTTTTATGACCTAGCTTCAGTGTAAAATGCAAACATGGGGCAGAATTTTGCTCTCATCGAGCGGGAGAGGCAGGCGGGCCCGGGAGCAGTAGGGAAATTGATCGCCGCCCACGATCGGGCCCAGACCAGCCAACGTGAAAGGCGCTCTGCAGCGATCTCTGCGCCTTTCACACTGGCTGCCCGTTATTTGGCCATCCAGTGTGAAATTGCGGTCAGGGACTGATCATGGGCAAGCGACACATTTCCCGGGCACCCCCGGGCCCGCCGATTGCAGCCGCCCGCTGATCCAAAACTTCTACCCATGTGGGCAAGGGAGCTCAACCAGGCGCTGACAGGTCAAACCTCTGCTCAGAATTGCACTAGAACTTTCCGCATGTCATAATTATCCTCTGATGTTTTGCATATCTGTTGGCTGTCTTACGATTGTATTGCCTCAATTCAATGGCTGTCAAAATCCTCTCAAATCTCAGCAAATTACGTCTGACAGCATGAGTGGAATTTTATTGAGCTAACTGCCTCTTTCAAATGCACCTAACTGAGGGACCTGCCATAGAGAAGGGGTGGGGGGGGGGGCACCGAAAACCATACCCCTGCCCTTGGCTCTGACCCCATGCCCCCCCCTCCCACTTCTGTGAACATCCCCTGCTACCCTTTTTGGCCTGAGGTCCCTCGTTGATCTTAGGCCTTCGGTGGGTGCAGTACTGGCAGCTGCCACCACTCACAGTGGCACTGAAGGAAATGAGGAGTTGCTGACTTCTAATTGGCTGGCAGCTTTTGGTGAGCATGATTTCTGCCCTGGGGTTCTTTGATCCTAGTCAAGGCCAGACAGTGGCTAATAAAGTGCTTGATGGGTATTTAATTATGTTGAGCCACCCTCATGGGACTGACAGGCGTTCCCCACCAGTTCTCCAAATTGCTGGGTAAGGCTCCATCAGACCCATTAAATCTTGTCCCATGTTTCTTGTGGTGTATAAAATGGCTACTGCTTTTATTTGCATACAGTGGCCTCAGAGGTCAAACCCCTTCATCACAAATGTATCGCAAGCCAGAGGTTAACCAGTTATTTAGCGAAAGAATTTTGTTGGTCAGACAGACAGGAGGATGGTCAGAGCCTGGGGCTTTCCATCTGCTGTTTTTAGACAACAGCCACAAGGTTTTACATATTTCATCTAAATATTATATATACAAGCCTATATTTTGATATATATATATATATATATCTATATTAAGTCTTAAGGATCTTTCTATAAATTCACAGCACTCACGGCATAATCCATTTGTCGAGCCTCTCCAGTCAACACATGCCCCTACTGCGTTACATGTCATGGCAGCAGCTTCCAGGCTAGAACAGACCATCTCTGTCGAATTCAATTCACACTGGTCGTACTGACACGCCTTGACGTAGTTTTTAAGTTCTTGCCTGTTTCTGCATCTTCTGAATGAACTGCAGGATAGGAGTGTAAAACTTTTTAAATACTAGCAACATAACAAAAGCCAAAATGACTGCCCTCCTAAGAAAGTTTCAAGCCATTAAAATTACACTGTGAGGTGCCAGAATATAAAATTCCTTTCTATGCTATTTTAGCAGACATTAGACTATAAATGCCTGTGTTCAAATAGGTGAGAGAAGACTTCTAAGCAATTGTACACTATAATATAATTTCACAACCATTGTCTCATATATTGATGGAAAGCAGATTATAAATGCTTAATTTCACATAATTAGTATAATTATTTTTAGCATTTATGATAAATTTATTAGGCAACAAGAGAATTATCAAGGAGCTTTCTAAAGTAATGCTTTGATATGATTATTTTCCAATTATATTTCAAATTCAATGCCCATCATACATGCAATTGAATAAATTACATGGTTTATGTCCGTTCAAAATAACCTGGCTGCTCCAAACAGGCTTTGCAAGACAACCATCAAAACTTTAGGCATCGTTAACATAAGGATTATACCAATTTTTTCTTTCAAATGCCTCTGACTATTGCCCATGACTGAATTCATGAAACTTTGACAAACTACAACAGAACAGAGCTGCTTCATTTATGTTAACGTTGTTAACATCAACATAATACTTCCCAAATTAAGTCACAAAAATACCTTAAATTGATGTGTATCAGTGATGATGAAATTTTTTTCCCACCTTTTGACCAGTGCCAAGCAATGCTGGATGCTTCTCTCAAATGGATGGGAAAGAGGAAACAGTGAAAATAGGTCACAAAGGGAAATGAGTGGCTGCAGAACCACTCAAAAATGGGCAAGTGATTGCTATGGCCATGCAAAATTGGGGCTGATGAAAAAGTGGACAACTATCCAGCACAATGGAACTCTATTGCGTTTTCTCATTGGATGGATAAAATGAGAAAATACATGCCATGCATTCTAAAGCTTGAAAAAAAATGTACGATCAGAATTTTTTCAAAAAAGGTATCCTGTCGAGGGGATTGAACATGGGGCCAGATCTAGTGCAAATGGGCAGTGGGAGCCTTGTTGGCATTTTACCAGTGGTGGCCAATTAGAGACTGCCACCAGGATAGCTGTCAAATTGAGGAGCAGCCCCCTTCCCAATCAAAGAATCAGCAGCCTCAGCAGCGTCAGCAATAGAGATGGCCACTGCTGAGACTGCAGGAAGAGGCAGAGGGTCCCTCCATTCCAAGGCACCCTTGAAGGCAAAGTAATTTTTTATTTACCGTCCTGTGGTCAGGCATACAGTTTTATTGGGGCGGGGGCTGCACCTTCATTGGCAGTACCACAGCAGCAAGGGGCCCCTGCCATGGGCCATGGAGCGGCCAAATTGAAGGACCCCCCCCCCACCCTTCCCAGGAATCCGCTGGGAGAGCGCCCGGATTTATCTGGCAATTATTCCTCACACCAGCCCCTATTCCCAAAAGCAATAGAATGCCAGCAGGGGTGGGAAGTAGCAGCTAATTGGTCAATTAATTACTGAATTGGCCACTTGCTTTCTGGTCAGCAGGTTGCTGCAAAGCAGAGGTTCTTGCCATTGGTAGTATTGGTCAGGCTGCCTTCCTGATGCTTCCTGCTGAATGAGGCCTCCTGCATTCTTCAGAGAGCTATGAACGTCTTGTTGACTTTATAAATATATTTGTATGCTTTTTAAAAAAATATTTGAAATTAAGGTCTAGATAGATTTTGTTACATATTTTCAAAGAAATGACACATGAATGCACATACTTTCCTGATATAGCATTACACACTGTTTTCCCCAATTCACATGGTGGGATGGTAGGAGTTACAACACAAGGCACATTTGTAGGAGTTGCTTGGCAATATGGTTTACTAGGATCATCAACCTTCCAGTCAAGTGCAGTTTGGTCACAACAGTCACGAGGCTCGATTCTTCCATTCCTTCTTACACAGTCATCTCTTACATTTTTGGAACAAGAACCTGTGAAATGGAAATATTTTGCATCAATGAACAAAATCTATCCCTCTATTAGTGCAAACCAGAATTGACTGTTACAAAGACCTTAAAGGCTAACCTCTATGTGCTCAAGAACTTAAGGTAGGTGCTTGCTACAATGATGCAAGAAAGGAGGGAAGATTCAGAAAAACAGTGGAAGCCAACAAGTGGTTTAATAGCATGAAAACTGCAAGTTTATTTGTCATTAATTTAATAGAGAAATCTTCAGACTTAAATCTATGATTCATAGAAGTATAAAAATACATACCCAGCATATCTGCACTACCCTTTGCTAGACATATCCAAATAGAACATTGTATTGTCTCATGCTCTTTCCAATCTGCAACCCATTAAATTAATACTGCAATTGATGCAGCTTATTGATATAGCCCCATTCCAACCTCCACTTTCTCTCCCTATGCTCTTGAATGCATTGTCACTGCCCAAATCCATTCCTGTCTTTCTTAGAATTCCATGTTCAAATCCTTCCAATCAGGCTTCTGCCCCATCAACAGCTCTTATCAAAATCACAAATGATTTCCTCTGTGACTGCAACAAAGGTAAACTATCCGTCCTCATTCTTCTTGACCCATCTGCAGCCTTTGGTTGACCACACTATCCTCCTCCAATGTCTCTCCACTATTGCTCAGCTGTGTGATTCCATTCCTATCTATCCAATCGTAGCCAGGGTGTCACTTACAATGGCTTCTCTTCCCACTCTTGCACTATTATCTCTGATGATTCCCTAGGATGTGCCCTTGGCTACCTCCTGTTTCTCATCTACATGCTGCCCCTTGGCGACATCATCTGAAGGCACAATGTTAGTTTTCACATGTACTCTGGCCACACCCAGTTCTGTCTTATCAGCACCTCTGCTGTTGCTAAATTATCAGACTGCTTATCCAACATCCAAAACTGGATAAGCAGAAAATTCCTGCAATTAAATACTGGGAAGACTGCAGCTATTGTTTTCAGTTCCTGCTCCAAACTCCATTGCCTAGACAGTAACTCCATCCCTCTTGCTGTCAACAGTCTGAAAGTAAACCAGACACCAGTTTGCTATCTTGGTGTCATATTTAACCCTGAATGAGTTTCTGACCACATATTCACATCACACAAAAGCCTCCCTATTTCCACCTCTATTTTATCACCTGACTTCATCCTGTCTCTGCTCATCTGCTGCTGAAGCCCTCATTTGTACCTTTGTTACCTCTAGACCTAACTCTCCAACACAGTCTTGGCTGTTCTCTCACCTTCTGCCCTCTATAAACCTGAAGTCATCCAAAAATCTGGTGCCACTGTCTTAGCTCGCACTAATTCCTGTTCATCTATCATTCCTGCACTCACTGACTTACAGTGGCTCCCTGTCAAGTAATTTAAAATTCTCCCTCTTGTTGTAAAATCTGTTCGTGCCCCCACCCCTCCCTATCTCTGTAATCTCCTCCTGCCCTAGAGCCCTCTGAAATATCTGTGCTTATCTAAGTCTGACCTCTTGATCATGCATGATTTAAGTCACTGCACCATTGTTGGCCACGCCTTTAGCTGTAAAGGTGCCAAGTTTAGCAATTCCCTCCATTTACCTCTTACCCTCACTACCTCATGCTCCTCCTTTAAGACACCTTAAAACCTCACCTTTGACCAAATTTTGGTCAAATGAGCTAATTTCTTCTTATGCGGCTTGGTATCATATTTTGTTTCATAATGCTCCAGTGAAGCATCTTGGCATGTTTTCCTGCTTTAAAGGCACTATGTAGAGAGAGTTGTCATAGTATACATTATCATAATGTTAATATCTCATACCACATTGTCCTTGGCTATTATCTAAGAAGTACTGTTCTGGCACTTTAATCATGAAGCTGTTTTGATAGCCAATGACAGTAGTTCGAATGTCAGGGATAAAAATGGATACTCGTTTATGAAGTTTTGTAATGTTAAATCCTTCTTTTTGATATGGAAAGCTCACTTCTATTCCATTGACTGTTACCTGTTGGAGAATTGATAGAAAGCATGTTAAAAGTCACTTGATAACTCCATTCTTGAGGAATCTATTACCAAATCATGTCACAGTAATGATAATAATCAGCCATCAAGATTTTTGTAGAAACTAATGGCTCCAACCTTAACTGGAGGCCAGTTTTTGTTCATTGAGTTTTGGAGCCAATTATAAACTCAGCTGCTGCAGCAGCAACAAAATCAAAGCCTGTGTGTTTCAACACTCTGCTTGATTTAAGTTGCAGGTGGACTCCTAATGCCACCAGTGCTCGACATGCTTATATTAAAAAGGATTCTGTTGGCTTAGGGTGAGTGTACTTGCTCCAGTCAACACCCTTTTTAGCCCCACACATCTGAACATGAATTCAGCAGCGGGAAAGGCATCCCCTCCACTCCCTCCCATCAGCACTACATAAAGGGATCATTAATTGCTTTCAGCATAGTTGCTAGTTGATTTCTATGGGCTATTCTGCAGGCTGCTGTAATTCTATAGTTGCTTCAAGTTGCAAAATTCTACAAGGAGTGATGTGGCAGATGCTGAAAGATGTTTTTATTGACGGCAGGCTTCTGCACAAACTGATTGTGCTCAGAGATGGGTACATGAGCAGATTTTCCCTTGGACTAGCTCAAGAATGAAAAATGATCAGAGGTAACATAGAGTAGGACATACTGTTAGAAGAGGGAGGAGAAAGAAGAGGGAGAAGAACTCTCAGTAGGAGGCCATATCTGCTCAGGCCGCTCAGGGAACAATTCTCCTACCTGAACTCCAGTGAGGAACAATGTATGACCTATCGGCACATCAATGAGAACATCCTCACTGAAATCTGACACCTGCTGTGGCGGCAATGCACCTCCCCGTTAAGAGAAGCAGGCCAGCTTTAAGCAGGGGAAGCTAGCGTTAAGAAGTGACAGGGAGTTGAAATTTTGAGCTCCTAACTGATATTTGCAGCTAACCAACATTTGGTTAACTATTAACTCCTTCGAAACGTCAACTCTTTTCTTCTCCGCCGATGCTGCCAGACCTGCTGAGTTTTTCTAGGTAATTCTGTTTTTGATTTGGTTAACTATGACTATATGCATTAATCACTCTAATAAACAGGGAGCACAAAGATGGCATCCTGCTTGCATTACAGTCAATAGGTATGGATTAATCACTCATTGCAATCTCTGTATCTGTTTTAAAGGGTTATCCCATTATCCCATATAACCCTCTCCATATTTCCAACTTGAATTGAAATAGAAGAGGACAAATGATGAATAACAAAGTATATATTATGAATAAAAATATGCTTGTGTTCAATAAGGCATGGGTGTCAGTGCTGTAAAAAAGATCATGGGCCGTAATATCCTCAGAGTGGCAATCGGCGTCATATTGCCACGCCATGCCCATTTACCTATGCCATATCTTTTCTGTGCCTGTCTCACCCAACCTTCCACCTCAGGTCGGGCGAGATCCGGGCAGTGCAGCTGTTTCCAAAGTCCAAGGTCAAATTGAAGGAGGACACGCTCCCTTTTTTACAGCACTAACTGCCGTAAGGCAGCTACATTTAAAAGTCCCATTGAAGTTGACACACTAGGGAGAAAGTGAGTGCCTAAGGTAAGTGAAAAGGATTTGGGGGATGGGGGTGTTCTGAAGTTGGGTGGGAATGGGGGAATAGAGTCGGACATCCGGGATGGTGTGGAGGGAGTCAGACATTGTGAGTGGGTGCAGTGGGCCGGAGATTCGGGGGAGGGGAGTTGGTCATTGGGAGGACTGGAGAGGGGCTGGACATCGGGGGGAGTGCTGTGGAGGGGTTGTACATCGGGGGGCTGGGGCGGTGCTGTGGTGGGGGTGATCATGGGGGGTCAGACATTGGGAAGGGTCGAGCAGGCCGGACATTTGGGGGTGTGAAGGGCTGCGGGGGGTGGGGGGGTTGGTGTTGGACATAAGGAGGGATGGGGGGTTTGGACGTTGTGGGGGTTGGACGTCTGGAGGGGGTGGAATGGGCTGGACATTCTTGGGAGGGGTTGGACATTGGGATGGGGTTGGGGGGGGTGTTGGACATTTGGGGACTGGGGGGGGTTGGAATTTCTACACCTTGGGTGTAGGTTGGCCATGTGGGGGTGGGGAGTTGAGTCGGTGCATAAGAGTCATGCCCGGGAGGGGTAGAGGCTTGTGTCAGGTAAGGAGTCCCATGCGGGTGGGGAGGATCGCTTTGGGGGGTTGGTGGGTAGGGAATACTGTGGGAGGAGTGGTTAGGCAGGGGTGAGGGAGTCCGCTGGGGGGCCGGGCCTGTGGGGGGAGTCCCATGGGGGGATCGGTCTTGGTGTTTACAATTGTTACCCAGAAGTTAGAAGAGTTTTTAACTCTAATTTTTTCTGAGTAACACTGTCGGAACCATCTAAAGTTTGCGATTTAAGTCTTTTTTTCAGATGGTTCCCAGCACAGCACAATTTTCCAAAGGAAGTGCGAACTTCCATCTGCCGGGAAGGGGAACTCTCAGTGATGTTGGAAGTTAGTGCCATTTAGCTCCCCATCATAAATATTTGAGCTATGGACCCACATCTACTTAAGCAGGGCTCAGGCTACCCAAATATTATCTTGAGCTAACAGCCTTAAAACTATCACAGGGGAAATCTTTTATCAACTTCACCGGGGCTGTATATGAACACAGTCCTTAGAATTCACTGCATTAGCTTCACCACACATCAAATTTCATTTAATGATATAATAATAAAGTAAAACCATAATCCTGACATGACTAATAATTATGTAGCACTGCTCTGCATGTCTGATCACATATTAGTACTTACCCTAGGTCTTCCTTCAGTTGAAAAATGTATGACATTTCCATTGTAGTTAATAATTAGTTTTTTGGCGCAAGATGTAGGTATTTGTGGACTGCAATAATGATTGTCAAGTACCACAGAAAAATTGTATCGTGGGACTATTTCTTGCACAAGAACATATGTACAATTTTCAAAGAAGTCATAGAATACCCCATCGAAGGTACGATAATGTAGACCTCCCCATACTAGACATTCACCTAAAATGAAAAAGAAAATGTGACTAAGATTCAGGTAAAAATCATATGTGATGTGAATATCTTTCCTGTCGGAACTTAATGAAAGATGAATTTGGATTAATCAAAAAGGTACCTACAATCACAGTCCCATTTCGAACAGCAGCCGCCTTCAGTTGTAACTCTGACGGGTTCTAACCAGCTGTAACATGTAGGTTTCACAGGCCGTTCACAGGCAACTTGCCTAATTTCATATGTTTGTGCTATGACACAAGTAAAGGTTGCACAGTTCTCTTGCCATGTCTCATTGCACTAGGAAAGGGTAACAAACAAATTCATATGTTAGCAAGCATTCCGATTAGCTGAAACATTCTGTTATCATTTTCATTTTATTGCATGTGAAAAGAAACATAATTGTGCATGTCACAAACAAAACAAAAAATCATGGAAAAACTCAGCAGGTTTAGCAGCATCTGTGGAGAGAGAAACAGAGTTAACGTTTTGAGTCATATGTACTTGAAACATTAACTCTGTTTCTCTCTCCACACATGCTGCTAGCCCTGCTGAGTTTTTCCAGCATTTTCTGTTTTTGTTTCAGATTTCCAGCATCTGCAGCATTTTGCTTTTATAATTGTGTGTATGTCTGGGTGTTTAACTACAACAATTCAAAGAAGCTCTAGCATCACATCAGTTAGATTTCTATGATTCCTACACATTGCTTATTATGAAGTCAATCTTGCAAAGCAAGCATTGTGTTTGTTTTATTAATATTTGGGTTGTGCTAAACATGCCATGGCGAATTGCAACATGTAAATCAAACACATCAGGAGGCTTGCACACCTATGATGACTTACCCAATCCAGGCAGATGAGGTACACTGGAAGTGCAAATATCAAAGCATCCTAATTTGGTAAGCCTATTCATCAGCATAGCCCTGTTATACCATCAATAGTGGGAGGGTTTGTAGAGAGGGGTGGCAAAAAACTAGCAGAGAAGCAAGGTGAAAGGTTTGGGCTAATACTGGAGGGAGGTAGGCAGTTTTGCTGTCAAGAACAAGGGTCACCTATCAGGATAGGTATAAATGAGTTTAAGAGATGATTTTGTGTGCTTTTGAAGGGAGTAGGTGTTGAAGTGACATTGTTTCCACTACTACAAATGAATTGTACCAAACAAAGCAACAGCATCGGCCATAACTTGCATGTTTAAAGTGTCTTTAATCTAAGAAAATGTCTCCCTGGATGCTTCACAGGAGAAGTGTCATTGGACAAAAAGTGACAATGATACTAGGAGGGGTTAATACTAGTTTGGATAAAGATGTGGGTTTTAATGAGGGTTTTAATGAGGGTCTTTAAGATGGAGGTTGAGGCAATGAGGATGTAATTTCAGAACATAGGTTCTAGATAGATGAAGGTACCAATGGTGGGGTAAAGGGATTGTAGCTATGTAAGAGGCTAGATTTGGAGAAATGGGAAGCTTGCAAATTGTTGTAGGGCTGCAGGAGGTTAAAGAGATGGGAAGGGGTATGTCAGGAAGGAATTTGAACATGAGGATGAAAATTTTATAATTGAGGCACTGGTGGAGCAAGAGCCAATGCAGGATCAGCAATGACATGGGTGTTGGGTGAGCAGGACTTCATGCGAGTTAGATATGGGAATTAGGGATCTGGATGAGCTCAAGTTTACAGAAGGTGGAAGAGAGGAGGACAGACAGCATAGTATTGAAAGCGTCAAGTCTAGAGGTAATAAAGCATGGATGAGAATTTACGCAACCCAGAGCTGAAGCAGAGGCACATCAGGCAATAATAAAAAGGTAGAAATTAATGATCTTGGTGCTGGAGAGGAAATGGTTTCAGAAGCTCAGCTGAGGGTCAAAAAGGACACTGGGGGTGTCAACAGTCTGGTTCAGCCTGTGACAATGGCGAGGGACAGACCTGGAATATGCAATAAGCTGCAAATTTTTGATTACTGCTGTGAAAAATAAAGTGATCCACTTATTTTAAATATAACTGTTTTCAAGTATTAAGCTTATTAGAAATTAGGTGCAACTTGATTACCTTTCTTGGTGGGTCTGAATTACAGAAACATTCTTCAGGTGTGGTCATTGTGGAGACAGTCGTAGTTGTGAGTGGAGGGGTTGTGTTTTCACTTGGCTCGCAGCAAACTCTAATTCTGTAGTCCAAACAGATGAATGCACCATAAGCTGGTTGTTTACATATCAATCCATTATTTAAGTCACATGTCACGTTGTCCTTAGTCTGACTAATTGGAGACCCAGGGAACCTGATGGCTTCGCATTGAATATTAGTAATCCGGTCTGAAGCAGAGTTACACACAGTGTTACGAATTGGATTCAATAATTCACGATCTTGAATGTTAAATGGAAGAGATGGAGTGTTGTTATTAATCCAGCCCGACCACACACCATTGCAAGGAATCTCTGCAAAATGAAGGAAAATTCAATTTATCTTGATATGAAATAAAAATAATTGCTATGGTATTTTCAAAAGCTCATTTTGTTTCATCTGCAAAGCTATAAAATGACAATAGTTTTTAAAAACTCAAATATTTTGGATATGTCCCTCAATCATTAATTTGCCACTACATTTTTGGAGAACTTAATGGTCTCCAATAATAATGGCAGCTGATCAGTATTGTCCTGAGGCTTATTTATGAGACACAGATGTGATCAGAAAACAAGCAATCATAATATCAGAGCTTCAGTGCTCCTTTGAAGCGTAAGTGCATGCATATGTATTCTCTCTACTGAATAAGAAAAAATGCTATCAATAGAGTATGCTTTGGGAAATGCCTATGTCAAATTGGAAATACTGCAACCTTTTGACATACCTTGGGGCACAAAAGCATTGATCCTTACAACAAGAGTAATGCAGATGTTAATAAATAAGCACAGATTAGGAAAGACTGATAAGGAGAGTACAAAAAAGACATTTGAGGCTAAAAATTAAACTTTTCTGCTCTTTAGTCAGGATAAGTATCTAGAGGCAAGAGTCATGAACATCTGCATCCCACACCTGCTGCTTCTCTACTGACACTATTGGAAATGCCAGGCTCATCTCATTTCACTATTACTAGGTGTCCCAAAGGATGGTCTTCCAAGAATAAATTATTATTCCCGGGGACGACTTCCTGAAGATCTCCCTAATAGTGGAGGGAAGTAGGCTGTGTGTTTATCTAAAGGCAGCCTGCACTGAAAGAGTCAACATACCTCAGTGGAGATGGTAGCAGTGAACTGGACCAAAATAAGAACTGCAAACATTACAGAGAGTCGAATTCTGGTTATGAAGCAAATACTCTATCAACTGTTCAACTCAAGCAATTTGCTATTATAGGGTGTTGGTAGGAAACACAATCTCAATGATTTCCCAGAATGGTAGGACGGAGGACAATGATCTGATAAGGGGAACATATTTAGGTGCCATGCGAGCCAATTCTAATTTTTACTACAGACACATGGGAGGGAGAGTTTTCTCCCTGTCGGGTGGGCTGGGCAGGAGTGGGCGCGGGCGGGCGTGCAGCCAATCGACGCCTACGATCGGCTGTGTGCTGCCATTTTACGTGGGTGAGCCAATTAAGGCCCGCCAAACATGACGTGCACCTGGAAGCGTTCAGTGCTCCCTGTGCGGGAGGGACGGAGGGTGAGTCGGGGCTTGCGCTCTTTTGCGTGCAGGCGTGCGAAAGAGCACGGAAATCTCCCTGAGGCACAGAGCTGCCTTAGGGAGATTAAGGAAAGTCATAAAAATGTGATAAAAAAAAAATAAAATTATTCAGGCATGTCCCCTCTTGTGACATTGTCACATGAGGTAGGACATGTTTATCAATTTACATGAAGCATTTTATTAAATTAATAAAGCCTTCATGAAACCTCATCCTGCCCGTGGATGAGGTTCCGTGAAAATGCGAAGGCCGCCTGGGCTCTTCGCCTGCCCGCCAACCTTAAGATTGGATGGGCGGTCCTGACAAATGCCTCAATTTGTTGATTAATGGCCTTAATAGGCTCTTGACAGTTTGGCAGGTGTGCATCCAACTCCGGTGTGCGCCCGTTGAACTGAAGATCGGAACGATGCGTGGTGACGTCAGGATGCACGCCCGACATCACCGCGTGTCATTTTATGCGTCGGCATACAGGGCCTGCCCCGCACACCGACCAGATGATTCAGGCCATGGATTGTAACATCACATAGGTATTTCTACACCGTTTAATGCAGAAATCAAGGAATTCACAGCTATAGTTACTCAGTTGCCAGGATATGTCAAGAATCATCTTTCCTTACATGCTTGTACTCTCCTCCCCAAAATTCAACACGCTACAGGTATACCAGTTGAGTTTATGTCCAACCAATCAATCACATTTCTAGGTCAAAGTTTTTATGAAGCTGATTTTCCAATTTTTGTGGAAACATTATTTCTTACTGAATAACTCTCACGAAAATGATTTTTGAATGACCACTGTTTGCTTCAGGAGAAAATCAGTTCTCTGGAGAATTGGGAAGCTTCCTTGGGGAATGAATAGTGCCAGCATTAACTCTAGAAATGAAATGGATATTCTAACACAGGCCACACAGAGAAGATTCCTGAAAAGGCTGCCAATCTGCTAACTGAAAGTCGGGTATGAAGGTTATATGGAAATATTGAAAAGAATTACTTACCAGTGGTGGAGCTGATAGTAGACCCAGTTGTGGTTCTTACCCCTAGTGTTGTACTTTTTTCTCCTGAAGAGAAAGAGAATCATTCAAACTATGACAGTATTCTCTGAAATGTACCCTTTTATCTTCAAATCATTAAACAAATTGAAGTTATTGAAGAAATTGTTTGGTTTCCCAACAAATGTGCACTAGCATGGTGTTTCCATTGGTTGACAGTTCAGAATGCTGGCCCTTTTGGAATTCCTGCACCAGCATATCACTGTTTCATTGGAGAAGCGAGGAGTTTTTTTCCAACCTTCCTTAGGTTGGAAATTCATTTATGAATTTGGAAACAAATTTGGGATTTGTGTATTCTGTAGCCTCTTTCTCTATGCCAGAAGGGTCTTTGACAAAATGTGTTCTTTAATCTTCTTTTTGCCAAATGGAAGCTTGTTCCTGCACTTTTGTTTTGGGTGAAAAATGTTGAGAGGTTAAACTAATATAATTTGAATTTAAAGTGTTCATTATTATTACATGGGCAAACTTGAAATAGTTCAATAGTTGAATATCTTTATTGTTCTTCAAAAGGAACAACTAGAACAGTGACAGCAACAAGTGGGGGTCTACCATGGTCTTTTTCCATGAATATTTGTGTGTCTTTTAACTTGTGTTCAATTTCCGCACCCAAACAGTAAACGTCCATTACTTCACCCTTATAAATTTAGCCAGTTGCTTGGCTGATAGCTTCAATATTTGAATAAAGCCAGAATAGTGAGCCATTCTCAGTAGAAACTATGGGGATTAAATTTGACACTCAAAAAAACTGGGTGATTGCAGATCTGCTACATATTATACACTTCATCAAAATGCATTGAACATAAACATAGAAACAGGACCAAGCAGTCAATGCCAACATTTATGGTCCGCTTGAGCCTCCTCTCATCTTTTCTCATTCAACTCTATCAGTACATGCCTCCATTTCTTTCTCCCTCATATATTTATGCAGCCTGTCCTTAAATAAGCTATACTATTGCCTTGCACAATTTTCTTTCTATTGGTTTAAACAGAAACATTGGGCAGTAATCAAGGCAGGCCAGTGAGTCGCCTGCCCAGCAGTGACAGGATGAGGCCCTTAAGCATTAATTGCCCACTTAAGGGCCTCAACTGGCATTGGAGGGGAAGGCCGCCCACAAGCCTTCCCAGCCTGGATTTAATCGGGGCTGAGGCGAGAAGGTGGTGGGGTACCTCCCGCTCAATTAATTGTTACCCCCACCCGCACCCCCGCCACCAAACTTGCTTTGGGGGAAGACATTAAATTCAACCCATTGTGCTTGATGTGGACTTTTGGGCTCCTGACTGGTAGAGCATGCCAACTAATACCCATACCCATTGCTAAATGGCAGCTGTGGCTTTGAACCACAGGCCTTATTGTCAGTTTTGCAACAGGATGCCTGTTTGATATCTGAATATAAAAAGGTGGAGAGAGATTACAGAGGTTGAGGGTGGGAGTTCCACTTTGTCAGAAGCTCAGGTTAAATTCGCGGGAAAACTTTACGCTGTCTACTAATTTAATTGGCTGCATTGTGCAATGAGGGCTGAGGGTGCTGTAGAATGACTACACGACTGAGCAGGGCTCACAAAATCTTGAGAGGCTTGCAGGTGTTCAAGCAGCCTGCATTTCTTAAAGGGGAGATGCATTGTGGTTGGAGCAGCTGTTGAAAGTTATCCCAAAAGTGATTTTGACATGGGAAACCTTAAATAATTGGACAACATGGCAAACGGCCGGCTCCAAGATTTTCCAATACTGCATGGAAGCCTTGATGCAGGAGATGAGGAGAAACAAAAAGCTCATCTACTCACAGGGGCCAGGAGGTCCTCTGGGCAAACTTTGTAAGGCAGTGGAACCAGTTAGACAGGGAAGTAAATGCCAAGAGTCCACAGGACCCAGTTACAGACCCAATGAAAGCTCAGAGAATGCATCTTCAATTTCTATATCCCAGCAACTGCACCACTCACTGATGCACTTTCAGCAACAATCTATCAAATCATGACTCATAACTGTTCATGACTCCCACCCTCAGACATGACTGTTGAAAACCTGATGTCCACATCTCAGCTTGCTCGGCTATTCATCCATGACAGCCATATCTCCCAACAGAATGCAGAACACTCGCTGACACGCTTTTCTCTATCTTGTAAGACAAGGTAGTGCAAAGCCGATACAGCAAGATTAAATCAGTGGGGGACATCAGTCCCCACACTCACGGAGGAGATGGTGCTCACCATCATGGGAGCGGCCACGACTAAGGCTGAAGCCAGCAGTGACTATGAAAGCATCAGCATCATCTTCATACCTACATTTCCTGTCCAAATCCCTCTTCTTCCTCCACCCCCACCCCAATTCCACAATCTCACCCGATTTACAAACTTTGGCTGGTAAGCGTGCATCTCTTGCTTTCTGCCCTACACCTCTCCTCTCACCTGAAACCTACCTCTTTGTGTCTTTCTCCTTTCAGAGAACTGCAATCTAGCCATGCAGGATTGGAAGAGCAATAGGTGGAAGAGCAGGAAGACAGTGTTGAAGAAGAAACATCATCACTCACTCTCTCACACACACACAGCCACTAGCTCAGATACTGACATAGCTTCCTTCTAAAGTGCATGTAAAGAGGCAACTTCTACAAATGGTGGGACACTGAGCACGAGTGGCCTGTAGTCAGGACAAGGGGCAAGGGGATTGCCATCTCACTGGAGATTGAAGTCAGTTCTGTAGACAACTCAGATGAGGACTTTGATGGGTGACCCCCAGAAGAAGGCTGAGGGTGTACACAATACAATGCATGGTGCATTGCAGGCCTGCCAGAAAACCTGCATTCATTGTCAAGGCTCATGGAGGAGTCCAGTACCAGCTTTGTACAGGGCTTTATGCAGAGCTTGGAACACATCTTTTCCCATCTGGAACAGCTGGCCAGCTCCATTAGCTCACTTGTGGACCCAACCATGATGTAGCCTCTGATGGCCGATGTCTCAGATTCCAGTGCAATACAAGCATAAGCCACCCAACATCTGGATGATTAGGTGAAAGCTCAGCCTGAGGTCATGCAAACTCTGTTTCTGCCAGGTAAGCACTCAGGTGCCAGACATTATGGCTGCATGCACCAGTGTATAAAGGGGCTCATGGACTCTCATAATAACCCAGCAATCTGTGGTCAAGTCAGTTACTAGGATTGATGAGCCACCACCCCAAAGGAACAGCAGTCACTCCAAGTGCATGAACCTGCTATCCTTTCTCAGGATGACGGCATTCACACACCTCTGCCACGTAGCGCCCTCTCTGTTACCTGTCAGATAGTCAGCAAACACTGTTAATGCAAATATGCTAGGCCTTCTAGAACCAAAGCTGCTTGCACTAGTCCTCCAAGACCACCTGCGGTCTCCATCATTGAATTCCAGCAGCCCTCCACCATCCTTGCTGCAGCCACTCATAGGAGCACTTGGCCAGGAAAAAGCACAAGGAAGAGAGGTAGTAAGGGACCACACAAGGGTGATAGTGGACATTTGTATTGAAAATAGCATGGGTTGACGTGTGCATTTCAGCTGCTTGCCACAAGCTGCATGGCAAGAACTGTGCCCTCATCTAGCGAGTTATGCAGACCACAGCAAATTTTGACACCCAGGCTGTGAAATCATTGTTTCAGTACAAGAGCAACAAGACACCAACACAATTCCCAAGCTGCTCTTGAGGAAAATTGTTCCAAATGTGGAATGAAAGAAGACATCACTCACGAGTTGTGGAGCCAATGGTTGAGCCAGTTGTTTTTGGTGACACTGGTGTAGTTGTTGCTTCTGAAAAACATGGAAGACATTCAGAGTCATATGATTTTGACAAAATTCCTGAAGAACATTTATGGACTTTCACATAAGACAATGTGATTTGTGTTGAATAAATATATGATAATCATTGAATGTAAATTTACAATACATCGCTCAAACAATGCTAGGCCAAAGCCCTCGGAGAAAGAAATAGTTGAGCTGAAGCAGAAAGAACTGAATGAGTTCAAAAAACATTCCATGTTCATTAAGAGAAGGCCTCACTCACCAGTTGAGGAACTGGCAGTCGAACCGTATGTGATGGTTGTTACTGTTGTTGATGTTATTTCTCCTGAAGACAAACAAAAGAATTCAAAACAATTGTGAATTGGGATAGTATTAAGACAGTTTCAACAGAATCAGAAACTATAAAACAAATTCAAAGAGAGTTCCCAAATGAGTTTGAAAACTATTACTAGAGGTATCCATTCAGACAGCATCCTACATTATATAAGTTCTGTGTTCCATCTGCAAGAATAATAAGCTCACCATCAAGCGAGTATTGTTTTGGAAGCTCATATTTGAGTCACTGAATCAATCCAGCATATCTTCATCCAGGATTGTGCTGACACTTAAAATACAAATGTGCTTTGAAAGCCTATTGCAACTACACACCAGAGCACAATACTTTCATACATGTATCACAGTTTAAGATGTGGATGCAACTACACTGTGGACACACACAGCTCATACTCTTAGCTGAATACCTGTGGACCCACCTGGAGTCAATTCCTGTATATCCAGATAATAAAAGCAGAATTCACTGAAGCTCATCACCATCGTATAAATAATTGTCCATGGTGATGACTAGAATGCTATGACTCTCGGTATGAGTAAATTCCATTACATTATCTAATCACCCATTTGAAACTTGTTCCACATTCTCTAAGGATACTGAGGCTACATTAGGGTCTTCATTTATGGAAGATGCCTGTTTGAAAGTTGTTTTGAAATAAATCAAAATGAAACTTGTTCAATACTTAAGCCAACAACCTCTGCCCTCGAGCAGGAATGGACTAAGTTGCTATAAGAGCAAAGGAATGGAAATTCCCTGTCAAGGAGTTGAATTTGAAACATAATACTTGGGTCTAAGGCCTTGCTATTATATACAGAAGAAAGCATCATTTATCAGTTGTGGAAACGCTGGTAGAGCCAGTTGTGGTTCAAGGCACTGTTGTAGTTGTTCCCTCTGAAAAAAATAATGATATTCAAAACAACAAGGCTCCAATGCACTTCCTAAATATGTTTTTAGGGATGTTCACCGCAAGGCAATCTGACTTGTATGGAGTTTGAAAAATGAGGAAACATGTTTAGATTACATTACATCCCTCAAAATGAAATGGGCCATGAAGTGTTGAGCAGAAGGAAGTGAATATACTTTCACAGAGAGGGTGATAAAGTTGAAAAACCATTCTTGTGTTTATAGACTTTTGCTAATGTGTATTGAAAGGATATCACTCACCAGTTGTGGAACTGGCAGTCGCCTCACTTGTGGTGCTTGCTCCTGGTGTTGTAATTGATTCTTCTGAGGGACAAACAAGGGCATTAAGAACCAATACATCCAACTCTAACTGGGGCAGCTTTGACATAAGCAACAGACTCGCTGTACATTCCGCCATTTAAAAGAAGGTGCACAAATAGGTAATATTAAAGGTATTGCATACACCTATTGCCTGATATGGTTAATGAAAGTGCCCTGCAGCCAACAAATTGTTTTGATGTGTAGTCACTGCTGCAAGGTAGGAAAAGCATAAATTTGAGCAGAGTCAGATCCGCAAAGAGTTATGTGAAAATCTATTCCCAGAGATGTTGGTTCAAGCATAAATATTGATCAGAGCTCAGGGAAAACTCCCTACTCATCTTTGAAATAATGTCTGAGAATCTTTAAGACCACCAGAGAGTGCAGACAAGGGCTCAACTGAATCTCCCATCCAACAGCCAACACCTCAGTCCCAGTGCTGTCTTTCCTCATTAGAACACTATAAGATCAGGCTAGCTTTAGAGTTAAGGAGGCGGACTTGATCCCACCATCTTCTGAAGAGAGAACGTGACTCGTGAACCAACCAGCAGTGTATACATTAATTACAAGACAATGTGCAGAAAGGTTTAAAGCCTATTACTACAAGTGCCAATTGGACATTAACGTGTCATTTTAGAAGTTGTACATTCCATCTGTGCCACTGACAAGCTGCACATCAAATGAGTGTCATTGTGAAAGATTGAATTTGACGCACTGATTACAGGCCCCCTTTACTTTCTCACATTGTGTTGACACTTAGAATCCGCAGGGCACTGTGAAAGATTATAGGGGATTCAAACGAGAACGCAATTATATCTTTCACAAAATAGGTATCACTTTCAGTTGTTCAATAACTGATTACCTAGTCTCCCATTTGGAGAAATTTACCATGTATCAAGGTGTTTAATTCAAAATTCAATGACAATTGTCACCTTAGCTGACCACATTGGCACCGAGTGATTTACTGTAATGTTTAATTTAATTGCAGGACCTAATTACCCTTTTGAGATATGTTGTGTTCACTCAGAGAGGGGAGGCTGATTTCAATAAGATTTATTTAAGTCAAATGTGTGCTTTAAGGTGGCTATTGAAGTAAATCAAAACAAAATCAACATTTATGCCAATAAACACTGCCATCTGGCTGGAAGGGAGAATATGCTGGCAGAGCAAGGGAACAGACTTTCACTGACAAGGAGCTGAAGCTGTGATAAAACCAGTTTTATCTAAGGCCTTGTCATTTATAATGAAAGGAGCATCACTCACCAGTGGTTGAGCGAGTTGTTCTTGGTGACACTTTTGTAGTTGTTCCTTCTGAAAAATATTAAAGACTTTCAAAGGCACAACTGGGACAGTATTGAGAGAAGTGACAGACTTGGTGTATCTTCAATCATTTAAAGGAGAGTGCGCAAATAGGTAATATTAAATGTATTGCATTTACCTGGCGCCTGATATGACCTAAAGTGCTCCACAGCCAAGGAATTATTTTTGATGTGTTGCAATGTAGGAAAGGCATTAATAAATCTGAGCGGTCAGGTTGCACAAAGAGCTATGTGAAAACCTATTCTTAGAAATGTTGGTTCAAGCATAAATATTGTTCAGGACACTGGAAAGAACTCCCTACTCACCTTTGAAGTAATGACACAAGAAACTTTAAGTCTACCAGAGAGTTCTCAATTGAGCCTCTCATCTAACAGGCAACACCTCAGTCCTACTGCTGTCCTTCCTCAGTAGAACACTATAAGATCAGGTTAGATTTAGTGCTCAAGAGGCAGACTTGATCCTACCATTTTCCGAAGTGAGAATGTGACCTCTGAACCAAGACTGACAAAGGGGTTTTCACTGACCAGGAGTTTAAGCTGTAATTGCATTCTGATATTAAATTACTTCCTCATGTTTAATGAAAGAAGACTTCACTTACCAGGCGTGGAGCTGGCAGTAGAACTAGCTGTGGTGGTTGTCTCTGTTGTTGTAGTTGTTTCTTCTGAAGGAAAACAAATATATTCACAATCAATTCACACAACTAGAATCAGGAATGTAATAAAAGAGTTTCAACATCAGTCAGCAAGGGAATACACAAATTAAAGTGATTGTGCAAAGAGGTTTAAACCCTATTACTACCGGTGCCCAATTGGACAGCTAGTTTTTTTTAAACTTTCTGGCGATGGGCTGAATGGCCTCTTTCTGTGCTGTAACTTTTCTATCGGGAGAATTTTCTCCCTGTCAGGGGAGCTGAGTGGGAGCGGGCATGGGTGGGGTGGGTGCGGGCCCGCCCAGCGTGATGCGCACCCGGATATGCACACAAAAGAGCGCAGAAATCTCCCCGAGGCACAGAGCTGCCTTAGAGAGATTAGTCTGATTATCAAAAATTTTAATAAAGAAAAAAATAATTAAGTCATGTCACCTCATGTAATAGTGTCACATGAGCTGGGACATGTCAGTGAACTTTAATGAAAAATTTTATTCAATTTATAAACACTTCATGAAACCTCATCCCGCCTGTGGATGAGGTTTCATGGTAAATTCGAAGGCCACCTGGACTCTTCGCCTGCCCACCAATCTTAAGGTTGGACGGGCAGCTCCATTAATTATTTTAATTAGTTTTTAAATGGCCTTAATAGGCCTTTGACAGTTAGGTAGGCGTGCAGCCGACTCCGGTGCGCACCCGCTGAATTGAAAATCAGAATGACGCGCGGTGACATCGGGGCACACGCCGACCTGAAGACTCTGGCCTATGGCCCTATGGACACTATCATGTTGTTTTATATGTTGTGTATTACATCTGCACCGCTGAAAATGTCTTCATCAAATGAGTTTCGTTGTGACAGATTGAACTTGAGGCACTGATTCCAGTCACCCTTTAGGGTCTCACACTATGCTGACACCAAGGGCTGGATTTTCACCAAGTCAGGTTGACTTGGGGGCCCTTAAAAATGGCAGGCAGGTTCTAATTCTGGGATTTCCCGATCCCATTCCTGGGCTGCCTAATTTCTGGGAGTGCTTTTCAAGGGTGCAGGCTGCTTTCTGTCAGAAGACCGCATCCTGCACAACTATCCTGGCTATTGCAAAGATAACTATCTCCTCTGTAATCTTCATGGAGTCGGGCCAGGTTTTTAAACAGGCGTTGTTCATGGCCCCTTAGAGGAGTCATGAACCCCAGTATGCATGACGGGATCTTTTAAAAGTAAATTCAAAAGTTCTTCCTCAAGCCTCCTGTGCCAAGTTAAGCTCCCATACACAGTCCTTATATCACCTCAGGTGCCTATGCCAAGCTAATCATTCCACTTACTCCCTCAGGTCCCTCATGACCTTTATGTCAAGCTCTGGGCACTTCCTTGTCCATTGACCTACTGTGCACATTCTAGAGCCAATGAACATCAGAGTGTATAGTGGAATCTTAAAAAGAACTTTGAAGAAACGTAATCTACTGATAAGTTTCTCCTATGAAAATAAGTCTGTATGGCAAGCTAAAATAGTATCAATCACCCAGGCTCTTTGAAGTTTCAAAAACCACAAACAGGTTACGATGAGAAGGAAAAGAGAAGCTTTTAGCAGGTACAAAGGAAGCAAATCAGCAGAGGCATTAGTGGAGTACAGACAGTGCAGGGTGGAGCTTAAGAAAGCAATTAGGAGAGCAAAGAGGGGATATGAGAAAGCTCTGGCTGGTAAAAGTAGGGAAAATCCCAATATATTCTATAAGTATATCAATGGGAAGAGGATAACCAGGGAAAGAGTAGGGCCCATTAGGGACCAAGGAGGCAATCTATTGGTGGAGCCAGAGGACATCGCTAGAGTGTTAAATGAATAATTCACACCCGCCTTCACCCAAGTGAATGAGAATAAAGGTATCAAACTCGGGGAGAGAGACTGCAAGGTTCTTAAGCAAATTGATATAGGGAGTCTCAAGGTATTGGAGGTGTTGGCAGGCTTAAAAGGTGGATAAATCTCCAGGTCCAGATGATTGGTATCCCAGACTGCTGAGGGAGGCAAGGGAGGAGATCGCAGGGGCTCGGACCTGAATTTTTAATTCCTCTCTGGCCACGGGGGAGGTGCCAGAGGACTGGAGAACAGCTAATGTGGTTCCGCTATTTAAGAAGGGTTGTAGAGATAAGCCAGGGAACTACAGGCCAGTGAGTCTCACGTCAGTGGTAGGGAAACTATTGGAGAAAGTTCTGAAGGAGAGTATCTATCTCCACTTCAAGAGGCAAGGCTTGATCAGAGATAGTCAACATGGCTTTGTCAGGGGGAGGTCATGCCTAACAAATCTGATTGAATTTTTTGAGGAGGTGACCAGGTGTGTAGATGAGGTAGTGCAGTTGATGTGGTTTATATGGATTTCAGCAAAGCCTTTGACAAGGTCCCATATGGGAGACTTATAAAGAAGGCAAAGGCACATGGGATACAGGGTAATTTGATAAGGTGGATTCAAAATTGGCTTAGTTGTAGTAGGCAGAGGGTGATGACAGAAGATGCTTTAGTGACTGGAAACCAGTGTCCAGTGGCGTACCACAGGGATCTGCGCTCGGTCCTCTATTATTTGTCATTTATATAAACAACATAGATGACTATGTGGGGGGTAGGATTAGTAAGTTTGCAGATGACACAAAGATTGGCCGTGTGGTTAACAGTGAGGATGAGTGCCTTGGACTACAGCAAGATATAGACGGGATGGTCAAATGGGCAGATATGTGACAGATGAAATTTAACCCTGAAAAGTGTGAGGTGATACACTTTGGAAGGAGTAATTTGACAAGGAAGTATTCAATGAATGGCATGGCACCAGGAAGTTCTGAGGAACAAAGGGACCGTGGAGTGTGTGTCCATAAATCTCTGAAGGTGGAGGGGCACATTAGTGGGGTGGTAACAAAGGCATATGGGACACTTGCCTTTATCAATCGAGGCATCTCCACTTGGAGAGGCAAGGCTTGATCAGAGATAGTCAACATGGCTTTGTCAGAGGAAGGTCATGCCTAACAAACTTGATTGAATTTTTTGAGGAGGTGACCAGGTGTGTAGATGAGGTAGTGCAGTTGATGTGGTTTGTATGGACTTCAGCAAAGCCTTTGACAAGGTCCCACATGTGACACTTATAAAGAAGGTAGAGAGATCATGTTGGAGTTGTACCTCACCTTGGTGAGGCCACAGCTGGAGTACCATGTGCAGTTCTGGTCACCACATTATAGGAAGGATGTGATTGCACTGGAGGGGGTGCAGAGGAGATTCAGCAGGATGTTGCCTGGGGTGAAACATTTAAGTTATGAAGAGAGGTTGGATAGACTTGGGTTGTTTTCATTGGAGCAGAGAAGACTGAGGGGTGACCTGATCGAGGTGTACAAGATTAAGAGGGGCATGGACAGGATGGATAGGGAGCAGCTGTTCCCCTTAGTTGAAAGGTCAGTCATAAGGGGGCATAAGTTCAAGGTGAGGAGCAGGAGGTTTAGTGGGGCTGTGAGGAAAAACTTTTTTTTACCCAGAGGGTGGTGAGGTCTGGAATACACTGCCTGGGAGGATGGTGGAGGGGGGTTGCCTCACATCCTTTAAAGAGTACCTGGATGAGCATTTGGCACGTCATAACATTCAAGGCTATGGGCCAAGTGCTGGTAAATGGGATTAGGTAGGTAGGTCAGGTGTTTCTCACGTGTCGGTGCAGATTCTGTGTGATTCTGTGATTGTGAAAGTGACTGCAGAGATCAGAGAGCCTGAGCTGTCAATCAAAAATTGTCACCTCTGGGGAACGGTGTAGTCTAATTTAAATAGCTGTCTAGGGTCTCAGCCAAGTCTTATTATGTACACGTGGCTCCAGCTGGAATGGAAGAATGCATTGGAAGAGCAAGGGATTAGACTTTCACTGACAAGGAGCTGAAGCTGTGATAAAACCAAAACAAAAACAGAATTACCTGGAAAAACTCAGCAGGTCTGGCAGCATCGGCGGAGAAGAAAAGAGTTGACGTTTCGAGTCCTCATGACCCTTTGACCGGGTCATGAGGACTCGAAACGCCAACTCTTTTCTTCTCCGCCGATGCTGCCAGACCTGCTGAGTTTTTCCAGGTAATTCTGTTTTTGTTTTGGATTTCCAGCATCCGCAGTTTTTTTGTTTTTATCTCTGTGATAAAACCACTTGTACCTAAGGCTTCGCAATTCATGATGAAAGAAACCATCACTCACCAGTTGTGGAGCCAGTTGTTGTTGGTGACACTATTGTAGTTGTTCCTTCTGAAGAATATTAAAGACAGTTAAAGTCACAAAATTCGGATTCAATTCTGAAAGAACATTCATGGACTTTCAACATGAGATGAGATGATTTGTGCCAAATAAATGGAAGAAAATAATTAAGGGTAAGTTTATAATACATCACTCAAAAAATAATAAGTCAAAGGCCTCGAAGAAGGACATATATGAGTTGAAGTTGGGAGTACTGAACTAGTGTAAAGAATGTTCAATGTTCATTAAGAGAAGACCTCACTCACCAGTTATGGATCTGGTAGTAGACACCGGCATGGTGGTTGTCACTGTTGTTGAAGTTGTTTCTTCTGAAGAACAACAAAATAATTTAAAACATTCACTACATCTAATTTTGAATTGGGACAGTATTGAGACAACTTCAACCCAATCACCAGCTATTACACAAATTAGAAGAAAGTTCACCTCAGGTTTAAAAACTCTTCCTACAGATCCCCAGTCAATCAGTGTCCTGCATAATATAAGTTGTGTATTCCACCTGCACGAATGAGAAGCTCCCCCACTACATAGGTATCACTTTGGAAGCTCATGTTTGAGATACTGAATCCATGCAGGAGATTTTCATCCAAGATTGTGCTGACGTTTAAAATACACGTGCACTTTGAAAGCCTAATCCAACTGCAGACCAGAAAACAATACTATGGTACAACCAGTGTCACAGTTTGAGATGTGGCTATAACAACACTGTGGCCACTCACAGCTCATATTCCCAGGTATTCAACAACTGAATACCTGCAGACCGATCTGGAGTCAATTCCTGTATATTCAGGCAATAAAAGCAGAATTTATTGAAGTTCATCACGACCGTATAAATAATTGTCAACGGTGATGCCTAGCATAGTATCACTTTCAGCATGTGTAAATTCCATTGCATTATCTAATTACCAATTTCAAACTTGCTCCCTTTACTAAGAATGCTGATTTTAAGGGTCTTCATGAAGGCGCATGTTTTATGGTTGTTTTTGAAATAAATCACAATGAGATCTGTTCAATAGTTAAGCCAACAACTTCTGTCCTCGATCAGGAATGGACTAAGTTGCTAGAAGAGCAAAGGATGGATGTACACTGTTAAGGAGCTGAAGTTGAAAAATAACACTTGCGTCTAAGGCCTTGGTATCACATACAGAAGAAACCATCACTCACCAGTTGTGGAACCACTGGTAGATCCAGTTTTAGCTGGTGGCACTGTTGTAGTTGTTCCCTCTGAAAAAAATGAATGAAACTCAAAAACACAAAACTCCAATGCAATTCCTAAACATGTTTTAATGGACGTTCACCACAAGGCAATCCAACACATATCGAGCCTAAAATATGCTTAAAAAGTATCGGGGAGAATTCTCCCCCCGTTGGGGGAGCTGTGTATGGGCGGACGAGGGCAGGCGTGGACTCGATCGGCGCTCCGATCGGGTCCACGCCGCCATTTTACAAGTTTACATTTTACACAAGCACTGTGCATTCCCTGTGCGAGTGGGGGGGCCTGTGCTCTTTCGTGCATGTGCGCAAAAGAACACAGAAATCTCACTGAGGCACAGAGATGCCTCAGGGAGATTAGTTTAAGTTTTAAAATTCTAAATAAAGAAAAGAAAAAAATTTATGACATGCCCCCTCATGTGACAGTGTCACATGAGCTGGGACACGTCAATGAGTTTCTATAAAAAATTTTATTCCATTTATAAACACTTCATGAAACCTCAACCCGCCCATGGATGAAGTTCCATGAAAAATGCGAAGGCCACCTGAGCTTTTCGCCTGCCCACCTACCTTAAGGTTGGACGGACAGCTCAGTTTATTCACTTAACTCATTTTTAAATGGCCTTACAGTTTGGTGGGCGCACAGGCAACTCGACTACGCGCCCACCAAACTGAAAATCTAAATGACGCGTGGTGATGTCGGGAAGCACGCCCGACATCACCACGCGTTATTTTACACCTCAGCGAGCATGCCCCGGCCCGTTTGCCGAGCCAAAAATTCTGGCCATTGTGTTCAGATCCATCCGTCAAGATGAATGGGCCGAAGTTGAGCAGAAGGAAGTAATATGCTTTCAGGGTGTGGATGCTGAAGTTGGAAACCATTCTTGTGTTAATAGACCTGCTAATGTGTATTGAAAGGAGACATCACTCACCAGTTGTGGAACTGGCAGTCGCCTTGCGTGTGTTGCTTGACCCTGTTGTTGTTGATTCTTCAGAAAAACAAACAAAAGCATTAAAAAACAATTCATTTAACTCGAACTGGGACAGTTTTGAGAGAAGTGACAGACCTGGCATACATTCCATTATTTAAAAGAAAGTGCACAAATAGGTTAAATTAACCGTATTGCATTTGTCTGGCGCCTGATATGGCCCTAAAGTGCTCTACAGCCAAGGCATTATTTCTGATGTGTAGTCACTGTTGCAGTGAAGGAAAGGTGTCACTTGATTTGAACACAGTCAGATAGCACAAAGAACTTTGTGAAAATCTGTTCTTAGAAATGCTGGTTCAAGCAGAAACATTGATCACAATTAAAACAAAATATGCAGATGCTAGAAATCTGAAACAAAGAAATGCTGGAAAAACTCAGCAAGTCTGACAGCATCTGTGGAGGGAGAAACAGAGTTAACATTTTGAGTCTGTATGACCCTTCTTCAGAGCTAAAGAGAAGTAGAAATGTGATTAAATTTATACTGTTTAAGGGGAGGTGGCGCAAGTGAAGCTGGATAGAAAGCCAGCGACAGGTGGGGGCAAAGGAGAGATTGATAAAGATGTCATGAAAAAAGGACAAAGGGGGTGTTAATGGTAGTGGTAAGGGCTAAAAAAGGTGATGATAGTGGCATTAAGATAAGAAAGCAGAGCAAAGGTAAGCACACTGTGCAAGAACAACATGGAACAAATAACAGATGGCCCTTTTGGTGTGGGGTTGGGGGTGGAGACGGTGGTGGGAAAAAAAAGGATAGAAAATGGGATAATAAGGAGGGTAAAACAATTAATAAATGAAAATAAAAATAAAGAAAAATAAAAATAAATAAAAATAAAAATAAGTGGATAAAAAATAAAAATAAATTTGAAAAAAAGGAATAAAAAAGGGGTGAAGGTAGAGGAGAGAGTTCATGATCTGAAATTGTTGAACACAATGTTAAGTCCAGAAGGCTGTAAAGAGCCTAATCGGAAGATGAGGTGCTGTTCCTCCAGTTTGCGTTCGGCTTCACTGGAACATTGCAGCAGGTCAAGGATGGACATGTGGGCATGACAGCAGGGTGGTGTGTTGAAATGGTAAGTGACAGGAAGGACTGGGTCATGCTTACAGACAGACTGAAGGTGGTCTGCAAAGCGGTCACCCAGTCTGTGTTTGGCCTCCCCAATGCAGAAGAGACCACATTGGGAACAGTGAATGTAGTAGACCAAATTGAAGGAGGTGCAAGTGAAGCACTGCTTGACCTCAAAGAAGTGTTTGGGCCCTTTGACAGTAAGGAAGGAGTAGGTAAAGGGGCGGCTGTTGCACTTGCTGCGATTGCATGGGAAGGTGCCGTGGGAGAGGGATGAGGTGTTGGTGGTAATGGAGGAGTGAACCAGGGTGTCCCGGAGGGAATGGTCCCTACGGAATGCTGGCAGGTGGGGTGAGGGGAAGATGTGTTTGGCGGATTTATCAGGATCCTAGGGATAACTCACTACTCATCTTTGAAATAATGCCATGAGAATGTCTAAGGTTAGGTGAATGTACAAACAAGTCTCAACAGAACCTCTAAAGCAACAGCTAACGCCTCAGTCCCAGTGCTGTCCTTCCTCAGTAGAACATTATAAAATCAGACTGGGTTTTGTGCTCAAGGCTCTGGATGCAGACTTGATCCCAGCATCTTCTGAAGTGAGAGTGTGACACGTGAAGCAAGACTGACAAAGGGGTTTTCACTGACCAGGAGTTTAAGCTGTAATTGCGTTCTGATTTTATATTACTTCCTCATGTTTAATGAAAGAAGACATCACTCACCAGGTGTGGAACTGGCAGTAGAACTAGCTGTGGTGGTTGTCTCTGTTGTTGTAGTTGTTTCTTCTGAAGAAAAACAAATACATTCACAATCAATTCACCCAATTAGAATCAGGACAGTATTGAAAGAGTTTCAACATCGATCAGCAGGGAATACACAAATGAAAAAGAATGTGCAAAGATATTTAAACCCTATTAATATATTCGCCCAATTGGAAAGTGTCCTGCCTTTTTATAAGTTATGCATCTGCACCATTGACAACTTCTCCATCAAATGAATGGCATTGCGAAAGATTGAATTTCAGACATTGATTACTTTCCCCTTTTATGTACTCACACTGAGGGTAAAATTCCAAGAAAAAAAGAGACTTAGACCAGAATAGAAAGCAATCCTTCATAAAATAGACATCACTCTCCTTCATTCAATAAATGAACACCTTGTCTCCCATCTGGAGAAATTTCCCACATATCAAGATATTTGATTCAAAACTCAACGGAGATTAACTGACCTTACCTGACCACAGTGGTGCCGAGTGGTTTATTGTTCTGTTTAATTTAGTTGCATACCCTTTTGAGATACATATTTTTCATTAAGAGTGGAGAGGCTGATTTCAAGAAGGTTAATTGCAGACAAAAGTGTGTTCAACATTAATGGCAATAAACACTGCCCTCTGGCTGAACTGGAAGAATACGCTGGAAGTGCAAGAAATCAGACTTTCATTGACATGGAGCTGAAGCTGTGGTAAAACCACTTGTATTTAACGCTTTGCAATTTATAATGAAACAAACCATCACTCACCAGTTGTGGAGCCAGTGGTTGAGCCAGTTGGTGACACAGGTGTTAATTCTGAAAGATATTAAAGGCATTCATAGGAGCATAGGTCTTATGAGCAGCAGTTGGCCATTCAGCCCTTCTGCTCTGCCATTCAATAAGATCGTGGCTGACCTGGTTGCGGTTTCAACTCCACTTTGCCAGCTGTCCCCATTACCCCCGCATTCCCCCATCTCCCAACCCCATAATCCTTGTCTATTAAAAATCTGTCTAACTCTGTCTTGAATGAATTCAATGACCCACCTGCCACTGCTTTCTGGGGAACTAAATTCCATAAACTAATGACTTTTTTTTAGAAAAAACATTTTTTCTCATCTCCATCTTAAATGATAGACTGATAATTCATAAACTGTTTCTCCTGGGTATAGTCTCTCCCACAAGTGGAAACATCATTGTGGTATCTACCCTATCAAATCTCCTCAGGATCTTATGTGTTTCAATATGCTCACCTCTCATTCTTCTAAACTCAAATGGGTATAGGCCCAACCTGTTCAACCTTTCCTCATAAGATATGCCCCTCATCCCAAGAGTTAGTTGAGTGAACATTCGCTGTACTTCTTCTGACACAATATGTTTTTTTAAATAAGGAGACCAAAAATGTACACAGTATTCCAAATGTGGTCTCACCAAAATCCTGTACAGCACCAATAAAACTTCCCTACTTTTATATTCCATTCCCCTTGCAATAAATGTCAACATTCCATTTGCCTTCCTAATCACTTGCTGACCCTGCATACTAACTTTGTGACTCATGTATCAGGACACCCAGATCCCTTTGTAAATCAACTTCTGCAATTTTCTCTATTTAGATAGTACACTGCCTTTCTGCTTTTGCTGCCAAAGTGGACAAGTTCACATTTTACCACATTATTTTCCATCAGCCAAATTTTTTGCCTACTCACTTTATCTTCTAGATCTCTTTGCAGACTCTCTACCTCCTTTGACAGCTTACTTTCTTACCTGTCTTGGTATCATCAACAAGGTTAACTACTATGCATTCTATCCCTTTATGCAAATCATTGATGTAAATTGTAAATATTTGAGGCCCCAGTACTGATCCCTGTGGTACTCCACTAGTTATAGCTTGCTAACCCAAAAAAGGCAGATTTATCTGGACTCTCTGCTTCCTACTAGCTAACCTATCCTTTATTCATGCTGATATGTTACCCCCTACACCAAATAATCTTATCTTTGATGTGGCACCTTATCAAATGCCATCTGGAAATCCAAGTACAGCACATCTACAGGTTCCCCTTTATCCCCTTTGCTTGTTTCTTCCTCAAAAAAGTCTTACAAATTAGTTGAGCATGATTTACCTTTCAGAAATCCATGTTGACTGTCCGATCAAATTATGATTTTCCAAGTATCCTGCTATAACCTCCTTAATAATGGATTCTAATAATGTCTCGATTACATTAGGCTAACTGGTCTGTAATTTCCTGCTTTCTGTCTCCCTCCTTTCTTCAATAAAGGTGTTACATCAGCTACTTTACAATCCCTGGGGACTCTTCCAGAATCTAAGGCCCATTCAAAGCCACAAAATTCTTACTCAATTCCTCAAGAGCATTTGTGAACGTTCAACATAATGTGACAAGACTTGGGTTAAATAATTAGAAGAAAATAATTAAGTGTAAATTCACGATACATCGCTCAAAAAAATAGAACAGAGGTCTGAAAAAAGGAAATAATTAATTTGAAGCTGAAAGTACTGAACTAGGTCAAAGGATGTTTCATGTTTATAGATCTCACTTACCAGTTGTGGAACTGGTTGTAGTCTCATATATGGTGCTTGTTACAGTTGTCAAAGTTATTTCTTCTAAAGAAAAGCAAAAGAATTTATAACCACTACATAAAATTTTGAGTTGGGACAGCATTATGACAGTTTCAACAGAATTACCAGTTACCACCCAGATTAAAAGAGAGCTCACAAGGGGTTTGAAAACTCTTACTACAGATGCCCAATCAGTGTCTTACCATAATGCAAGTTGTGTATTTCATCTGCACAAATTACAAGCTGTCCACCTGGTGAGTATCATTTTGGAACTCATGTTTGAGACACTGAATCCATCCAGAAGATCTTCATCAAAGATGGTGCTGACATTTAAAATACCTGTGCACTTTGAAAGCCTAAAGCAATTTCCGACCAGAGCACAACGCTATCCTTCATAATACACGTGTCACAGGTTGAGATGTGGATGCAACAACACTGTGGAGATTCACAGCTCATATTCTGATTATTCAATAGGTGAACACCTGCAGACCCATCTGGAGTCAATTCTTGTATATACAGGTAGTAAAAGCAGAATTCACTAAAGCTTGTCCCCACGATAAAAATAATTGTCTATGGTGATGGCTACCAAAATATAACATTCAGCATGTGTAAATTCTATTGCATTATCAAATCACCCATCAGAAACTTCTTCCATTCACTAACAATACAGAGGTTTGCTTCAAAAGACACTTTTAAGGAAGTTTTACAGTTATTTTTGAAATAAATCGTGAAGAGGTTTGATCAATTGTTAAGCCAATAACCTTTGACCTCGATCAGGAATGGACTAAGTTGTTAGAAGAGCAAAGGAATGGACGTTCACTGTCAAGTTGAAAAATAACACTTTCGCCTAAGGCCTTGCTATCATATACAGAAGAAACCATCACTCACCAGTTGTGGAACCACTGGTAAAACCAGTTGTAGTTGGTAGCAATGTTGCAGCTGTTCCCTCTGAAAAAAATTAATCATATTCAAATCTCCAATGCAATTCCTAAACCTGCTTTAATGAACATTCATCGCAAGGCAATCTTTTTAATGCCCACCTTGAAGAAATATTGCTCTTCTCTCTGTCAGGATTTTTGTATCTCTCTTTTGCCTTGTTCTGTGACATCTTTTGGTTATCTCCACCTATCACTGGCCCTTTATCCAGCTCTACTTTTCCCATCCCCCCCTTAAACCAACTTATATTTCAACTCTCTTCTATTTTTACTTAGTTCTGTTTAAGGGTCATTTGGACTTGAAATGTTAACTGTGTTCCTCTCCGCAGATGCTGTGAGATCTGCTGAGTTTTTCAAGGTATTTTTGTTTATGTTTTGGATTTACAGCATCCGCAGTTTTTTGCTTTTATCTTAGTGTTTAATTGACTGCCACTTCTCTTCAAGGAATGCCTACCTTGAAGAAGTATCGCTCTTCTCTCCATCAGGATTTTCATATCTCTCTTTTGCCTTGTTCTGTGACATCTTTTGGTTATCTCCACCTATCACTGGCCCTTTATCCAGCTCTACTTGTCCCACCCCGCCTTAAACCAGCTTATATTTCACCTCTCTTCTATTTTTACTTAGTTCTGTTGAAGGGTCATTCGGACTTGAAACGTTAACTGTGTTCCCCTGCACAGACGCTGCCAGACCTGCTGAGTTTTTCCAGGTATTTTTGTTTTTGTTTTGGATTTCCAGCATCCGCAGTTTTTTGCTTTTATGACATATATTGGGCTTGAAATATGTGAAAATCTTATATTTAGGTTACATCACATCACTCAAAAAGATTTGGGCCCAGTGTTGAGCAGAAGAGAGTAATATACTTTCACAGATAAGGTGCTGAAGTTGGAAACCATTCTTGTGTTAATAGACTTGCTAACATATATTGAAAGGAGATATCACTCACCAGTTGTGGAACTGGCAGTCGTCTCACTTGTGGTACTTGTCCCTGTTGTTGTAGCTGATCCTTCTGAAGGACAAACAGAAGCATTAAGAACCAATACATCCCACTCGAACTGGGACAGTTTAGGGAGAAGTGACAGACTTGATGTACATTCAATTATTTAAAATGAGTGCACAAATAGGTAATATTAAATGTATTGCATTTTTTCTGGTGCCTGACATGACCCAAAGTGTTCTACAGCCGCAGGAGTTTCTGTTTAGCATGCGGGCACGTTCCTGACATACCCAACCGCAAAATAACGCGAGATGATGTTGGACGAGCGTCCCGACATCATCGCGCGATATTTCAGTCGGGTTTGAAATTCTTCAGTCCCCTGAGGCAGTTCTCTTCCTTCAGGGAGCTTTCATTGTGCGTTCCCTCGCACCCACGCTGACTACGCCCGCCCAATGACTCATATCCTGCCTAAGGAATTACTTTTGATCAGTAGTCACTGTTGAAATGTAGGAAAGCTGTCAATCTATTTGCACACAGATCACAAAAAAAACAATTTGAAAATCTATTCTTAGAAATATTGGTTCAAGCATAAACATTGATTGAGGAACCTAAGGAGGACTCCCTACTCATCTTTGAAATAATGCATGAGAACCTTTAATTCCACTAAAAGGCAGAAGTCCCACTTGATATTTTTCATATCATTGACATTTGCTTTCAACAATGTTCATTTGATGTCAGCTGTACACAATTGCAATCATTTTGTCATCATTTGAACTCAATTGTTCTCAAAAGCAATAATTTTGTATTTATTTGAAATCACTTGCACTCAGAAGCAATCATCTGGCTATCATTCTGTTTCTTTTTCATTCAGAACTGACCATTTCGCTATCATGTTCACTCAGAACATACTTGCGACCTCAAATGGCAGCTGTCAACTGGCATCATTGTCATTAATTGCCATCCTGCAATGATCGCAACAAATGTGACCATATACAGTCAAAATATTCCTAAGTCCCAGCTGATTATGTATACAGTGTGGAGGATCAAAGCCCCCCCACACCCCTACCCAACCTCTGTCACCTCTGTTGAGCAGAAGAGAGTAATATACTTTCACAGATAAGGTGCTGAAGTTGGAAACCATTCTTGTGTTAATAGACTTGCTAACATATATTGAAAGGAGATATCACTCACCAGTTGTGGAACTGGCAGTCGTCTCACTTGTGGTACTTGTCCCTGTTGTTGTAGCTGATCCTTCTGAAGGACAAACAGAAGCATTAAGAACCAATACATCCCACTCGAACTGGGACAGTTTAGGGAGAAGTGACAGACTTGATGTACATTCAATTATTTAAAATGAGTGCACAAATAGGTAATATTAAATGTATTGCATTTTTTCTCTCTTCTCTCTCCCCATCCCTCCCACCACACCCCTTACTCCGCTCCCCAAACCCCCTCTTATTCCTCTCCCCTTCTCCCATCCCTTCTTTCCTCCCTCCTTTCACACCTCTCCCCTCCCCCCCATCCACTTTCCCCCTCCCCTCATTCCCCTGCCCCCTCACCTTCCCTTCTACTTCCTGTACCCTCCTGTCCTTCCCCCACCCCTCCATTCCTCCACCCTCCCCTCGTTTCAACCCTCCTCTCCCTTCCTCCCTCACTTCACCACCAACCAGAGATCACTGTTCACAGGGCCAGCTGGAAACTGGAAGTGACAGTTTCCAGCCAGCTCTGGTATAGATTTGAAGTCAGCACGGGAGCAGCAAGGATCATGGCAACAAGGTAAGTGTTGTGGAGTTCAGGGAGGAGGGAGGTCATCAAGAGAGGTCATGGGGGTGTCAGGATATGTTGGGGGGTGGGGTCACCTAGAGAGGTTGGGAAGAGAGGTCGCCCAGAGGGATCAGGGGAGTGGTCAGCGAGTCCAAGGCCCGGAAGGTCGGCGAGTCCCAGAGGCTGCGGGATGAGCGGGGGAGAGTTTGGACACAGGTGGGATAAAAGGGAGAGTTTGGAGACTGGAGGGAGGGGGAGAGTTTGGAAGCTGGAGGGAAGGGAGAGTTTTGAGGCTGGAAAGGGGGAAAGTTTGGAGGTGGTAGAGGGGGAGTGTTTGGAGGCTGGAAAGGGGGAGAGTTTGGAGGCTGGAGAGAGGGAGAGTTTGGAGGTTGGAGGGGGGAGGTTGGAGAGGGGGGGAGGTTGGAGAGGAGGAGAGTTTGGAGGCTGGAGAGGGGGAGAGTTTGGAGGTTGGAGGGGGGGAGAGTTTGGAGGTTGGAGAGGAGGAGAGTTTGGAGGCTGGAGAGGGGGAGAGTTTGGAGGTTGGAGGGGGAGTGGAATCGATTCTGGGGGTGGGAGAAAGAAGGGAGAGTTTATATCCTGATATTGGAGCGATTGGTGGGGGAGTGGGTGGAGGGAGATTGGGGAGAATTTAGACCCTGAGACCTGAGGGATGTGTGGATGGAAAGTATAGACCTTAAGATTAAAATGAATTCAGAACTGCTGGGGATCAGGTGGTTTGGACAAAATGATAAACTGAATAAATTCAGATATTTAAGTGATTCATTTCCTCGTATTGTTAAATGCAGATTACTGAGCACTTTTGATAGCTTTGAGTTCACTGGATAGCTTTGAGTACACTATCAAATTTGACATGAAATTCATTCCAAATGAGAGCTCTTCATGTCACATTGTAATTGAGAGATTAAGTACACTTGAAAGCAAAAATGATGTTAAAATTTTTGGGTAGGGAGGTCAAAACTGAACCTCTCATCAGACAGCCAACACCTCAGTCCCAGTGCTGCCCTTCCTCAGTAGGACAACATAAGATTAAACTGGGTTTTGTGCTCAAGTCTCTGGATGCGGATTTCATTCCAGCATCTTCTGAAGTGAGAATATGAACCTATGAACCAAGTCAGACAAAGGGGATTTCACTGACCAGGAGTTTAAACTGTAATTGTGTTCTGATTTTAAATTACTTCCTTATATTTAATGAAAGAAGACATCACTCACCAGGTGTGGAACTGGCAGTAGAACTAGCTGTGGTGGTTGTCTCTGTTGTTGTAGTTGTTTCTTCTGAAGGAAAACAAATACATTCACAATCAATTCACCCAACTTGAATAGCATTCATAACAAAGTGAATGAATTGATGACCCACATTGAAATAAATAAATATGTTCTGACAGCCATTATGGAGGCATCGCTGCAGTATGACAAGGGTTGGGTCCTGAATATTGAGGGTTATATGACATTCAAGAAGAATAGTAAACTGGGTAAAGGTGGAGGGGTAGCACTGTTAATCAAGATGGCATTGGTGCAATGACCTTGGTTCAGGAGATGAGGATGTAGAATCGGTTCGGGTGGAGATGAGGAATAGTAGGGGAAAGAAGTCATTAGTGGGAGTGGTCTACAGGCCCCCTAACAGTAATCACAACCTAGGACAAAGCATACAAGAAGAAATATCGGGTGCTTGCGATAAAAGAACAGCAATAATCATGGGTGATTTTAATTTACATATAAACTAGAAAAAACAAATTTGCAGTAGTAGCCAGAATGAAGATTTCATAGAATGCTTTCGAGATAGTTACAGAAGCACATTCTGGAACAAAACAGGGAGCAGGTTATATTACACTTGGTAATGTGTTATGTGACAGGATTAATTCATGACCTCAGAGTTAAGGCAACCCTAGACAGCAGTGACCACAATATGATTGAATTTAACATCCAGTTTGCAAGGGAGAAGAGTGGGTCTAAGACTAGCAGTTTAATCTTAAATAAGGGCAACGAGGTGGGCATGAAAGCTAAACTAGCTGAAGTGAACTGGGATACTAAGCTAGGGGATAGAGAAATAGAGGAGCAGTGGCAGACATTTAAGGTGATATTTCAGAATACTCAGAATAATATATTTCTACTAAAAAGAAAAATCCTAAGGGGACGATCCACCATCCATGGTTAACTAAGTAAGTTAAGGAAGGCATCAAACTTAAGGAAAAAGCATATAACTCTGCAAGGATGAGTGGCAGGTCAGATGATTGGTCAGAATATAAAGAACGGCAGAGAATGACTAAAAGGTTAATCAAGAGAAAGAAATTAGAGTATGAGAGGAAGCTAGCTAGAAATGTAGAAAAGGATAGCAAGAGTTTCCACAGGTATTTAAAAAGGAAAAGAGTAAGTTAAGTGAATGCTGATCCCCTAGAGAATGAGAATGGGGAGTTAATAGTAGATAATAAGGAAATGGCAGATGAACTGAATACATTTTTTGCTTCTGACTTCACGTTATAGGATATAAAAACATTCCAATAACAGATGTGAATGAGAAGGTGGAAGGGAGAGGGAAACATGGTGAAATTACAATCACTAGGAAAGTGGTACTGTGGGTTGACAAGTCTCTGGATACTGATGGACTTCATCCTAGTGTTTTAAAAGAGGTGGCAAATGGGGTAGTAGATGCGTTGGTGTTAATTTTCCAAAATTCGCTAGATTCTGGAAAGTTTCCATCACACTGGAAAGTTGTAAATATAACCTTTCTATTCAAGAATGGAGGGAGGCAGAAAACAGGAAACTAGTTAGCTTAAGGTCTTGCTTGGGAAGGTGTAGAAATCGATTGTTAAGGAGGTTATAGCTGGGCACTTAGAGAAACTCATGATAATCGGGAAGAGTCAGCATGGGTTTTGCGAAAGGGAAATCATGTTTAATCAATTTATCGGTTGATAAGGTGCCACATCAAAGTTTATTGGGGAAAATTAAAGCTCACGGTGTAGGGGGTAATGCATTAGCATGGATAGAAGATTGGCTGGCTGGCAGAAAACAGAGTATATACTTAAATGGGTCTTTTTCTAATTGGTAGGATGTGATGAGTGGAGTCCCACAGGGGTATTTGCTGGGGCCTCAACTTTTTACGATTTACATCAATGACTTAGATGTGGGGAGTGAAAGCATGGTAGCTAAATTTGCAGATGACACAAAAATAGATAGGAAAGTATGTTGTGAAGAGGACATAATGAGGCTGCAGATGGATATAGATAGGTCCAGTGAATGGGCAAAAATCTGGCAGATGGAGTATAATGTGGGAAAATGTAAAGTTTGGCAGGAAGAGTAAAAAGGTAGAGTATGACTTAAAGCAAGAATGGTTACAGAATTCCAAGGTGCGAAGGGATCTAGGTGTTCTAGTTCATGAGTCACAAAAAGTTAGTGTGCAGGTACAGCAAGAAATTAAGCAGACTAATGGGATGCTTTCCTTTACTACTAGAGGAATTGAACATAAAAGTAAGGATGTTATGCTTCAGTTATACAGGGCATTGGTGACACTGCATCTCGAATATTGTGCATAGTTTTGGTCACCTTATTTAAGAAAGGATGTAAATGTGTTGGGGGCAGTTCAGAGGAGGTTTACTAGATTGATACCTGGAAAGAGTGGGTTGTCTTATGAGGAAAGGTGAAACAGATTGGCCTTGTTTCCACTGGAGTTTAGAAAAGTGAGAGATGACTTGATTGAACTATACAAGACCCTGAATGGTATTGACAGGGTGAATCTGGAAAGGATGTTTCCTCTTGTGGGTGAGTGCGGAACAAGGG